>NC_091977.1:90427136-90793157 GCF_044704955.1 Pristiophorus japonicus
GCTACATCCTCCACTTGGAGCAAGAGAGTCCATCTGGCTTAATATAAAGCACTTGTGCATACAGAGCTACTTGGCACTTTAGACGGAAGTGCTACTTGGAGTCCATGTAATATTTTGACCAAAGGGCATGAATACAACATTAGCTAACCTGAAGACAGATTGCATTTATATTTCCATCAGATTATGTAAGTATACATAATTCTATTTTGAAAAAGGATCGAAGATTATAGAGATAAATAGAGACTAAAGGCCATTTAGCCCATTGACCTTCTCGAGAACCATGTAATACAACCACTTTTATGGACTCCCTAATTTATTTATCTTTTGCAAGGGAGATATAACCACTGGTAACAATTCCAAGAAATATTTGTACCTATAAATGTAGTCAAATGAAAATTGCAAGATGCCTATTGCCAATCTAACTTTGCCATTTACACTACAGGTATTTGTCCCTGAGCAGTTGCATTTCCACATCCCAACAGGATTGAAGGTTTAGTGTTCCATAGAGTATTTGTAAATTCCCTATATGAGACAACATGATGTGAATTGGTTTGGGGGAGAGAGAACACAATCTTGTGGAAAATTGATTCCAGTATCTACTGTTTCAAGCATTACTCGGGTAATGTGATGTGCTCTTAAACTGCCTAAATAGCTGGATTACAGAATAGTAAGCCTTCTAGAAAAATGTACGACTTTGGTCTTCTGTCCTTTGCTCCTTCAGTATGATCGCAGAATAAACTGGAGCTTTTTGAATTGTTGGAACAATTTTATCTTTGTTTCTAACAGCTGTTCTTATAAGAACACTTTCAAAATGCCTTTGGCAATTCAGAAGATGTCAGCCGAAGAGCGGGGAGCAGACAGTAGATCGGGGCATTGACCATAATAGCTTATTACCCCTGCTTTGCTATAGCCACTTGGGTTAATTGCAGAATACTAAATGAGGTCTTCCTGAGTATGTCTCAATATGGACACTTACTGGCACTGTATTTTGATTTAGAAATGTTTCTTCTGTTGCTGTAGGGATTCTTGGCTGGGGGTATTGAGCTGTTTGAGGGAGGCATTTTAAATTCCTGACTTTACTGTGCTTGAAAGATACCACTTTACTATGCAGACTAACCCATGACCATGGTGGGTCATTTTGGTGATCAGAATAGCAGTTCTTTGCAGGAAGAGTCCCAGGGACACTACATTCTCCAGTTTTCTAGGTAAAGTGTACAGTGTAACACCATTGAAGAAGGGTGTGTACAAAGTACATGAACAAGCACAACTAGGACAACAATTTTGGGGTTGTTTTGAAGGGCAACAAGTTCTATTGTAAGAACACTCCCTCACCGCAACAACATTTGGCTTGGTGCGTTAGCTTTCTTCCTCTGAAATCTGAATTGCTTTTATTTATAATTAATTTTGAAGATTCAGTAAGGAAGTGCTTTCATTTACTTTTTGTGTTAATTGAGCCACTTTTGACTCTCTCTCGCACTCATCTCTTGCAGCACAATATGGTTAATGTTTCATTTATTATAAGAACAAAAGAATATAATAAAAATCAAGAATGAGACTAGGCTTTTCAGCCAATTGACTATCATCTCTCTCGTACCTTAATGCTCCAATTTTAGCAATCCAACTATATTTTGAACAGGCCTTGTGCTTTTGTATCTGCTGGTACAGGTTGAGTGTCCGAAATCCGGAAACCTCGGGACTGAGGCTGTTTCGGATTTCGGAACCTCTCTTCGGCGTCCCGAATCCGGAAGCGCCCGGGCAGAGGTTCGGGTATTTCCGGATTTTGGAACGTCTTTTCGACGTCCTGAATCCGAAACGTCTGGGCCGAGGTAAGGGTGCTGTGGTGTGCGGCAAAGGAGGAGGAACGGGCGGGGGCGGGCAGGCAAAGGAGGAGGAGGGGGGGTGTGGGCGGGCGGAGAGGGGCTGGGGGGGCGACAGGGGAGGCGGTTTGCGGGGGGTGGGAAAGAGAGGCGGTGGAGGGTTTGGGGGGAGAGAGAGGCGGTGGAGGGTTTGGGGGGGGGGGGGAGGAGGCGGCGGAGGGTTTTGGGGGGGCGGAGGCGGCGGACGGTTTTGGGGGGGGGGGAGGCGGCGGAGGGTTTGGGGGGGGGAGGAGGAGAGAGCGAGAGGCGGCGGAGGGTTTGGGGGGGGGAAGGCGACGGAGGGTTTTGAAGGGGGAGGAGGCGGCGGAGGGTTTGGGGGGGGGGAGAGAGGCGACGGAGGGTTTGGGGGGGGGGGAGGAGGAGAGAGAGAGAGAGAGGCGGCGGAGGGTTTGGGGGGGAGGAGGAGGAGAGAGAGTGGGGGGGGAGGAGGAGAGAGAGAGGTGGCGGAGGGTTTGGGGAGGGAGGGAGAGAGGCGGCGGAGGGTTTGGGGGGGAGGGAGGGAGAGAGGCGGCGGAGGGTTTGGGGAGGGAGGGAGCGAGGCGGCGGAGGGTTTGGGGGGGAGGAGAAGAGAGGCGGCGGAGGGTTTGGGGGGGGGAGGGAGGAGGCGGCGGCGGTGGAGGGTTTGGGGGGGGGAGGGAGGCGGCGGAGGAGGGTTTGGGGGGTGGGAGGCGGCGGAGGGTTTGTGGGGGGGGGAGGCGGCGGAGGGTTTGCGGGGGGGCAGGGAGGCGAGGAGAGAAGCAGCGGAGGGTTTGCGGGGGGGGTGGAGCGAGGAGAGAAGCGGCGGAGGGTTTGCGGGAGGTGGGGGAGGAGAGAGGCGGCGGAGGGTTTGTGGGGGTGGGGGGAACGGAGGGTTTGCGTGGGGGGGGGGGGGAGGGAGAGGGGGGGAGTGTTTGCGTGTGGGGGGGATGGAGGGTTTGCGTGGGGGGCGGAGTGTTTGCGTGTGGGAGGGGGCGGAGGGTTTGCATGGGGGGGGGGGGGGTTGGGGGGACGGAGGGTTTGCGTGGGGGGAGAGGGAGAGGGGGCGGAGGGTTTGCGTGCGGGGGGGGAGGGGGCGGAGGGTTTGCGAGTGTGGGGCAGGGGGCGCAGGGTTTGGGAGGGGGGAAGAGGGGGGGCGGGGGGGGGAGAGAGAATGGGGGGGCGGGGGGGGGGGAGAGAGTGAGGGGAGGGGGGGGTGAGAGAGTGAAGGGAGGGAGGGGGGGCGAGAGTGAAGGGAGGGAGGGGGGGCGAGAGTGAAGGGAGGGAGGGGAGGGGGGGGTGAGAGAGTGAAAGGAGGGAGGGGAGGGGCGAGAGTGAAGGGAGGGAGGGGGGGGGCGAGAGTGAAGGGAGGGAGGGGGGGGCGAGAGTAAAGGGAGGGGGGGGGGGGCGAGAGTGAAGGGAGGGAGGGAGGGGGGGGGCGAGAGTGAAGGGAGGGAGGGAGGGGGAGGGCGAGAGTGAAGGGAGGGAGGGAGGGGGAGGGCGAGAGTGAAGGGAGGGAGGGAGGGGGAGGGCGAGAGTGAAGGGAGGGAGGGAGGGGGAGGGCGAGAGTGAAGGAAGGGAGGGAGGGGGAGGGCGAGAGTGAAGGAAGGGAGGGAGGGAGGGGGAGGGCGAGAGTGAAGGGAGGGAGGGAGGGGAGGGGGAGGGCGAGAGTGAAGGGAGGGAGGGGGAGGGGGAGGGCGAGAGTGAAGGGAGGGAGGGAGGGGGAGGGCGAGAGTGAAGGGAGGGAGGGAGGGGGAGGGCGAGAGTGAAGGGAGGGAGGGAGGGGGAGGGCGAGAGTGAAGGGAGGGAGGGAGGGGGAGGGCGAGAGTGAAGGAAGGGAGGGAGGGGGAGGGCGAGAGTGAAGGAAGGGAGGGAGGGAGGGGGAGGGCGAGAGTGAAGGGAGGGAGGGAGGGGGAGGGCGAGAGTGAAGGGAGGGAGGGAGGGAGGGGGAGGGCGAGGGGAGGGAGGGGGAGGGGGAGGGCGAGAGTGAAGGGAGGGAGGGAGGGGGAGGGCGAGAGTGAAGGGAGGGAGGGAGGGGGAGGGCGAGAGTGAAGGGAGGGAGGGAGGGGGAGGGCGAGAGTGAAGGGAGGGAGGGAGGGGGAGGGCGAGAGTGAAGGGAGGGAGGGAGGGGGAGGGCGAGAGTGAAGGGAGGGAGGGAGGGGGAGGGCGAGAGTGAAGGGAGGGAGGGAGGGGGAGGGCGAGAGTGAAGGGAGGGAGGGAGGGGGAGGGCGAGAGTGAAGGGAGGGAGGGAGGGGGAGGGCGAGAGTGAAGGGAGGGAGGGAGGGGGAGGGCGAGAGTGAAGGGAGGGAGGGAGGGGGAGGGCGAGAGTGAAGGGAGGGAGGGAGGGGGAGGGCGAGAGTGAAGGGAGGGAGGGAGGGGGAGGGGGGAGAGAGGGAGAGTGAGTGGGGGGAGGGGGGGGGGGAGAGAGTGAGGGGAGGAAGAGTGAGGTGGGAGGAAGGGGGGGGGGAGAGTGAGGGGGGTGGGGGGAGGGAGAGTGAGGGGGGTGGGGGGAGGGGGGGAGGGAGAGTGAGGGGGGTGGGGGGAGGGAGGGAGGGAGAGTGAGGGGGGTGGGTGGAGGGAGGGGAGGGAGGGGTGGGAGGGAGGGGGGGGTGGGGGGAGGGAGGGAGGGGGGGGGGAAGAGAGGGGAGGGAGGGGGGGGGAAGAGAGAGGGGAGGGGAGTGAGGGGGGGGGAAGAGGGGAGGGAGGAAAGGGGGCAGAGTGGGGGGAAGAGGGAGGGGAGGGGGGAAAAGGGAGGGAGGGGGGGAAGAGGGGAGGGGGGGGTGATGAGTGAGGGGAGGGGGGGGTGATGAGTGAGGGGAGGGGGGGGTGATGAGTGAGGGGAGGGAGGGGGAGGGGGGGGGTGATGAGTGAGGGGAGGGAGGGGGGTGATGAGTGAGGGGAGGGAGGGGGGTGATGAGTGAGGGGAGGGAGGGGGAGGGGGGTGATGAGTGAGGGGAGGGAGGGGGAGGGGGGGTGATGAGTGAGGGGAGGGAGGGGGGTGATGAGTGAGGGGAGGGAGGGGGAGGGAGGGGGGTGATGAGTGAGGGGAGGGAGGGGGAGGGGGGGGGTGATGAGTGAGGGGAGGGAGGGGGAGGGGGGGGGTGATGAGTGAGGGGAGGGAGGGGGAGGGGGGGGTGATGAGTGAGGGGGGGGAGGGGGGGGTGATGAGTGAGGGGAGGGAGGGGGAGGGGGGGGTGATGAGTGAGGGGAGGGAGGGGAGGGGGGGGGTGATGAGTGAGGGGAGGGAGGGGGAGGGGGGGGTGATGAGTGAGGGGAGGGAGGGGGGGGTGATGAGTGAGGGGAGGGAGGGGGAGGGGGGGGTGATGAGTGAGGGGAGGGAGGGGGAGGGGGGGGTGATGAGTGACGGGAGGGAGGGAGGGGGGGGTGATGAGTGAGGGGAGGGGAGGGAGGGGGGGTGATGAGTGAGGGGAGGGAGGGGGAGGGGGGGGTGATGAGTGAGGGGAGGGAGGGGGAGGGGGGGTGATGAGTGAGGGGAGGGAGGGGGAGGGGGGGTGATGAGTGAGGGGAGGGAGGGGGAGGGGGGGGGTGATGAGTGAGGGGGGGGAGGGTGAGGGGAGGGAGGGTGAGGGGAGGGAGGGGGAGTGGGGGGGAGGGTGGGGGGGGTGGGGGGAGGGAGTGAGGGTGGGGGGGGGTAGGGAGGGGGGGGAGTGAGGGTGGGGGGGGTAGGGAGGGGGGGGAAGAGGGAGGGGTAGAGGGAGGTGGTGGGGAAGAGGGGAGGCGGGGGGAGGGGAGGGGGTGGGGGAAGAGGGAGAGGGGGAAGAGTGAGGTGAGGGGGAAGAGTGAGGTGAGGGGGGGGGGAGGGAGGGGAGGGAGCGGGGGGGGGGAGGGAGGGGGCGAGAGAGTGAAGGGAGGGGGCGAGAGAGTGAAGGGAGGGAGGGGGGGGCGAGAGTGGAGGGAGGGGGGGCGAGAGTGGAGGGAGGGAGGTGAAGGGAGGGAGGGAGGGGGGGCGAGAGTGGAGGGAGGGGGAGGGCGAGAGTGAAGGGAGGGAGGGAGGGGGAGGGCGAGAGTGAAGGGAGGGAGGGAGGGGGAGGGCGAGAGTGAAGGGAGGGAGGGAGTGGGAGGGCGAGAGTGAAGGGAGGGAGGGAGGGGGAGGGCGAGAGTGAAGGGAGGGAGGGAGGGGGAGGGCGAGAGTGAAGGGAGGGAGGGAGGGGGAGGGCGAGAGTGAAGGGAGGGAGGGGGAGGGCGAGAGTGAAGGGAGGGGGAGGGCGAGAGGGGAGGGAGGGAGGGGGAGGGCGAGAGTGAAGGGAGGGAGGGAGGGGGAGGGCGAGAGTGAAGGGAGGGGGGAGGGGGGGAAGAGAGGGAGAGTGAGGGGGGGAGGGGGGGGAGAGTGAGGGGAGGGGAGGGGGGGAGGGAGAGTGAGGGGAGGGGGGGGGGGAGAGTGAGGGGGGGAGTGAGGGGGGTGGGGGGAGGGGGGGAGTGAGGGGGGTGGGGGAGGGGGGGAGTGAGGGGGGTGGGGGGAGGAGAGTGAGGGGGGTGGGGGAGTGGGGGGAGGGGTGGGTGGGGGGAGGGAGGGGGGGGTGGGGGGGGAGGGAGAGTGAGGGTGGGGGGAGGGAGGGGGAGGGAAAGTGAGGGTGGGGGTGGGGGGAGAGGGGGGGGTGAGGGAGGTGGGGAGTGAGGGTGGGGGGGGTAGGGAGGGGGGGGAAGAGGGAGGGATAGAGGGAGGTGGTGGGGAAGAGGGGAGGCGGGAGGAGGGGAGGGGAGGGGGTGGGGGAAGAGGGAGAGGGGGAAGAGTGAGGTGAGGGGGGGAGAAGAGGGAGGGGAGGGGGGGGAGGGAGGGAGCGGAGGGAGGGAGGGGGAAGAGGGCGGGGGAAGAGGGAGGGAGGAGGGGGAGAGGGGGGGAGGGGAGGGAGCGGAGGGAGGGGGGGGAGGGAGGGGGGGGGAAGAGGGAGGGAGGGGAGGGGGAAGAGGGAGGGAGGGGGGGAAGAGGGAGGGAGGGGGGGGAAGAGGGAGGGAGGGGGAGGGAGGGAGGGGAAGAGGGGAGGGAGGGGAGTGAGGGGGGGGGAAGAGGGGAGGGAGGAAAGAGGGGGCAGAGCGGGGGGAAGAGGGAGGGGAAGAGGGAGGGAGGGGGGGCGGGGAAGAGGGAGGGAGGAAGGGGGGGGAAGAGGGGAGTGAGGGGAGGGGGGGGTGATGAGTGAGGGGAGGGGGGGGTGATGAGTGGGGGGAAGACTGAGGGGAGGGGGGGGGAGTGAGGGACAGGGGAGAAGGGGGGGGTGGTAGGAGGAGGGAGGGGGGGGAGGAGTGAGAGGAGGAGAGGAGGAGGAGGGAGGGGGGGGAGGAGTGAGAGGAGAGAGGAGGAGGAGAGGAGGAGGGGAGGGGGGTGAGGGGGAGGGGGGTGAGGAGGAGGGAGAGAAGAGGGGGGGAGGGGAGAGAGGGCGGGGAGAGGAGGGAGGGTAGAGGAGAGGGCGGGGGGGGGCGGGGTGAGAGGAGGGAGGGTAGAGGAGAGGGCGGGGGGGGCGGGGTGAGAGGAGGGAGGGTAGAGGAGAGGGCGGGGGGGGGAGGGGGAGAAGAGAGAGGGCAGGGGGAAGAGAGGGGGCGGAGGGTTTGGGGAGGGGGGAGGGAGGGGGAGAGAGGCGGCCTAGGGTTTTGGGGGGGTGGGAGAGAGGCGGCGGAGGGTTTGGGGAGAGAGAGGGTTTGCGGGGAGGGTTTGCGGGGGGGGGAGGAGAGAGGCGGCGGAGGGTTTGCGGGGGGTGGGGGGGGGAGAGGCGGCGGAGGGTTTGCGCGTAGGGGGAGGGGGCGGAGGGTTTGCGCGTGGGGGGAGGGGGCGGAGGGTTTGCGCGTGGGGGAAGGGGGCGGAGGGTTTGCGCGTGGGGGAAGGGGGCGGAGGGTTTGCGCGTGGGGGGAGGGGGCGGAGGGTTTGCGCGTGGGGGCGGAGGGTTTGCGCGTGGGGGGAGGGGGCGGAGGGTTTGCACGTGGGGGGAGGGGGCGGAGGGTTTGCGCATGGGGGAGGGGGCGGAGGGTTTGCGCGTGGGGGAGGGAGAGGAGGGTTTGCGTGGGGGAGGGAGAGGGGGCGGAGGGTTTGCGTGGGGGGGGCGGTGGAAGGTTTGCGTAGGGGGTGATGGAGGGGGGACGGAGTGTTTGCGTGGGGGGGGAGGGAGAGGGGGCGGAGGGTTTGCGTGTGGGGGGGGCACGGAGGGTTTGCGTGGGCGGAGGGTTTGCGTGTCGGGGAGGGGGCGGAAGGTTTGCGTGGGGGAGGGGGCGGAGCGTTTGCATGGGGGAGGGGTAGGAGGGTTTGCGTGGGGGAGAGGGCGGAGGGTTTGCGTGGGGGGTGGAGAGGGGGCGGAGGGTTTGCGTGGGGGTGGGGGGAGAGGGGGCGGAGGGTTTGCGTGGGGGGGGCGAGGGGGCGGAGGGTTTGCGTGGAGGGGGCGGAGGGTTTGCGTGGGGGGGGCGAGGGGCGGAGGGTTTGCATGTGGGGGGGGGAGAGGGGCGGAGGGTTTGCGTGGGGGGGAGAGGGGGCCGGAGCGTTTGCGTGGCGGGGGGTGGGGGGGGGAGAGACGGCGGAGGGTTGGTGGAGTTGAGTGGACGGGTTCGGGGGCGACAGCTGGGAAAAACCTGCATTGAAGACCTGCGAAAAAGGTAAGTTAAAGTTTTTATTTTAAAATTCTTTACAGCGATTTAGTAGGTAAGGGTTTTGTGAATTTTTATTTTTTGGGATTTTTTTTTTATGTTTTCTCCCCTCTCTAGGCCCAACTCGCAGTGGTAATCGGTTTAAAAAAAATAGTCCGGATTTCAGAACATTTTCCGGATTCTAAATGGCCCCTCCATGGATCAGCGCGATGTCTGGATTTCGGACCATTCTGAATTTTGGAACTCCGGATTTCGGATGCTCAACCTGTAGATTATTCTAAACATTTCTAACTCTTGCAGTAAAGTTCTAACTCGTGACCATTTTAAAATTTCCTTTTCACTAATTTCCATTGCACTTGGGATCAATATTGTTCTTTTCTCTACCCTTTCTAATGCAAGTGCAGTCTTTTTATGATTGGTGATCAGAACTGAACACAGTACACCAAGTTATGGCCTGACCAGTGCATTGTCAAAAACGCAGCATAACCTCCTTAGACTTTGATTAATTTGTTCTGGGTATATATCCTAGCAGCCAGTTAGCATTGCATTGTATATTTGTGTGTGTAAATATAATTATTTTATGTAATTTAATTAACGCAGGGGCAGACCTATTGGTGAGAGTCATAGCTCTGCTAACAGGAGTCTATAAACATGAATCTGTAGTCTAGCATTACTTTCGTTCATCAATTCTGCATTTTTGCATTTGTTGCTTTTTGTCTTCAATCTATGAATAAATTCAGCCACGTCACTTTTTTCCAACCATTTTCTCTCCATGGCAAACCATTTATTTGCATCGTTTTCTGCTCGTGATGAGAAAAATAGACCTAAGACTCGCAAAATAATGGCCCAGATTTTGTGTTTAATAATGATGAGGCTAACAGCATTCACCATTATTATGGAATAAATCGGACAGCAACTTCTGGCATCTGCCCGTGCACAATTTAAAAACGGAAATCCAGAAGTTGTCATCAGAGATACCCCACTCTGCCACAGGCTGTGCTGTAATGATCCTTGCCGATAGATTCTGCACTAAAATCAATGTAATGGTATGAAGTTGCAGTACTTATCCACTAGTTATGCTACTAAACATGCCACAAAAAGTAAGGGCTGGTGTATTTTTAATGGCGTGATAAATGATAATTACTGCCAAACAATCTCTGGCCCTGAAAATTTGATTTTACAAGTGTGGAGTCATCTCTTCAGAATTTAATTAGTGTTGGAGGTTTACTTTTTTTAAATTTACACAATTCTCTGGATAGCTGTCAGCTGTGGTGAACAGCGCCTTCGTCGCTGACCACAGAATCTGAGCCATGTTTATTGGCTGCCTTTTCCAAGGCTGCTGTTTTTATTTCTAAAACAAATGTTTGGATGTAAACATCTAGTGAGAGTAGTTGAGTTATAGTAATAAAGTAAGACTGGGAGCGTGAAGATTCTTGAAACATACTCAGTAGATAACAATTTACTGTGCTATTGAAGGGGAGAAGATAAATAAGTTGCTGAAGGACATGACATCTGGTGACTTGAGGTCACGCAATATTAAAGTGGCCATTATGTTCATATTGCAAACTCACTGAGAAGATGGCAGTTAAGAAAACATGTGTTTAATGGTGTAGAATAACATGAAAGCTAGGCAGAAAAGCCTAGAATATTATTTTACTGATAACTTCTGTTTCCCCCAGTCCTGCAAGATTTCAGTCCACATATCGAGGCAAATTTCTGAAGTGCAAAAACAATAGGGTAGTAATAGGGGATTTCAGCTACCCTAATATTAACTGAGAATTACTGTAAAAGGTATAGAGGGTGCTGAATTCTTAAAATGCATTCAGGGGAAATTTTTTAGTCAGTACGTAGCAAGCCCAACAAGAGAGGGGGTAGTTCTGGACTTAGTTTTAGGAAATGAAGCTAGGCAGGTGGAAGGGGTATCAGTGGGAGAGCATTTTGGTGCTAGTGATCATAATTCAGTTAGATTTAGTGTAGTTATGGAGAAGGACAAGGATAGACCCGGAGTAAAAGTTCTCAATTGGGGAAGGGCCAATTTTACTAAGCTGAGATGTGATTTGGCAAATGTAGACTGGAAACCGCTACATGAAGGTAAATTAGTTTCATAGCAGTGGTAGGCATTCAAGAAGGAGATAGTGAAGGTTCAGAGCAAATATGATTCTGCAAACAAAAAAGGTGGGACTCAAATCTGGAGCTCCCTGGATGTCATGGGGCATACAGGGTAGGATAAGGCAAAAAAGGAAAGCGTATGTCAGATACTGAACTAAATACTGCAGAAAGCCGAGAACTATAAAAAGTGCAGGGGTGAAATTTAAAAATAATTAGGATAGCAAAGAGAGGGCATGAAAAAATATTGGCAAGTAAAATCGAGGAAAACTCATTTAATACATAAAAAGCAGGAGGATAACTAAAGAAAGAATAGGGCCTATTGGAGACCAAAAAGATAACCTGTGTGTATAGGTGAAAGATGTGGGTATGGTTCTTTAATAAATACTTTGTGTCTATCTTCACAAAAGAGAGGGACAATGTAGACATTGTAGTTAAGGAGGCGTGTGAAATATGAGATGAGATAAACATAGTGAGGGAGGATATATTAAGGGGTTTAGTAACTTTGAAAGTAGATAAATCGCCAGACCCGGGTAAAATGTATCCCAGTTAAAAGAAGCATGGGAGGAAATAGTGGCAGCTCTGACCATCATTTTTCAATCCTCTCTGGCTACAGGTGTGATACTGGAGGACTGTTAACGCTGTAGCGTTTCTAAAAAGGGAGAAAGGGACAGACACGAGTAATTACAGGCCAGTGAACCTAACCTTGGTGAGCAAATTACTAGAAAAAATTCTGGGGGACAATATTAATCATCATTTTAGAAGGCCATGGATTAATCAAGGACAGTCAGCATGGATTTGTTAAGGGAAGGTCGTGTCTAACTTAATTGAATTTTTTGAGGAGGTAATGATGAGGGTAGTGCATTTGACATAGTGTATGTGGATTTTAGCCAGGCTTTTGATAAGGTCCCACATGGCAAACTGGTCAGAAAAGTAAAAGCCCAAGGGATCCAAGGATAGTGGCAAGTTGGATCCAAAATTGGCTCAGTAGAAGGAAGCAAAGGGTAATGACCGGGTGTTTTTATGACCGAAAGGCTGTTTCCAGTGGGGCTCTGCAGGGCTTAGTACTAGGTCCCTTGCTTTTGTAGTATATTTCAATGATTTAGACTTCAATGCAGGGGCATGAATAAGAAGTTTGCAGATGATACAAAAATTGGCATGTGGTTGATAGTGAGGAAGAAAGCTGTAGACTGTAGGAAGATATCAATGGACTGGTCAGGTGGACAGAAAAGTGGCAAATGGAATTCAATCCAGAGAAGTGTGAGGAATTGCATTTGGGGAGGGCTGACGAGGCAAGGGAATAGACAATAAATGGTAGGATACTGAGAAGTGTAGAGGGACCTTGGAGTGCATGTCCACTGATTCCTGAAGGTAGCAGGACAGGTAGATAAGGTGGTTAAGAAGGCATTACAGAATGCTTTCCTTTATTAGCCGAGGCATAGAATACAAGAGCAGGGAGGGTTATGCTTGAACTGTATAAATCACTAGCTCGGCCACAGCTTGAGTACTGCATGCAGTTCTGGTCACCACATTACAGGAAAGGTACGAGAGAGGATATATGAGGAGATTTACGAGGATGTTGCCACGATTGGAGAATTTTAGCTATGAGGAAAGAATGGATAGGCTGGGATTGTTTTCTTTCGAATAGAGGAGGCTGAGGGGAGACTTTATTGAGATGTATAAAATTACCTAGATAATAGGAAGGACCTATTTCCCTTAGCAGAGGGGTCAATAACCAGGGGGCATAAATTTAAAATAATTGGTAGAAGGATTAGAGGGGAGTTGAGGAGAACTTCTTTTCACCCAGAGAGTAGTGGTGGGCTGGAACCCAGTGCCTGAAAGGGTGGTAGGTGCAGAAACTCATCACATTTAAAAAGTATTTAGATGTGCATATGAAGTGCTGTAACCTACAAGGCTACGGACCAAGAGTTGGAAAGTGAGATTAGGCTGGATAGCTCTTTGTCGGCTGGCACAGACACGATGTGCCAAATGACCGCTTCCTGTGCTGTAAATTTCTATGATATCTTTACTGTCTAGGCATCTGCTGCTATGAGTGTTGGAATAGACTGACCTGTAGAGCAGAGAAAACCATAGGCAATATGCAGTGCACATTTTGGTAGAACAAACGACTGAAATTAGTCCCTGTGGATCGTTGGAGCTGCAAAGAATTGATGCTTAGTCTGGACCTTGCTCTGCGATAGATACTTAATTTTAATAATCCATGCTTGATGTACTTCAAACCACATGGGAAATGTGTGGTTTTCTATGATCTCTGAATCATACTTCCATTTTGTTTGAAAAGTGATGTGCATGACCGATATGAATCATTCAGTTACTTAAACTAATTTAAAGAGGAAGAAAAGTCTTGGGGCAGTAACTTTTTTTGTTGAAAGTATTCCCCCAAAATGTCTATTTAAAAAAATATATATAAAAATATTTGAAATGTAAAAGAGAACCTGAATTTCATGCCCCTGATGACACCCAACAAGCAAGTCTCCTTCCCTTCAGGGCACTATGTGACCTCAATAGCAGGAAGGAACTATTTGCATCGCAGTGTGCTTTATTTGCTTTATTTGCGCTCATCAAGCTCAAGGATGTAAGTACAGGTACTGGCAAATAGCACACTATCAGTTTGGGGCATCCAGCCTGCAGCATTCAGCACTGTGATGTAATTAGCAGCAAAATGAAGCTCAGTCTAAGGTGCACTACCCTAAAAGTTTGCCTCTGCCACATTCTCAGAACAGCATCCTTACTGCACCAATGTAACATTGACCATGCTGAGGTTTCTCTGAGCAAGATTGTCAATTTAATTAAGAAGTTTTTAGCATAGAAGGAAGCCAATCAGTCCCATGTGTCAGTGCCAACACAGTGCTAGAACAAATTAAAACTAATCCCATTATTCTACTTTCTCCTCAAGCCTGTATCATTCTGTGCTTCACATACTTACTATTTTCCCTTACACCCTGTGGCAAAGCATTCCAAGCTTTTAACAAGTCTGCGTGAATACATTTTTCCTAACCTGCTTTTTCACTCTAAGCATTAATTTTAAATTAATGACCCTTGTCATTAACCACCCCCAATTCAAAGGAGAGATCTTTCTCTCTTCAGTTTCACAATCATAATTTTAAAAACTATATGACATATCCTTTTAGCTTTCTCTGCTGTATTGCAGATAATTCCAACATCTCAAGTCTCAAGTTTAGAGCCCTTTTGAGCAAGACTTATGCACACTAGGATCTGGATTGAGACCAGCAAAACTAATTTCATGCAGAATTCATATAGTTAACATACAGATGAAATTTTAAACCTGTTCATCTGAGGTGGATTTGAATCGCAGAAGTGAAAAGCTAACTCACATAATCCCTTGGCTATGTGCATCGTGATTGAGGGATGTAACTTCAGCCCTGTCTGGGAGCTAATTTACAACCACATTAACTTGGGAAAGAAACTTAACAACCAAAATATCCAGCATGCCAACAGTTTTCTCTGAGCTTTCAGCAGCTTCAGATCAACTCCCAAGCTTGTCTGAAATTGCAACTCCCACTGAAGTCAATTTGTAGCTCCTCTGGGACTTTTGCAGCTCTTCTACATATAATTTAAAAAATATATTTATATATAATCAGAGATTGGGACAGTAGTTTAAACAAATGTTTTTTCAACCCTCTGCTTTCCTTCCACTTTTAATAAAATTCAAAATGTTAAATGTTTGTGAACATACCTTAAGGAATTGTGACTTTTCTTGAACAGCATCTGACTTTAGCTGGAAGGGCACTTCATTCTCGAAGTAAAATATGGGATTTTAATCTTGTGCAGCATACATGAACAGGAAGGAGAAAACAATTTGAGTTGCACATCTTAAAAATAATTTAATGCAGATGCTCATTTACACACCTGACCAGTCAAATATTGATTCATTCTAAGAGTACAAAGCTGTTAAAATATTCTATCCCTGGAGTTTCTATCCCAAAACAATATTCCAACTGTGTGTTAAATTGGGTAATAAACAATGCATGTATAATAAATTAGTTTCACCTGTGAAAAGTAAATGGCAGTTCCAGCAGGAGGTGGATACAACCACATCTATCTCTGTTTTTGAAAACACAAACCGAAATAACACTGTCGTTTGAGATTCCTTTTTGTAATGTTTTTATAGTATTTTTCGTTCATAACTGGAGCGGGGAGAGGGGGGGGAAATGGCCAGAATATGGGGGTGTTGTGAGCTCTGGAACTCTCTCCCTAAACCTCTCCGCCTCTCTACCTCTCCTCCTTTAAGACACTCCTTAAAACCTATCTCTCTTACCAAGCTTTTGATCATCTGTAATTTCTTCTGTGGTACGGTGTCAAATTTATCTGTTTTGTCTTGTATCACTACTGTGAAGCGCCTTGGGATGTTTTGCTACATTAAAGGTGCTATATAAATAAAAGTTGTTGTACTAAAATGTTCATATGCACAGCTTTCTGCATATCCCCTCAATGCATTGTGATTAATGCAGTGTAACATTTACGTTGGTGCACTGTGCACCTACTGTAGTTTAAACATTAAGAAAAAGAGTATTTGGACATTTTCTTTGAAACACTGTTGAAGGTGAGGGTAAATTGGTATTTTTTCAGCACACTAAGAGCCAGAGAAATGATCATTATATTCTTGTTTCCTAAGCTCATTTCCCATTGTGCAATTCAGTACTTATGAGAATTTAAAATTGTTCGTATCCATTATCCTGAACTGAAATTTAGATAAATTGTCCGTGAGATTATACCATATGACACAAGTGAAGTGACTAACTACCATTATTTAAGCAAAGTTCTTTAACAATAAAATAGTTGATTTAAAAAAAAAACACAGTTTTTACACAATGTAATTATTGTTAAAATTGAAAGATGGCAAGAAATGCACAGTAGACAAATAAATACAGCAAATTGCACTAAGGTTAAGAATAATCTCATTAATTCCAGAACAAAGATGGAGAGGGTAGTTCAAGGCATTTACTCTGCTTTGTAATTCTGCAGTGGACCTTTAATGTTGAAACATCTCGGCCTGTGTGGAGTACTGATGAGTTTGTGAATTCTCTCTGGTCTGTGTAACATTGCATGGTTTAACCCTTTCAGGTCTGCAGCAACGTTTCAAGACTGAAATTGATGTCTAGTTTTTAAGAAATGCTGCAGTTAAAGAAATGTCCTGTAGTTTTTTGTAAAAATCTACTTTTATTTTCCTCTCCCCACAACGTCCTCAATCACCAGCTACTAGGAAACATTTGAAAGTCCTCCGAGCCACCTAGTTCTGAATTTTCACTCCCTCTCTGTGCTGTAGTGTGTAGTCTCGTCTTGGTTCGCCGCACCTCCGCCACGATCTCTCACTATACCTCCGCACCAAACATTTGACGCACCTCCGGAGCAGCGAGAGATCATGGCGGAGGAGCAGTGAGAGATCGTGGCGGAAGTGCGGCAAATGGGGTACAGGGCCCAGAAAAGCCGTAGGCCCAGGGGCAGCATGGGCCAACCCACACTGCGATATGTGTGCGCACTAGGTCCGTGCAGCAGAGCAGGTCTCCAGTCATCCTGGTTAACCCTTGCCACTGGATAAAGGCTTAGCTCTGTCAAGCCCGTGTGGTGGCTGCTGTGCAACCATCACCTCACGTTTAAAAAATCGACGCACAGGCATCTTCCACCCCTGGAGTTCAGGACTGGAATATCGGGTCCTTCATTGAAATCTAGAGGGACCACCTATGATGATGGATGAGTCTTGGTGCCTCACCAAAACTGCATGTCATGATGGTTAACATAATTATTTGATAATCATCAATAAAAACCTGATTCCTGTTGCTCCATGACACAGCGGGGTGTTAATTCTGACTTTGGATGATAGTGTAACCACCCTTTATACATCTTTTCTCATTTTCATTTCCATTTAAGTCAATCTATCACGAAAATGATTCTTCAAAATAAAACATTGCTTTGCATTTAAACATCAAAATTAAATAGAGTGTTGGCACCACCATAGTACTGTTAGCTTTGCCAAATTAATTTTTAGAATTTTAAATCAATATTCACAGGTGTTCCTATTTCAGATACACTGTTCCATGCTCAAAAAAAGTAGCCATCACAATCAGGCCAGTTGCTGCATCTGTCTGCCTGCAAAATAAACAACTTGCATTTATAATAGCGCCTTTGACATGTCAGGACATCCAAAAAGGCTTCACAGTCAATTAAGTACTTTTGAAGTGTAGTCACTTGTTTTGTACGACCTCATCTCTCTCAGCTGGAGGGGGCGAGAGCATGCCAGGGGCTCTGAGATGCAGTAATCGTGACCATCTTTAAAAAAGGAGACAAGTCTGACTGTGGCAACTACAGAGGAATCTCCCTGCTATCAGTTACTGGGAAAGTTGTCGCTAGAATCCTCCTCAACTGATTTCTTCCTGTAGCCGCAGAGCTCCTCTTGGAGTCACAGTGCGGATTTTGAACCGTGCGGATTTTGAACCCTACGGAGCACAACGGACAGGATTTTTGCAGCGCGACAGCTACAGGAAACAGCGCCAGCCCTTGTACATGGCTGCTTTCGACCTTACAAAGGCCTTTGACATTGTCAACTGCGAGGGTCTATGGAGCGTCCTCCGTTTCGGATGCCCCCAAAAGTTCGTCACCATACTACGCCTGCTCCATGACGACATGCAGATCGTGATCCTTATCAACGGCTCCATCACAGACCCAGTTCACATCCGGACCGGGGTCAAACAGGGCTGCGTCATCGCCCCAACCCTCTTAATCTTTCTCGCTGCCATGCTCCACCTCACAGTCAACAAGCTCCCCGTTGGAGTGGAACTAAACTACAGAACCAGTGGGAACCTGTTCAACCTGCGCCATCTCCAAGACCACCCCATTCTCTGTCGTTAAGCTTCAGTACGTGGACAACGCCTGCGTCTATGCGCTTAGAGGCTACACTCCAGGACATAGTCGATGTATTTACTGAGGTGTACGAAAGCACAGGCTTTACGCTAAATATCCGTAAGACAAAGGTCCTCCACCAGTCTGTCCTCACCGCACAGCACTGCGCTCCAGTCATCAAGATCCATAGCGTGGCCCTGGATAATGTGAACAACTTCCCATATCTCGGGAGCCTCCGATCAACAAGAGCAGGCATCGACGACGAGATCCAACACCGCCTCCAGTGCAGCCTTTGGCCGCCTGAGGAAAAATGTGTTTGAAGACCAGGCCCTCAAAACTGCCATCAAGCTCATGGTCTACAGGATTGTAGTAATACCTGCCCTCTTGTATGGCTCCGAGACATGGACCATGTACAGTAGACACCAAGTTGCTGGAGAAATAACACCAGCGATGTCTTCGCAAGATCCTACAAATCCCCTGGGAGGACAGGCACACCAACATCAGCGTCCTCATTCAGGCTCACATCCCAAGCATTGAAGCACTGACCACACTCGATCAGCTCCGCTGAGCAGGACACATAGTCCGCATGCCAGACATGAGACTCCCAAAAGCAAGTGCTCTACTTGGAGCTCCCTCACGGCAAACGAGCCAGAAGTGGGCAGCAGAAACGCTACAAGGATACCCTCAAAGCCTCCCTGATAAAGTGCGACATCCCCACTGACACCTGGGAGTCCCTGGCCCAAGACCGCCCTAAGTGGAGGAAGTGCACCTGAGAGGGCGCTGAGCACCTCGAGTCTCAATGCCGAGAGCATGCAGAAATCCAGCGCAGGCAGCGGAACGAGCATGCGGCAAACCAGTCCCACCCACCCCTTTCCTCAACGACTATCTGTTCCACCTGTGACCGCGTCTGTGGTTCTCGTTTTGGACTGTTCAGCCACCAAAAAACTCACCTTCAGGAATGGAAGCAAGTCTTCCTCGATTCCGAGGGACTGCCTATGATGATGAGGCAAATACGGCAGTCAATTTGCACACAGCAAGGTCCAACAAACGCAATGAAAAAATTACCAGATAATCTGTTTCGCAGTTGTTGATTGAGGTATAAATGTTGGCCAGGGCTTTTGGAGAACTTCTCTGCTGTTGTTCAGACAGTGCCATGGGCCTTTGTACATCAACCTCAACACACATCAACCAAACCAAGATAGGGCCTTGGTTTAACATGGGTGGGCAATTATTTGGGCTGGAGGGCCACTTAACAAGTTTTGGTGAGCTGTTTCGGGCCACCCACCAACGCTGTCCGTAAGGCCCGTGGCCACGGTCGCGTGTAAGCCACTCGTCCGCTCCTGCCGCTGGAAGAGACACTGCGCATGCGCAGCTACGTAGTGGCTGGCCTCGCAACACATTTAAAGGGACCGCACGCGGAAAAAAAATTAGAGGGAACATTGCATAAACATAAACATTGCCTAAACATAAATCAGATAGGAGTCAGATGCTATCTTACATGCACAACATGTATTCGATACTGCTTAGAAATGAGTCCAAGATTAAAAATTGAAAATATTATGGTATCTTCTGATCTCTGTAAATCAGTGCTGCAAAATAGAACTGTACCCTCTTTAAAGCCTGTGTCAGCATCAATTCCCCACTTCAGTCATCCTTATGCCCTTCTGCAAAGATTACTAATGCCGTCCCAATTGATGCCAGATGACAACTCCCCTGCCGTCGTACTCTGGATACAGGGAGAGGAAAGATGCAGCGCCGGTCACTTTCTTCAGTAAAAGAGTTGTGGCGATGAGCAACCATGATTCCATTCTAAAACAGATAGGCCATATTCGAGTATGCAGTGCATTCTGGGTACGGATGTGCACCATTGGGCCCCAGAATCAAGGAACAGATCCTTTTACGATCAGGCCAGGGAAAATCGCTTTTGCTAATTATTAATTTGAATGAAGTGTTACTATGATTTTTCCTTGGCTGCAGTTCGGGTCTATCTCTGACCTAAGAGAAGTGAAAGTGGATAGACGTATTGGTAGTTTAGGTTCTGGCTTGCGTTCTATTTCTGTCCCATCCAACGGGCTGATAGAATCACTTGAGCCGGATGTGGTATTTTGCCCACTATTGGTTTAACATCTCACCTGAAAGATGACAGTTCTGACAGTATTACACTCTCTCAGTACTGCATTGCTCAAGTCTCTGCAGTGGGTCTTGAACCCACAACCTTCTTTCTCAGCGATGATAGTGCTACTAATGGGCCAAGCTGACACTTTCCATTCAGATTTTCCCATTCACAATCCTAGCATCTCTGCTTCGATCTTCCACCTAATTTATTCCCAGTTGAGAGCCACCCTGTCGCCTTCCAAGGATAATGTTATGCAGCCATATAACACGCATGTCCTACTCATTGCAATCTTGCTATAAAATGCTCTGTTGCTGCATGCTGATCACTTATCATTTTTGGTATAGTCACATTTACTCTTGCACTAAAATTAAAGGACAGAGGAAAATGTACTTCTCTATACTTCCAGTTGATGCCCCATATTCTCCACGTATAGCACATTCTAAAACCATTCATCTTCAGATCTCATGATTTTATCAAAGTCCAGATTTGAGCACAGAATTATTGATTGAATACTAACCTATTTCTACTTCCTGTAAAATGTCTCCTCGCCTCCTCCAAAAGTTTCTATAATCTCTCAAACACTTTTAGCTAGAGAGAAATCGATCTTCACCTCTTTTTTAGGAATAAAAGTCCTTCCACAATTTCTGTCTCTTAATTATTAGTATCCACTCTCCAACTTTCCTTCATCCTGTGTGATTCTTCCTATTGAAGGAATAACCTTGGGGGGGAAATCTGCACTCTAAGCACATGCTGGGAGAACAGCGCATGACATTACGCACTGCCAGCCCATTATTTTCTGGCCATTAAACTTTTGCGCCATGCTTATAGCAATGCCCCCACTTTGTCCTTTCATCATGTTACTTATTCATTATGATGGTGACAACCAAGGATTCAGCAAAAATAGCAATGGAACCATGGCGGTGAGAAGCAACAATGAGGTTCTAATTAAAAGGTTAAAATAATTATAAAAAGTTTAATTATTTTCCCCCAAAACCTTTTTTTTACACTTAAACGTCGATCTGCTTTGCCCACTCAACATAACTACCGTGGCTCCAGTTCAGTGAGTTCAGTACCCGACCACATGATTATTCATTGGTACTAATGAATCAGCAAAATGGGTAACGGTTAGGTAGCTTGGTAAAGTACAATGATGTATTATTCGATTGTACAGTGGACTGTTGGGATATATCTTCCCAATGAATAAGACTGAGGTTCTGATAGAATAATTAGAGGCAAACTGCAAGGAAAGGATTGAAAGTTTGACTCTTCCTTCCTTGAAAGCTCAGTGAATTTAGCCAGTAAGTAGATGAGCAGTCATACAGGCCATGAAGATCTCAGAACCTCTCCCTGATCTGTTTGATGTCAAGCCAGTTCTAGGGCTGCCAGCTGAATTAGCAGAGGAGAAGGGAGGAAAGGAGAGCATTGGTGAAGGGGAAACATTACATAATGATTCAGATTTTCTTGTTTTTATCTCTGTCATGCATTTTCCTTTTCCTACTTGAGTGGCAGTTCTTCTGCAATCTATTATGAGAAGCTTTTGCAGTCAGACTTATCCTAGCCAAATATGTTTGAAATGGCATGGGGGTTATTTTGATGAAAGGGTGTGCTAAGTGAGTGCAGTGCTAATAAGACAGGCCTGTTTGAAAGTCTGGTTGTAGCTGGAAGTTTGGGGGCTAATAGATGATTTCCATGAATGTAACTTGCTTGAATGAAAACAGACACTTGCAGGTTTAACACTGATTTTCGTGGAGTGGTATATGCAGCCTCCACACACCCGTTTCCTGGCTGGCTGAGACACAAATAGCAAAGTTTCAGGGTGGTTCAGGGACTGATTGAGAGGGTGCACAGGTTCTCGGACGCGGCACTGGCGGTCCTGGTGGAGGAGGTCCAGAGGAGGACGGATGCCCTGTACCCACAGTGGAGGGGTGGATGCCCACCTTGCTCTCCTGTCCCTCTCCTGCAGCAGCTGGTGCTGCTCCATCTCGCTTTGTATCCTCCTCCTATTCTTCCTCCAAACCAAGGGGGACCCCTAGCAAGATGCCCATTACCAAGCACTCCCTTTCTGCTGGTGAGGTAAAATAGCACAGCACTTTGTCTCTTTAGGTGAAGTCCTCAGAGAATTTCCTGAATAAATGTTGATAGTCTTAGTGAAGTCTTGACAAAATGTCCCAGAAAGTCTCCCGATGTGTCACAGAAGTCCTCCAAACCTCTAGCAGCACGTGAACAGTGAAAGCTGAGCATAGCTTTAAGTAGCACACAAAAGCCTCAGTAACGCCTTGCTTACTCCTGTTCAGCTGGTCGCTGTTAGGTTGTTAACTGAAGTGCTAGCTACCAAAATGCAATGCAGCCTCTTTAATAAGCATGAGCAGGCAATTTAATTGCCATTCAGACCCTTCATGGTCCTCTGGGCTACTGTTACTAGCATAAGCTTCAATTCCTTTACCAAGATGGTGTCTTGCACTAAAGGCAGGCTAAACTGGCATTGCATCTTGGCCACCTTGGAGGTTCTTGAACACTTAAAGAATCAGGGGAAAATCACCCGTAATGTTTTATGGTCTGCACATTACTGAATTAATCAGATACAAATTCAAAAAGCATATAACAAAATGGATCAGGGCTTAACTTCAGTGTTTTATTAAAACCAAAATGTTTATGTTCTGTATTGATTATTGACCTCATGAACAGTACTGTACATGAATTTAAAAATGTCTGTCTCAAGAATATTTAACAGAAGAGAAGAGACCTTGAATTTGTTGAGGAATAACTTCCTTTCAGATTCAAAATATGCAATCAGATAACTCAAGCTTATTGGCTGTGACTGATGTAAGCTACCCAGCAATCAGATGACTGGAGATTTTGCCACACCACCTGTTATTTGGAACTACACTGGATGGACTACAATATACAATACGGTAGGCTATAATGCAGTACATGATTGATTTGAGTTAATATGGGAATTTGCATTAGGTCCAATCTCATGGCTTTTCATCGTTGTAATGGAATAAGATGTTTGAACATGGGATCATTGGGTTAAGTTTATTTGAATGTTTGATTTATTGAAAGAATCTATTGAAATTGCACAGTTCAGGGAGTAAACGGTACATTCTGTTACTAAGTATTGTAAAACTACAAAACATTACAACTCGATAATTTCAAGTGATGCAGCATTTGCAGTATCAAGAATGGGTACGAGAAAGAACATTTATTTTTTTCTCTAAACCAGATGTTTTAGATAGAACACATTAAAACAGGAAAAGGTTATGTTGAATGAAGTCCAAAACCTCACATTTTTAAAAAGCTTAAGCTAGTTTTCACTTAAATTAAAGGGGTCTTTCAGAATGAACGGTTTAGGAGTAATCAATAATTTCAATAACTGTTAGTTTCAGATTTCATTAATTGCAAACAGCATGATATTTCCCTCAAGGTGTTCCCTCAAGGTCCCTTGTGTGGACTATACTAGTTCTTGGGAGAGCTGCAGAAAGAATGCCCTCTGGCTTGAACTAAATGTTTTATAATGCTTGCTAAACCCACTTTTTTTATTGTTTTTAATTTGGCTGATGTGATTGACTTCAGCATGCAATATGAGGATGCCTTATGGCTATTCTTCTACCCATCTGTTCCTAATTGTGGTGTTCCTGCATCGCCAATCATTTCCTGTAAAGAACAGATCGTCTTTGTTGTTTAGTTTAATTATGTTAACATCACAGTACAGATGTCGTAACTGCTTGTACCAACTTGTGCATAAATTAGGTTCGTGAAAATCTACCATTTCTTTTTGTTTTTTTCCTGTCAACATTGTATTGTGTGATTTCAGACCAGATTAATGCACAGCCGATTAATTCTGAATTTGCAGAGGCAAACTGACGCCGTAATCTTTCTCAAAAATTGAAAAAGAATTACAATGTCAACTGGTCCTGATCTGACACTAATGGGGTAATTTTTGCAATGGGTGATATCAACTCAGCCACTCATTATGCAACATTCCTGATTTTTCATTTCCATTTGTAGGCTGATGAAGGCTGCCATGAACTAGTATCTAAGTATAAATGCAGTTTGTTTAAAATTATGGGCCAGATTTTGCTATAGCATCTGCACCCTTCAGCTCAAAAACCTTTTTCCCCACAAAGTTTCTGAAAGTGTGAGCTGATAACAGCGCAGCGAGGGAAAGTGAGCACCTGGGATATGAGTGATGGGGGCAACGAACAGTGTATCTCACAAAGAAATTAGATTTAAGGATTGGGAAATAAGCACAGGAAGGACTGCGAAGGAGGGTAAATTGAAAGGGGCGAATTCAGTGTCAAATTCGGTACAAAAAGAGAAATGGAGAGCGGGAACTCCCCAGATAATGAAGCAGTCCATGCCCACATGCAGCAAGACCTGGATGACATTCAGGCTTGGGCTGATAAGTAGCAAGTAACATTCGTGCCAGGCAATGACTACTTCCAACAAGTGAGAGTCTAACCACCACCCCTTGACATTCACTGGCATTAACCATTGCTGAATCCCCCACCATCAACATCCTGGGGGTTGCCATTGACCAGAAACTTAACTGGACCAGCCACATAAATACAACAAGAGTTGGTCAGAGGCTGGGTATTCTGCAGCGAGTGTCTCACCTCCTGACTCCCCAAAGCCTTTCCACCATCTACAAGGCACAAGTCAGGAGTGTGATGGAATACTCTCCACTTGCCTGGATGGGTGCAGTGTGTACCATCTACAAGATGCACTGCAGCAACTCACCAAGGCTTCATGACCTCTACCACCTAGAAGGACCAGGGAGCAGGTGCATGGGAACACCACCACCTCCAACTTCCCCTCCAAGTCACACACCATCCTGACTTAGAAGTATAATGCTGTTCCTTCATCAGCACTTGGTCAAAATCCTGGAATTCCCTCCCTCACAGCACTGTGGGAGTACCTTCATCACAAGGACTGCAGCGGTTTAAGAAGGTAGCTCACTATCACCTTCTCAAAGGCAATTGGGGATTGGCAATAACAATAAATGCTGGCCTTGGCAGCGACCCCCACATCCCATGACTGAATTTTTAAAAAGTAAGAGAAAAAAATGTAAATTTAAACTGACTTTTTTTTAATCTCTCCGAAAAATTCAAAACCTGAAGGAATGACAATTAATTTTCGGTGCCAGAGCGGTTGATTGGTAGTACTTAACAATTACTATGATGTAATAACTTGCGTTTCTGTGGGAAAGCACAGCAAGTTCCAAAGGCTGTTTTCGCAAAGCTAACAGCGGAGCGGCACATCTTAGATTGCAGTTTTTGGATATTCACATTTAACCGCATATCTGTTCATCGACTGAAGTTGCAATACTGTTTACTCATATATAACGGCAAGCGCCGTTATTTTGACAACAAGATCTGGCCCTATAAAGTGTGTTTGCTTAGTTGAAAAGGGCCATTTGTAAAGGTGATTCATCTGAGTCACCTTAATGGCCAAGAGATCAATGTCAATAACAACACACACCATTATTAATGTGCAAATTGTCCAGCAAATTCAGGGAATTAAGAGATGCCGTGTGTTGTGAAGCTTCAGAATTTTCTGGTCAATTTACATTGGCCACCGTTTGCATCGCACAAACTGAAGCTCTCCCTTAGCCTCCCCATTATTTTTAAGAACTTACTGGATTTGCACATTAATTGGCTATTGAACTCCCCACAGAAAGTTAAGTCTACTAATTAACAGCATAAAAACCTTTTAATGACATGATAATTGTTAATGCAATGCCAATCAACGTCTCTGGCAGATTTTTTAAAATGTCAAATTTAAGTTTTTTAAAAAATCTTTTATCTTTTCCTTTTGTGTTTCTTCTCTCTCTTTCTGACTTTCTTTCCCCCTCTAATTCTTTTTCTGTACCTGATTTGAAATTGAATTCACCCACTCTAATTCACGTTCCTTGCCAGTTGTTCCTCTCTCTCTTTCTCAATCCTTAAGCTTAATTGCTCGAGGAGATACACTGTTGGTCCCACTGTTCGCTGAGGTTTCCGTTGCCCTTGTGCTTCCAGCAAGTTACGACACTTTTTTTGAACCAAAGGGTGTAGGAAAATGTCTAACTAACGGGGTACACCATTGCAACAAGATCCTGTCCATTTTATTTTTTTATCCCTGGTATATAATTACAGTTGATAAACTGATGGCCGGCATGGTTAGGATCCTGTGACTTGTACACATTCATTTGTGTACTCATCTGTGTGTTCCACACAAATTGTACAACAGACATTATAGATTGTAACATGAACCTACTGTAGAGTTCTTTGCCAGTTATGCAAGGCAACAGAATGGATCCTGTCTAACTTGGAAAAGGGAGATTTTGTTTCTAGCAGTGACATGTTTTTCTTTTCCACTTCAAATTCTGGTACCTAGTAATACGATTACAATGCTATTACATTACAAGTTCTAGTTGATTGGGCATTGATATAGTACTACTCTAAGCTCACTATACTGGGGGTCAAGTTAGCCATGTTAAATGTGGGTAGGAGATGACAATGTAAAAAAAAAGTTTAAGATTTTTAAATATTTCCTTGCCTTTATTTTAATCAGAAAGTCGTTATTACTTTCCACCGAGGTAGTTCCTCTTTCAGCCAGCGACATAGCACTTATCACATGGCTGCCATCAGATTTCCTGATCAGCAAAGAGTAGTGGGCTATTCTCTTCTGCTAGTTGTGAGTTACTTTAAATGTAGTGGTACAGTGAATGTTTATGCAACACTCGACACACAAGTCCATTTGGTACAAATTAAAAGCTGTTTATTTTTACTTTCAAGGGAGAGCAGTTCACGCCCGAGTTCCGAACTCTGTCCGTAGCGTGCAAGGTGCAATGTTAACCCCTTAATTGCTGAAGGATGGTTTGTCCCACTTCATGCAGTATCTCATCAGTACGTTTAACAGCTAATTGTGTTTTTTTACAATTTCCTGTTTACAATTTTACAACAGCTATCCATATTTAAAATTTGTTTTTTATTCCTACGCCAATATATTTTGCAGGGGGAAGCTATATTTTTGAGAATTTTTTCCATGTGATTTACAGATTGCTTGTTACATGTTACTGCTTGAAAATTAGTGTTATATTGGTAGAAATGATCAGTGTAAGTTATATTTATTAGTCTTGGAGACTACTGGGCTGTGCTTATGATTTGACAAGAGGAAGAAATGTAAAAATGTATAAAACCTATTGCTCAATGACAAGACTTGCATAATAATCAAATTAACTTTTTCTAATTTCTTATTTAGACCATAGGGTACAGTAGCCTAGTGGTTATAATACTAAACTAATAACTTTGGGATTGTGAGTTCAAATCTCACTATAGCAAGTGGTGAAATTGTGAATACAACAAAACTATGGATTTTAAAAAAAACTGGTTCATTATCATTCAGGGAAGGGATCCTGCTATCCCTCCCTAGTCTGACCAACGTGATTCCAGTCTAGTCATATGGGGTTGGCACTTTATGCCCTCAGGGCAAATAGGGATTGACAATAAATACTGCCCATATCCCAATTATAAATAAAAAATAAATGGTCAGAGAGCTAGAAAACAAATACAAAATGAACACTCTTCAAGGAATATTGTTGCTAAGAATTTTTATCCTCAGCGAAGCAAATGTGTGGAACAAGCTCAGTTGTATGTGCACATGTATCAATTATTTGTTGAATAACACCTTTTAAAAGGAGCTGGATAAACATTGACAAATATGGGCATGGAACTTGGGGAATTAAGAACAAAGTCCAACTATGTGAATACCACAAAATTAGATGGTGTCGGAGGACCTAAAAGGTAATTTTAGCTTTTTGCCTATCTGTACTGAAATTTGTTGTAAAGAGAGAATAGAAAATTAGGAAAGGACAGGGATATAAGATTGTCTAGTTGAAGAGGCTGGCACAGGCTTTATAGGCTGAATGGTCTGCTCCTGTACTGTAAATTTTGTGGCCCTGAAATTCCAGAATCCGTGCTCCATTGGTGGAAGGACGGGACTCCTGGCCACCTGCAGCCTAATGCTTACCAAATCATGGGGACAGGGTCAGTTCTACAGGCAGGCTTGATGGCCCATGCCTGTTCAGGCACATGCGAGATATCTGCCTCATATGTGCTTCTAGAACTTGGAGGGAGATGCAGCTACTTCAGTCGGAAACCCTGCAGCCTGGAAATGGCTGAAGCAATGAATACAATGCTGTGAAAAAATACCAGGTTGCAGGCAGGTGCTGTCCCACACAGAGATTGGGAAAATCAAATAGAAAGGTATCATAGTTACTTTTGTGCATTTTCTTGCAACTATTTCAGAGCAGCATTAAAAGAGGAAGGTCACGGTTAGTGTAGACATGAGGAAAAGGGCAGAGAAAATAATTTGGGAAACGAGGGGTAGATTAGAAAATGTTTTAAATGCGTTCATGTAAAATTACGAAAAATATAAATTAAGACATGTCGTGGGAGGAAATCTCGCTACTGTGAATTAAAAATGTGAAAGTGACTAAATTGCTTTTCTGGTGCTTAGTACAAACTAACTCTCCCAATGTTTAATTTTCATCCCATCTTTCTCTTGAATTAAAAAAAAAAGCGTCTAAAGTTGATAGAATTGAAAAACAAGGAAGTTATATTGGACCTGTATAGAACCTTGATTAGACCACACAGAGTACTGTGCCCAGTTCTGGTTTCCATATTATAAAAATGATAGAGACACTAGAGAAGATGCAAAAAAGATTTATAAGGATGTTACCAGAACTGCAAGGTTATACCTGACAGGAAAGATTAAATAGGCTGGGACACTTTTCTCTATAAAAAGAAAACAAGACAGACTTGCATTTATATAGTGTCATTCATGACCACCTGATGTCTCACGTGCTTTACAACCAATGAAGTACTTTTGGAGTGTAATCACTGTTGCAATGTGGGAAACACGGCAGCCAAATTGCGCACAGCAAGCTCCCTCAAACAGCAATGTGATAATGACCAGATATACTTTTTTTGTTATGTTGATTGAGGAATAAATATTGGCCAGGACACTGGGGATAACTCCTCTGCTCTTCTTTGGAATAGTGCCATGGGATTCTTTTACGTCCACCAAAGAGAGCAGGCGGGGTCTCGGTTTAATGACTCATCCAAAAGACGGCACCTCCGGCAGGGCAGCACTTCCTCAGCATGGCACTGGAGTGTCAGCCTAGATTTTTGTGTTCAAGTCCCTTGAGTGGGACTTGAACCCACAACCTCTGACCCAGAGGCGAGAGTTCTACCAACTGATCCACAGCTGACAAAGACAAATAATTTTCTTTGCCTCCTAAGGGAGCAAATGCCCATATTTTTAAATGTAATCAACCCACTCTGGATTCAATTACCTTTTTCTTGTGAAGTCTTGGGGCCTTCTTAAGGCCCAGTAGACGGCATATGCCAACTCATGGCTGGAGTAGGTTCGATTAGGTGTATCAGAGGGGGTACTGGCTGGAATTCCTGGGGTAACCTGGGAATGTGCCCAAACTCACTGGCAGATAGACGGGTGCAAGACTTGCATGCCCCTGACCAGAATTTGGATGATGTGGAAATAGAGCTGACCAGGTGCTGACATGAATTCTGACTCCTATAATTCTATTATAAGCTTTTCATAAAGTTTTGAAGATATGTCTCTATCTTAAGAATTGATCTTTACTTTGAAATCAATAGTGACGGCGGTTCTTGCTGCCAAAGAAATGTTCTCCATTTGATCCATTATATGTTCAATTGTAAACTTTAGATACAAATTTTATTCTCCCCTAGTTCAATTTAAAGAACCCGAGGAGATAATTTTGATTTATGATTCCTTATTATTTTTGTCATAACTGACCAAATTTGAATGTCATTAAAATAAATCCTTATTCAAACCATCTTTAAGTTGTTGATAGTTGAAACCCCCTATGAATATTCTAGCTATGTTTCAGCAAGGTTGCTTGTGCCATTGTTTTTCTACATTTTTTTAAAAATAGAAATGGTAGCATTTGTTGTATAATTATCCATGTATTAAATGAGTAAGATGACGTTCAATGGACAGTGGAAAGGCAGTGTTGCGTTGATAACTGCAGGTGGTAACTCATGGTTCTCGGTTAGACGACGAGAAGGCCGGAAACAATATTCCTGGCTCTGAAACCTCTTTTAGATGGTACCTGTGGGCAAAAAAAAACAGGTGGTTAAATGAGCTGAGAGATTTGGTTGAGAGAAAACTATTTTTGAAATGGAATGAATAATGAGGCATTCAAGTAGATAATGAAAACTGAAGAGGTGATAACTGGAGATAAGGTAAACATTGATGACATATAAAATAAAAATAAATGGGAGATTTTAAGCTGCCCTGTAATATGTCTTTAAAGCATTTCATCTCCCTACCTCCTATTGTGCTAACCGGACTGCAGCTTGCCGTAGAAGTTGGTTTTGGAATTCTATAATCAAGCATGTGAGCGATGTGTCCAGAGCTGAGCAATTGGACCTTTTTGACCATGACCTCGATTCCAGTTACACTGTAGCGCTCAAGGGCATCAATGTTGAGAACACTTTCCTGCCATTTGATGCCAATGATGCGTTGTAGACAGCGCAAGTTCAAATAGTCAAGTTGATTGATGTGACCGTGCATATACCTGTTGTCGGGTGTTGAGGACAACAGCTTGGCATATGGCGACTTTTATTTGTAGACTGACCCCTCTATCTTGGTAGAGTCTCTTCCAATCCAGTGAGTGGTGTCATTGTTGATTGTGCGAGAGAACATTGCCAAGGTTGCAGAGTTTGTTCGTGATCTTAAGCGGTACGATATTGTTTGTTACAGTGGGTGTGACTGGATGACCGGGTATGGGCTTGATCATGATTTCAGTCTTTTTCAAGTTAATTGTAAAGAAAAAAACACTCTGCCACCTGAGAACAGCAGATGGCTGGCAGCTGAATCTCCAAGAGATTGAGTAACACGCAGTCATTGGCAAAAAGCATGCCGTGAACAGGTTTCTGCATTACTTTTGTTCTTCCATATACCCAATGAAGGTTGAAGATGCGTACCATCTATGCGGTATTGAATATAGGTTCCCTAGACTTAATTTTTAAACGCCTCAAGTAGTACTGCAGTAAGCTGAACAGAGTTGGGGCAAGAACACAACCTTGTTTGACATCATTAGTGACTACAAATGGTGATGACACAAGCCCTTAATCTATCACTGGGGTATCATACCAACATGTACTTGCTGGCCAATGTTTACAAATCTGCCAGGGCATTCGAAAATTAGAAGAATTGGATCAAATGTAAATTCCCAGGGTTGTTTTTGAAAGGAAGGCGGACTGTACCTGAGGAGAGGGAACTAATTACAATGTCAGCAAGCATGGGAACCAGGAAGGGAAGTTGCGTGGTTAGCAGTTTATTGAGATGAAGGTTTAAAGAGCAGAAGGTGGATTTCATGGAAGAGCAGGGGGGAGTTAGGAGAGAAGGACATGGGATCAAGATAAGAGTAGGGGGAGCCTATGGTTTGGCTTGGTGGGGAAGGGAGGAAGGAACAGAGTCAGCTGAACGGATGGTCTCCTTTTTAGTGACAAAAAGCCTGAGCTCCTTGTAGTTGTTGATGAGGGCAGAGGAACCAGCAGAGAGGGGTTTAAGGGGACAGTTAATACTGGGGAAAAGAAGCCTTTGCTCTTCAGGATGCTCCTGGAATAGTGGGTGATTTTTGGCAGAGGTGAATGAGGCCCAATACAGCTTGATGTCATCCAGCCAGACCCTAATGATGGATGGCGAGACCAATTGTATACTGGATGCATTCCCCACCATGGTGTTCATCGCCATCTTCTCAAAGGCAACCAGTGATGTAAAATAACTGCTGCCTGCTAGCAATGCCCATATCCCAAGAATGAATTAAAAAGCACTCCAGTACGAAGTAAACGTTGTTTAAGTGCTCCACTGCAAATGTGTCTTTCACTTTCTATTGCATGTAAGAAAGCTGTTGAGAAGGAAACATTTTTCTCATTCTGTATTCCTGAGCGGCAGAGGAACACCAAACTTGTGTGCCAAGTTTCAACAGAGAAAGCCAGCACAGCTTCAATATGCAAAATAGCTTCCTTTGTGCTGTAAACCTCAATGGTTCTAAGAAATGACGTGTGCAAAAGAGAGCCTCTTATCTTGGCAATTCTGAAGATGCTTGAAAATTTCTTCCACAGTTGCTGTCGAGCATAACTAGGGCTCATTAATATAAGACAGTCACCAAGAAATCCAATAGGGAATTCAGAAGAAAATCTTTTACCCAAAGAGTGGTGAGAATTTGGAACTTATTACCACAGGGAGTGGTTGAAGCAAATAGTATAGATACATTTAAGGGGAGGCTAGACAAGCATACGAGGGAGAAGGGAATAGAGGGTTATGCTGATAGATTTAGATGAGGAAAGATGGGAAGAGGCTCAAGTGGAGTATAAACGCCGGCAGGGACTGGTTGAGCCGAATGGCCTGGTTCTGTGCCGTATATCCTATGTAATCCTATATAAGTCTGGCAGACCTAGGAGGCTTTCTTCTCCTGCTCTGCTGCCACCTTCCAGGAAATTTGAGCTGTGTTTGGAAGAGGATGACCCTTTGCTGCATTTCCTGGAGCACTACACCTAGACCTTCATCATTTGAAAGGAGCCATTTTGCTTATGTTGCTTTTTCCAACCATTTTTCTGCAGTGCAAGTGTTGCTCTCAAAAATAAAACTGCCTCTCCGTTAAATGCTACTGGCTGGCCAGATTTTGCAACAGACATTCAATTGCTGGCCTAGTTCCCTGTTTATAAACCTAGACAATTTAGAGGTTGGGCCTTGATTGTAACATTCAGTGAAGCCCTGCTGTGCATCAGAGGCCATCAATATAAGATAGTCACCAAGAAATCCAATAGGGAATTTGTACTACAGGTTTAAACAGCCATAATTGATACAGGACTGCCAAATCAGGACTCTAAGCGCCGTTAGATCTATTGTCTGAATTTGATAATGTACATAGTCTCTTGGGCAAGATAATAATTTCCCCATTGGCTGGCAAATTCAATAATCAGATAATTTTTGACATGGGAGAGAAATGCCTATAACTATCCACGTCCTAGAGACGAAGTTGACATTGAAATATATATTAATTGACATTTTTAATAAAATATTCTACAGGTTCCAAACAAAATGTCATTCAAAGCGATATCATAAGTTCATGGTGCAATTTCTGTTCTAATTTATGAGCCCGAATTTGATCACTTTACTGCCCACTGCCGCTGACATTCCCCGTGAAGATTATCCCAGTGCCACTTTTGAGGTGGGCTGGAGCGGGCGGGAGGGGAGAGCCGCCGGGAACCGCCCGCTGACATCAGCGGAAGGCCAAGTGGTGTAAGAGACCTCCTGCCCACCGAGATGCCAGATTGGTGCGGGCGGGAGTCGGCGCCAGAACGGAGGTGGACTGATGCGAGGAGGCTGGGCTGTCCCCGACGGTAGGTAGGAAGATCCTGAAAAAATGGCTAGTGAACTTTATTTTTTAAAAAAATGTTCACAGCGACTTACCTCAGTGGTGTCTCCTGAAGGTCTTTTGATTTTTTTTTTGTTTTTGATGCTTTTTATTTTTAGTTCTTCGACCCTCCGTGGGCCCGACTGCATCCTCGGCGGCACTTGGGCAGCAAGCGTCTTTGCCGTCGAGAATGAAAGCTCCTGCCGGCTGCCGACCAGATTGGCGGTGTACGTCACAAATTTGCTGCCTGTTGACCTTCGAGGGACCTGGGTGATGAAAACCCCACCTAAAGAACCGTCAGAGACCTCGGTGGCCATCGGTGGTTCTTTGGGCTGGCGGAAGCCTTCACCAAATTTGGGCCCTCTTAAGTTTTCAATCTTTTTCTTCATGTAGCTGAATCCAAATCTGAAGTTTTAAAAAAAAAAAGTAGAGCACAGAAGTAGAGGCCCAGGTTTCCTTAGTTGCCCACTATATCTTTATTATACTGCACAATTTGGCAACTGTGTTTAAGCAGTAAAGGAGCTTGCCTTTATAATTCTCCTGTGTTTTTAAATGAAGAGTTTTTTTTCATTGTACTGTGTGGCTTTTAATTCATGATATATGTATTACTCATAGAAAAGGATTTCACCCAGTTTCCATTTAATCTGTCAGTACTAAAATGTCATTTTCTTATGGAAAACTTGATACGTGTCTGGTGCTTACTTGTGTGCAATGGGCAGAGATAAAAAAAAAGTATGATAATATTGGAACATGCCATAGGAATCCTTCCCAATTTAAATTAGCAAACAGCTATTAAGTCCAAAAGACTAGTTACTGATTGCAGAAATATTCTTATTTATTTCTTTATCCACGAATGTTCTTTTTTTTTTAAAGTAAAATTTCATTTTTCAGGAGATTCTAAGCACCTTTATTATTTGGAAGTCTTATACAAATTTCTGTGCACTATTGGTGCTTCATTATCAAAGGATATGCAGAGGGAGGGTAATGTTATTAAAGTAATATCATTTACATATAATGGCCCCAAGTTTCTACACGCTACAAAACGGGTGCCCCTCCGAGCTGGGCGCCCGTTTTTCGCGCCGAAAACGGCGCCTGAAAGAAAACGCGCGATTCTGGAGCGCCCTGCAGCTCCATGGCAGCTTGGCGCGGCGCCCAGGGGGCGGAGCCTACCACTCGCGCCGATTTTGTAAGTGGGAGGGGGCGGGTACCATTTAAATTAGTTTTTTTCGTGCCGGCAACCCTGCGCGTGCGAGTTGGAGCGTTCACGCACGCGCATTGTGAAAGAAACATTGGCACTCGGCCATTTTTGTAGTTCTTTGTAGCTGTTTAATTTTTGAACATTTTTTAATAAAAGCACATTGCCCTTCCATGATCAGCACTGAGGCTTCTTGCAGCACTGAGGCGGCTGCAGGAAGCCTCAGAAGTTGAGGCAGCCGTTTCCCGACGGCCTCTTTCCCGCCCCCCCCTTCTGCCGTCGGGAATGGCTGCCTCAACCTCTGTAGCCTTCTCACTGCCTCCTCCTCCTCCCCCCCCCGCCCCCCCATGCCGTCGGGAACGGCTGCCTCCCCCCCACTGCGGTCGGTCGGGCCCTCCATCCTTCCCCCCCCCCCAATGCCGTCGGGAATGGCTGCCTCCCCCCCGCTGCGGCCGGTCGGGCCCTCACTCCATCCTTCCCCCCCCAATGCCGTCGGGAATGGCTGCCTCCTCCCCCGCTGCGGTTGGTCGGGCCCTCACTCCCCCCCTGCCTCCCCCCCCGCTGCGGTCGGTCGGGCCCTCACTCCCCCCCTGCCTCCCCCCCCGCTGCGGTCGGTCGGTCGGGCCCTCCCTCCCTGCCGTCGGGAATGGCTGCCTCAACTTGTGAGGCTTCCTGCAGCATTCTCCCTGCCTGAAGCACTTTCACACAGGTAGGAAGATGGTTTATTTAATCTTTTCTTTGCTTATAAATGTTTATTCAGGTTGGATTTATTTGTATAAGTATAAATAAGGATTTATTGTAGAATTTAATGACTTCCCTTCCCTCCCTCCCCCCACCTCGTTCCGGACACCTAATTTGTAACCAGCGCCTGATTTTTTAATGTGTAGACAAGGTTTTTTCAGGCCTACAAAAATCTTCACTTGCTCCATTCTAAGTTAATTTGGAGTACATTTTCACTGTGGAAGCTTTGAAATCAGGCGTCAGTGGCTGGACACGCCCCCTTTTGAAGAAAAAATTCTGTTCCAAAGTGAAACTGTTCGAACTGACTAGAACTGCAGAAAAAAAATGTGGAGAATTGCGATTTCTAAGATAGTCCGTTCTCCACCAGTTGCTCCTAAAAATCAGGAGCAAATCATGTGGAAACTTGGGGCCAAAGGCACCAAGATGGAAATTTGCAAAACTACAGACATTGGGTGGGAAAATACAGCATTTTGGTCAACAATGTCTAGCTTAACACTCAGTTTTTTTTTTCTAATGGTGTCCGCTGTTGCAGCTAAATACTTACTTTAATTGATTCTATATAATACATTGGCCTGGAATTTGCGGTCCTGATGACGGCAGACTGTCAGTGTTCACCGTCATTCCACCTTTGAAACTGATGGAAACTTCAGGATTTAGCGCATATGCAGCCTAACATGGAAATCCTGAAGTTGCGGTCTGTCATTCACTGCTCCTCCGCAAGCTGGGCTGTCGCTCTCGCGCTCTCTCGCTCTCTGTGTGTGTTAAATGCCCCATTTAAAAATTAGACCCTTTTGGATTAAGTGTAACTAGGGTTTTAACAGCATACTGACTGCTAAACAAAGGTTATGTCCCTGAAAAACTATTTTTAATTTGACAGTTTGTTGATGTCACAGCAGCTCTTCACTGGGAAACCCCATTAACTTCCGTTGACTTCAATTGTGTGTCGGTAAACCCAAAATTCTCGACACATAGATCACAAGATCTTTGTGCGAAGTTTAATTCGGGACTAGCAGCAACCGCCTTTACTTCGTCGCTAACTGCAAATTCCAGACCAATATTTTGATACATTGGGCCATCTAAATTTGTATATTCTGACCTCGAATGATGTTGCAGAACCATTTCAGAAAGCACTTTGCAATGCCATTGCAGTCTCCCATGCTCTATAAGCTGTTTAGATTGTTCACTTGTGCGCTGGTCTCTGCAACCCTAGAAACAGCTACGTGTGATACTACGGGTTAACAGTCAAAAAAGCTACTTCACTGTTCAATGCAATGTGGATGAGTGTGTCTGCTGGCAGTCTGTTTGCCTCCATTTTGAAGGCAAGTCTTTTTGCATTTTTACTGCTGTTGGAGGCTGTCCTCTCTCTGGAATTTATATTTTCTTGTGGCACGTGCCACCTTTGGTGGCAGCTACACTCCATGTTTACATTACCATTTATATTGAATGGATATGGACCTAAGGCGAGTAAATGGAGTTGTGGTACAGATCAGTCATGATCTACTTGAATGGTGCAGCAGGCCTGAATGGCTTACTCCTATCTATGTTCCTATACTAATTTTCCTACTGATTATGGACCTGCTGTCGGGGAAAACTGCTCCTGTAAATGCACTATAAAGCTGCACAGTGCGCCACTCCAGAGTAGTTGGAAGTGTAATGTTTTAACTCTTTGACTGGGTATGCCACATCATCAGCCCTCACCAGTTTTTTGAAAAAAAGTGGAGATTAAATAACAATTTTGCAATTCAGTGATAGATATGTGTTCTCTATTATTACGTAACCTGCTATTGTCTGGTGTTTAAAATCTGTGTTCTTTTTAAGTGATCTGCATTATACTGTTGCACTTAATCATGAATTCCTTTCTTATAACCACATCCCAAATGTATACTTATACAGTGTGCAATAAAACCACAGACAATCTGTTAAGGTTTGCCTAATCACTTTTCAACAAATGGGTCTAAATTTTCAAAGTGTTGGCAAAAACCTATGTCTGTACACCTAAATAAACTCTCAAGTTTGCACATCTGGATTCTCTCCATCAGTATCTTCAAAGCCAACTTTGCCAAAAAAAATTGGTGTTGAGTGCTCATCATCGTTTTTGTTGTTCGCTGTGGGAGGTAAATGAGGGGAGCACCGACTTTAGGCCAAAGCAAAATACTGCCGATGCTGGAAATCTGGAATAAAACTAGAAAATGCTGGAAACACTCAGCGGGTCAGGCAGCATCTGTGGAGAGAAACAGAGTTAACATTTCAGCGTGATGACCTTCATGTGCATTGCATCATCATCACTTTTGTCACTTAATTACTCCTGACCTCTTTTGTTCTTTCCTGCCCCCTTTTCCCCAGCTCTAGCTTAATAGCTGTTCATCTATACCTACTTTGGGCAGTTTGTTTCAATAGAGGCGGTTTCCGATTGTGTGGTATTCCCATTTGAGCCCACTACCTTCCTTTCTAATATTATTGTGTTACAGACTGATAGATGAAAAGAATAATGTAGTTATCTGTGCTGTCTTGAGTTTGTGTCAGTATGTGTACATGTGGGAAAGCCAAGAGAAATCATGCAAGCCCCAAACCATTGAGGATTCCTGATGCAGGGGCTGAACATTTCCAGTGCTTTCAGTGTACTTTTTCCATAGTTTTGGTGGGAGAGTGCTTTAATAGCTGCAAATTAGGTCGGGACCTGGATATGCTGGGTCCTGGCCTTACATTGGAGATTCCAGGATAACATTTTTTAGGGCAAGCCTTCACCCACCCAATTAAGGCCATTGGTGTCACAGGGGGTGAGACCAAAGTGGCGACTCACTACGTCAAGAGATCTTGTTTTCTCAGCCTTCAGAGGGACCAGGGTACCTAGGGTTGCCAGAAGTACACCTTGTGAGACCAGGCCTGCCAGTGGCAGAAATATGGCTAATCTGAGAATCCAGGCTGGGATCATGGCCATCGAAGTCGATGGAAGCGAAAATTGGGAGTGATGTATAATGCGCAGCTGAATTGATATCGCCTGTTTTACACTATCGCCCAAAGTCAAAGTTATCCCCAATGTGTCGGAGGTTTTCCTTCTTTGTCAATCTTTCTGTCTTTTTCCTTTATGTCATGCTTCAGAGTTGAATTGTTTGAATTCCATTTTTCACAAGCCGTAATCTTTTATTGCATTCAATTATGACTTTTCATTCGAACACTTCAAAATTATTGATTTGCAACTTATCGGGAAACCTCACTTAGGCGTTTATCCATGCTACCTTTTCAGCAGCAACATCATAAAATGTAATTTTTTCAACTACGAAGTTTTCTTTGAAGAGATCTCCTGTTTCCTGATTCCAAACAACTCGAGGGACTGCAGTCCCGATATACAATATCAGTTGATTAAACCGTTTTGTGAATGTAAGATATGTCCCAAGAGGTCGTGCTTTACCTCACTGCAGTTTTTGAATTTTAACATTTGGTTAAACTTAAATGGCACCGTGCCCATGTCATCTCTGGGTTTCAATGACTAGTGTAAACTGATCTTGTGACTTTATGCTCGCTGAATGGCGTATCTGGCCTTTTAATTCCATTATGCCTATCCGTTGCTCTATCTGTAATTTAAAACAAAACTGCAAATACTAAATTCTGCAATAAGAATGGAAAATGCTGGCAATATACGGCAGTATCTGTGAAGAGAAAAGACAGGTTAATGTTTCAGGTGTAGTCCTTTGTCAAAAGTCAAAACTGAAAGGTTAGTAAATATTTTAATTGGGTTAAATTAAGATGGGGAGGGATGAGAAGCAACAGATACTGCAATTATAGAGAGGAAGTTGATGGTTGAATGGCCTGGAAACTGCTTGATTTAAAAAAAAAACAGCAATTTGATAAATGATATGAAAGATCATTTCATTGTGGGAATGAAAAACATTTAAAGAATATACAAATAGTTAAGGCATGAGAAAGGTCCACACAAGGAAAAGGGCAAGAAAACTGTAGAAATTAAAGTGAAAAGTCCCTGCAGATGCAGGAGGCCTGGAATGAAAACAAGTGCTGGACACACAGTCAGTCCACTAATGTAAAACAGAGGAACAAACAGGCCAATGACTTTAGCACTGACCCCTCCAGCACAACTATGTTCTCATGAAAGACCCATGAGTGATCAGGAGAAAGATAAAGTACTGTTCCTGAAGCTTGCGTTGAGTCTGGTTGGAACAGTGAAGGAGGCCATAGATGCACATGGTGAGTCACGTGTGGTCAAAACGGCAGCATTCAGTAAAGCATGTTCAGCAAAATAATCGTTAAATCGATGTTTATTCCCCCTAATGTGAAGAAAACTGCATCCTGAACAGAAAATGCAGTATACTAAATAGAGAAAGTCCATATAAATTGCTGTCTCTCAGGAGTGTTTGGGGTCCAGGACAATGGTGTGAGAAGATGTAAATGAACAGCTGCCGCACAGGAAAGGCATCTGGAAATATGAGTAAGGGTATGAGGTGATGATATTTGGGGAGAGCGGAGGGATGAGGATGGCATGCTTGGTGGTGGGATGTTGTTATAGGTGGCAGAAGGTGACCTGGTGAATCCCAGAGGTGGTGGTTGAAAGGCGAGCAAAGGAGATCATGTCATTGTGGGAGGAGGGGGAAGGGTCAGAGCAGAGGGACAGGAAATGAAATGAGTGCAATCAAGGGTCCTGTCACCTACTGCCAAGGGCAAGTTTGTCTAAGGAAAAGTAAGGGCATTTCAGAATCACTGGTGTCAAAGTGGAGTCATCCAAGCAGATGCAACAGAGATGGAGAATAGGATGGAATTTTTTATAGGTCGTAGGGTGGGCAGGAATGTAATCCAGATAGTTATTAGCGTCTTTGGGCTTGTAATAGATATCTCTGTAAAACCCAGAGGTGGAGAAAGAAAAATTCAGGAATGGAAGGGAAGTATCAGATTTGGACCACTTAAAGGTGAGGGATATGTAGAAATTGAAAGCATAGTTAATGAAATTCTCAAGATCAGAGTGAAAGCAGGCAACCGAATCAGTGTCATCAATGTAATGTGTAAAGAGGGAAAGGAAAGGAAAGGATCTGTGTAGAATTGGAACGAAGAGCAATAAACATACCTTACAAAAAGACGAGTATAGCTGGGGCATACATAGATTCTCATTGTGACAACTTTAATCTGGAAGAAGTGAGTGCAATTAAGAGATGTTCAAGGGAACAAGTTGAGCCAAGTAGAGGAAGATGATGGTGGGATGGGGACTGATCAGGCCTCTCTAAGGCAGAAGCAGAGTCCTTTTAATCCTGGTAAAGAATGGAGGTATAGATCCATGGCAAAAGGAGTCAATTGGAGCCATGGAATCTGAAATCATCAAAGCAGCAGGCGTCACAAAGATATAGTTGGTTATAGCCTGGACAAAAATAGAGTTCAGATAAGAGGAGATCACTTCAGTAAGACAGGAGCAGGCTGAAACAATTGGTATACGAGCTTGTGTATCATAATGAGATGGAAATGATCTTTGCAGGATTGAGGAATGACCAGGTTGTGGATAGTAGGGAAGATCACTGGAAGCGATGAAATTAGTAACAGTTTGGGGAATGATAATTTGGTGTTCAGTATTAGGGTCATGGTCCAAAGTGAGGTAGGAGAAGGAGACATCTTACAAGTTCCTGTTTTCAAAAAAAAAGTTAAGCAGTTGCATGTCATTCAATCATTAACTTCCTCTCTGTGATTACAGTATATGTTTCTTTGCCCCCTTGTTTTTCTCAACCCTACTAAAACACTTGCTTATCTTTCAGTTTTCCATTCTGACAAAAGATTATACCTGAAACATTAATCTATATTTTCTCTTTCCATTGATATTAGTCCCACTCTGCATTTTCAGTTTTGTTTCTATCTGCAATATCTTTTACTCATCATTTGGTCAATCATATTTTGCGTTTTTTTTTTGTAATGGTTATTGTCCACAGCACGGGCAGTAGTAAGTCGTCAGTATTTCCTAAATGAGTGAATTTACTGGCATTGTAAATATTATAAACAGGGTAGGAGTGAGTTTAAGGGGCCGAAATTGCCCTCCTCCATAAGCTCTATTACCGCCTCTAAGAGACGGGAATGCAGCAGAGTGACCTTACCGACTAGGGGTAAGCGTACAGATGGGCCGACCCTTTCGAAATTGCCCCCGGGCCAGAAGTGGCTGGAACGAGTTTTCGCTTGGCCCGTTTTCCTGCCGCGTCGGGCACGCAACGACCCCTTACTGACCAGCGGCGAACCCCTTTCCGACCCCCGCGGGAAATTGCTTCTTGCGGAATTGCCCCGTCGGTGCCACTGATAGCTTTTTCTGTCGGGAAGCCTTGTATCCTGGCTGCGCGTCATGTGTACAGCATGGTTGTCCACATTTAACGAGGAGAAAAGAGGGGTTTATTTTGTAAATTGGTTCATTATTTTGTCGTGTTAATAATGTGGTCAAGCATTAAAGGATGCAGGAAATCTTGAAGAAATGTGACTTAGTCTAGGATGATGTAAACGTGCCATCCCTTTGTAAGCCTACTGGCCATAATTCTGCCTTCAATGCTACTGACCCATTAGGGACTTCTCAGATAAGCCTCCCAGATGAAGATGAAAGTTCAAATAATCCCAAAAATATGCCCGTTACTTCTGTTTGTTAATTCTAATTCACTTTTGCGTTATGCAAAGCTGTTACAGCATCAATTATTAAGAACAGGACTTGTAGCAGAAGATAAAAAAATCCAGGAATTCACTAATGTCCTCTAAACTCAGAGATTCAGTGTTATGTAAGCTTTACTATCAATATTTTTCTTAATGCTTCTTGTGTTTAAGTCAAGTGCTTATTGAATTGTCCTGAAGGAATAGCTGCTTGAAATGTATTTTCTATTTGCCAATAGTTATGAACGATTACTACCAAATGTTCTTTTTTATTAAATGATTTATCCATATTAAATATGTTATCAGGGTGATATAATTAGACCTGAATGCTGGTTTGACAAAATCATAGAATTGTGAGACTTAATGGCCCAGAAATTGCTGGATTAGCTCATGGCAAGCACTGTGAATTGTATTTATTCTACCTCATCCTTCAGATTGTGTTATTTTTGCATCGCAAATTGCTGGAAATGTGAATTGATGATGGATGCGGCGAGGACAATGAGGCATCTACGACCTCCAGATGTGTGGGCCAGTGGTCTATTTCCTTAACCACAGATATTCAAAAATAGAGGGAACCATGGAGAAGGAAATAGGGTGAACTGGTCAAATTAGATAGAGAGAGAAATAAATTTAAGGAAAGAAAGAAAGAAAGAAAGAAAGAGACAGAAAGGAACAGTAAGAAACAAATTACAAAATGTAAAAAGTAAAAAACCTCGAAGAATAATTTACTACCTGCAGGAGTGAGACTCCATGGTTCCAATTGTTCCCTTTCCAGGCCTCAAAGTCTGAGTTTCATGTCCGGACCATAAATCACGACATTTACGTGGTCCTTATGACATGAAAGACAAGCCCTTAAATGTCTGCAGCGAGATTCATTTGTATTTATGCCGCAAATCCAGCAATGTCTTGACACTCATGGAGAGGTTGACGGCGAGGTTCCGTTTTTGCGAGGCTAATGGTGGAGTGGCGCAAATAATCCAACATTTTGTGGCCAATCGCAACTCACAGCATATCTCTTCCTCACCACAAATGTTTTCATTTTTCCTGCACTAATAATGGCAGGCGTTGAGAACTCACCATTATTTTTCCAGCAATTTCTGGGCCATTACCAAAATGCAGCTGGCAATTTGCAGATGAGCAAAATGGATGAATACAATGCAAAATTTGTTGAATACCATAAGGAGATCCAAATGTTGACCACAGGCCTGCAGAGCTGTGGCATTATTACAAGTTTTCTAATGAGAAACAAGGTTATTCATCAGATTCTTGTGTACGTAGCTATCTTTCGTATTGAATAGTGGATTCTGTTTATATTTTTTATGACCACTTCTTTATTGTCAACGCATTATAAAGTTTCATTTCTTTTCAGTGGTTCATGTTCTGTCTGATTGAATTGCATTTTATTGTCTGTTGCTGTCTCTTGATTATTTATTGTGAATATAACATTTTGCATGTCTGTGCTTTATTCATTTTCTTGTCAAACCAGTTTACAACCTTTGGTCAATGGGGAAATCTGACAGTCTCCACAAAATTGCTGCAGCCTCCTCTATAGAAAGTGATGGAACTATTACTGCACTATGATTAAAATTAGTCTCCCATCCACAGTGAAATCCTGTTATTCTAAAGGGACAGTATTGCGAGATTTTTTTAACCATATCTATAATTAAAGGGAGATGCTAATTAGGAGAGGAACGCGAGTTTGAGTCCGAGTAAGCCAGGAGAGAGGATGGTGGCCTCAACTAAAGCTTCTACACTTTTCTGATATTTCTGAAATTGAACATTATCAGATTACACTTTAATGAAAGGTTATATACAGAAAGAAAAATGAAATGGCTCAGCCTCGATGTACGTACAAAATGACTAGTTTTCCTCTGCATGAATTGCTGGCACATAGGTCGGATGTTGTACCTAGCAACCTATTGTAAATTGAGTCCTTAATATTTCTTCACTGTGCAGCAACAGGGGACTGATAACCAAATAATTCCAATGCTGGTATTGATAGATATTTGCTTTATAAAATTCGTAAAATGGGGGAAAAAGGATCAGCTACAAATGATCATAGAATCACAGAAATTTTACAGCACAGAAGGATTCAGCCCATTGTGTCCGTGCTGGCCGACAAAGCTATCCAGCCTAATCCCAGCTCTTGGTCTGTAGCCTTGTAGGTTGCGGCACTTCAGGTGCGTATCCAAGTACTTTTTAAATGCTATGAGGGTTTCGGCTTCTGCCAGCCTTTCAAGCAGTGAGTTGCACACCCCCACCGCCCTCTGGGTGAAAAAAATTCTCCTCCAATCCCCACAAAACCTACCAATTACTTTAAATCTATGCCCCTGGTTATTGAGCCCTCTGCTAAGGGAAATAGGTCATTCCTAGCCACTCTATATAGGCCCTTCAATTTTATACATCTCAATTAGGTCTCCCCTCAGCCTCTTCTGTTCCAAAGAAAACAACTCCAACCTATCCAATCTTAACTCATAGTTAAAATTCTCCAGTCCAGGCAACATCCTCGTAAATCTCCTCTGTAGCCTCTCTAGTGCAATCACATTTTTCCTGTAATTTTCCTGTATGATCATATGTAGCATCTTGCTACTATCAACAGAAGTAAGAACTACTTGAGTTATAATGTTGAAACACTCATTTCAACATGAAATATAATATATATTTATTTGTACGGTACGTTCTACTATATGGTCCACAAGTCACTGCTTGAATGTTCCCATCAAGGTAACTTATTAGTATGGGTTACTAGTATTATTAAAATGTTACTTCCTTTCCAGAAGGTGCTACTTCACATTGGGGTATTTTAATAGGTGCTGGCTGCCCTTTGATTAGTGTTCCATCTTGATCTGTGAGTAAGTCTTGTGTAGGTTACTCAACCAAGAGTTGCATCAGAGCCATATCAATCTTGTCCACATTTGACATGCACATGTGAGCACTTTTCGCTGCGTAGAAATCTGGAGTGGGATCCCTTGGCGCACTCCCGAGGCCAATTGTAGAGTTTCGACTGTTGGCCTGGCTGAGTTAAACTAAATGAATCCCAAGAACCTCCTGATCTTTATGGCTCAGTTACATACTTGTATTTCAGAATATATAAGCCACTGGTTCAGAGATTTACTGAGAATTAGTCAAGATGCTTGCCATATCCACAAAACATTTTTATGAAAGACTAAATTAACAATATTCCTGCCATGTACTTTCTGTGTTTTAATTCTACCAGTCTAGGTTAGACCAGCAAGAGGAAGACTAAACTGAGAGTTTTATAAAAGACACTGGGCTGGATTTGCAGCTTTGATATTTTTGTGGCGCTAATGGTGGCGGGGCGGGAAAGTTAGCACCAGGGAATAGTTTGTGCCTCAGTTGGTAAGTTTGGACAGCTGGGCCCTGAGTCAGGGGGTGCAGCGCTAAGGAAGGCGTTGTACACCTCTTGGGTGCTAGCATGGGAAACTCCCGAGCTAAAGAGTTGGGCCGGGAGCACTCCGAAAGACACCTGGAGGCGGGTGGGGGGAGAATGCTTAAAAAGAAAAAAAAAACTTAAAAAAAAGAAATACCATAAAAACATTCCCAAAACATTGCCCATGCCGCCACAACACAAATCGCAAAACAAATTTAAAGAAAAAACAATCACACTTACCTTTAGGAGTCCATTACTTACCTCTCCGCCGTCGGGATCGTTGGACCATCTGATTTGCCAGGCATTCACTGAGGCTTTGCGGCGTACGGGTTGGGCAAGATTCAAAACTCACGCCGGTGTCGCAACCAGGGGCATTTCACACCAGACGTAGTTACTCTGGGCGGTGCTGCTCAGCACTAAACCGGACCCGAGGATTGCTGCGGGGCACTGGAGGCTGACCACCTGGCCAAAACACCTCATTGCCACCCCTTGGGGGCGAAAAACCGAACGGAGAAGACCCGAAAATCCAGCCCTTTCTGTTGAAACAGATGAGAATTATGAACTACAGGGAAATGGAATGACCAGTGGAAATACGGATAAAGAACTCAATGTATGGCTTCTAATTGAGCAGCTGCAGTAGTTCTGCATGTTGCACTTGGAGTGGGAAGTGCAATTTTCTGAAGTAACAGCATATTTAGCAAACGAGTTTTGCTGTTTACTGGCTCTTAATAAGCTGGAATGGAGTGAGACCTGGATTTAAAAGCGTGTCCGGTACATTCTGAAGAGCCGGAAGCATCAGGCCAGTGATTCATGGGCAGTGGTTCGAAGAAGGGATTGATGTCAAGAGAGCAGAAGCAAGCATGATGGGGAGTAAAGCCTTGCAACTTGCTTATGGATCAAGGTCAAGATGAGTTTAGCTACAAAAGTATAACTCGTTGATAGTAACGACGTGAGGTTTCAGGCTTAATAAAAGAAAGGAACGGACTTGCATTTTTATAGTGCATTTCACTACCACGGGACATTCCAAAGCACTTTATAGCCATTAGGGTACTTTTTGAAGAGTTGTAATGTAGAAAAAAAGAATCACTTTCAACATAGCAGGATCTCTCAGACAACAAGGAAGTGCATGACAAGATAATCTGTTTTTTAGTGATTTTGATTGAGGGATAAATATTGGCCAGGACATCTGGAGAACGACCCTGCTTTTTGAGGTATATTTTACCTCCACCTGAGAGGGCCTCAGTTTAAAGTCTCACTGCCTCAGTGCTGCACTGAAGTGTCAACCTGGATTATGTGCTCAAATCTCTGGAAATCCAAATCCTGAAACTTTGAGATGTCAAGTGCTGTTTAATTGGATTATTTGGGGAATTGGGGAATAAAGTAGAATAATATATTCATTAAAAAAATATATATATACCTTTTTTGCAAGGAACAGTATGAAATTAAAGTCCATTCTTGGAACAGAGGTGAGCAAAGGAAAAGGCAGATGAGTTGAAATACCAGAGTGTATATCACACACTTGTTTTAGTAGATAGCGTGAGATGAAGTCTTTGCTCTATGGAATCCGAAGTCTAAGGTGTGATGTGTGGGCGTTTGAAAATTGTTAGTATTGAGCTGACATCTTTGCTTTATGGAGTCAAAAGGCGCAGTGTATGCCACAAGTGCAGATGTAGAATTCTCGTGCTGCTTGTGGCATTCCTAAACATAAATGACCTACCATTTATAAAGCTATTGAAAAGTGGTGACCCAGTGTTGTCAGCAGAGCTCTAATATATAAAGGGTTCCAAACACTCTTTGTCAGATATGGTTATTTTTTTGGCTCTTGAAAGATTAGCCATCCCTGGTATAGTTAGTTTACATGTATGATATGTTTTGTTTCAGTCCAATCAAATTACAGGTAATTGGATTTGTAAACTGTAGAACCAAATAGCACACACAGGTAGTGATGATTTTTGCACCATACGGATATGCAGAGCTCTGATCGGTTGAGTCACTCTTGCAGAGTTCTCCAACAAAAGAACATAGTTATAAATCATCACTGGAAAAAATCATTTCAACAGAACTTTCCACAGGAAGTGAGGTAACTGTGGGAGGACTTTTGTCAGGAGACCTGAAAAACCCACTGAGTCTTTGAACTGGGCAGAGGGTAAAATAGGAGAGAGGAAAATCCTGCTCGGGTTTAATGCTACACAGTAGAGAAATTTGCTCTCATTTTATACCTGATTAATGTCTCTTCATTATGCATCACTCATGTCGGGAGGAATTTTAACCCGAAAAAACGGGTTGGTTGGATTGAGTAGGAGGTAAGTGTTTAACAAAAAAAATAATTTTAAAACAGGATCCCACCTCCAATCCGCCCACTCCTAGGAGGAGTATCGCCCGTTTAAAAATTGAGGCTGCGTGCCTCAGATTTAGCCACCATTTCAAATTTAACTGTGGCTGGTTGGGTTTCTCAGGCTTCTGGGAACCTGGCAGCTAAAGGAAGGCAAGGGTTGCTGGATCCAGAGGTTAAGTGCCTTCACACTTACCTTCTGGATCAAGTGTTTCAAACCCCCCCCCCCCCCGAGGCTGCTGATTAGCACTTCCCCCTCCAACGAAGCCTTCTATCCCTCTTCTGGCCCCCGATTGCCTTCCGGGACTCCTCCCTCAAACCTGATGCTCCTCCAGCTCCCGAGTCCCATCAACCCTACCAATGCTCCTCTGGCCCCTGACCATTCCCCACCTGATCCTTCCTCCTCCTCTACAACCTAGTGCCGCAGGCTGACCCGCTCACAGCTAGCTAGCCTTTCTATTTCGCTGGTTGTGGGTGGGAAACAGCTACCAATCCCTGCCATTAAATTCAGCAGGATTTGCGAGAAAGCCATTCTCCCATTACTTTCTCCATTCCCCTGCTACTTCCTGTGGGACCAGACACGGGTCTTGAAATTCCATGAGGTTCTCCCAGTTGTCTTCCTAAATCTTAGCGGGAGACTGGTGGAAAACCCAGAGGAATGGCTAAACAGCTGAAAGTGTCCATTTCCACTTTTTCTCTGTGCTTTCCATGCTGGGAGGCCGTTGGCAGCACCCTGCATAATTTTCAGGGCCAAGATCTGTGAATGCTAACAAACTGAATATGAATTTGAAAAATTTATTCTGATGGAAAAATTAACTACGTTAATAGGCATTGATTTTTTTAAAAATGTGCTCAAAATGTTGAAACATCACTGGCTTTTCACATTCTGCAAAAGAATCAAATCCATTGGGATGACTTTGTTTTTAGAAGCTGACCGATTGGAACAAAGACATGCTGGTTTGTTCAAATGTCAGCCTTTCACTGTGGTGTCAAGACAAGATAATGAATAGCTGTTCCATAAAACCATTAGCTGGATAAGGAGATGTAGCTAGAAGCCCAGAGAGCTGGCTGCCACACATTGCTGATTGAGGTCAATAAACCTCATGCTTTGGCACTCTCTTCCCTGTACTTGTCAAAGTGCAGTAAATGACCCTTTCTAAGTCTTGAGATTTACAGTAAAACTTCAGAAACAAAAGAAATTTGGAGCAGTTTTTTTCAAATTGTGGTTTTGGTTTATTTTAAATTTTTGATCACCATCACTGGTGACGCCAGAGTGGAGTGCATTTTGTGGACTGTTGTAAACTCAAATAGCGATCATTCCTGCTTCATCTCTACCCATTCTAGGCCACACATGAACCTCCAGCCAAACCTTGTAGTGGGCTTAGAGGTGCAAATTCCTTTTAATTTATGTCTATTTTCATGGAACATATATTTAGCACAAGTTCATTTTCTGTAATTTATGTGTGCCTGTACTGTGCTCCAAAGTTCGCCAATAGATTAAGGGTGATGAGGCAGGCATATTCTGGGTTGACAGGAAGTCAACTCTTAAAGGGATACCTGCTATGTTTTGAGAATAAATATATTTGAAAATGTAATTTATTTTCACCTTGTCCCTTCATTTTCACTGCTAATTTTGAACAGATTTTTTTTTTAATGTATCTGCCTAAGAGTTGTGGCTGCCAGATTTTTAATTGCTGCAATTCTAATTTTGAAAATGAACATTCCAGTGGTAATTTGTCTATTTTGGTGTTCTTGGAGGATAAAGAGGAGAAATGTGGGAGGGATGTCATGCAAGGCAGATTGTATCAGAGGCAGACTGATTTTAGCCACCCGTACCAAGACAGTCACACCTACAGGCAAAGGCACAGCTACCTTGGAGTATTGCAGGATAACTTTTTTTGTTGTTGGCTCCAGTTCACTAGGGAAGCACTGACAAAGTGGTACCATTTCCTAGAATCTGACCTTCAGCTAACCTCCTCCACCACAGGGATAGTATTGTTAGTGATTGTCAAGATCACCACAGTCCTGAATTTTTAAACGACTGTCTTACTCCAAGCTACGACAGTAGATATCAGCGATATTATCAATCTGCATTCACAGAGATATCCTCTTTAAATTGCTGATTCCCTTTACTTCTGACCTGTAGCTCTTTAAACACTAATGACAGGCACCACCTCCCCTCTTTGGCAGGCCCAACCCAGGACACCTTGCAGAATAACTAAGGACCCACCTGAAGATCCAACCTTTCAGGTGAGTGAACTGTTCACAGCCCTCTTGTTCCACTAGGAACAGAAAATATCCCCTAGGACAAGAACAGTCCAATGGAGATGGCTTGTGCAATTGAATCCGCTGCTAGCATTCACTGTCAAGGTTCACACACAAAGAATGACCAGTACCCAGCACCTGTGGAATTGTACCTCAGCACAAATCGCCACCTTTTGGAGTAAGGGAAAAAGTGAACAAATTGTGGAGGGTGGTAATCAGAAAATGTCTATTTTAAAAGCAGCAGTAAAGTACAAAAAGGGTTAACAAATAATAAGGTCCATTAGAATGCATGCCCACATTTATTTCCAAGGCGTGCACTATAACAAAAGGTACAATATTTTTTGTACAACTTTTAAATTCCTTTTCACCTTTTCTAGTCAGTCAGTGGTGCAGTGCGTCAAATTCACCAGCATATAATTATGGCAATTTGATGCATTCACCCAATGATACATTGTTCCATCAATGTTCGTGGTCTGAATACATGCCAGTGTGGTTGATCTCGAGTTATTTTCTTCGTGCAATGCCACATGATGCTTGACTGCTTAATTGACAACTCGACCTTTAGCCACAAGGATGAGTTTTCAGTGTTTGGATAAATTTTTCATTGGTTGCATGTTGAAAATAGGTTTTACGAATCTTCATAACTGATGAGAACTCTAGTAAACTTTGCCCCCCAGTTAGTCAATTAATTTGTAAATTTTTTAATATTTTGTTTGTAACCGTAATTTTGACTTTACAGAGAGTGGACAAACCAAATCATTACCCTGGATAGTTTATACTTTGCATGTAGCAGTTTTCCATTGTTGAAGGTGCTGCCTTTTGCCGAGGACCGTCTCAATGTGCCATCAGTCTTCCAGTACCTCAACTGAAGGACATTCTTAATGTGTGTTCCATAGACAGTGAGTGCTCATGTGACATCGACATGCACACTTTCCAGCGAGGCTCACTTGATAGTGATCAGGAAGTGAAGGGATAGTTGATATTTCCCCTCCTTCGGCCAGGATCACTGAGGCCCACGTTGTAACACTTCCACCAATGCAGTGGCTGAGATCAGTCAGCTTAGCACAAACTCTGGTATTGAACTTGGGTCCTTCCTGGTCAGTACAATACTACACTATAATTTTATCTTCTGAGCAAACATGACACTCCATCTGTGTTTTTAATATGGATCCCTGTGTGTGTAAGGTTAAAATACACAATCTTTTTCCATACTCCACAAACATGCAAAAGGAATTAAGACTGGATCTGCAAGGATCTAACTGGAATGCACTTAGCCATTTTCAGTGGCCATGACCATGTTGCCAGCATCCACCACCAATCCAAGGGTTTCCTACAGCATCTGATCTTGATCTTATAATCCAAAGGATATTGCTATTCATTGTGAGAACACCCCACCATCCACAAAAGTATCCTTACTACTCAGTTACTGAGTTAGCTGCAATTTCCATGGAGATGCCACCAGTAACTCTTAAGGATAAACCAGCATCCATTTAGAATATTGTAGCAGTGTCCTTGAAAGAGTCTCATCACTTGCACATGAGGATGTTGTCAGCTGTATCCTTTAAGATTATTGCAAGGTTTGTCCTTGAATACCTGACCCAAAGAGCTGTTTGTCTGCAGGAACACACAAAAGTAACACTGCAACTTGGAGGCCAATAATGTGATGCTTGACATTGATGGTGCCGCTGAAACGTATTAATGGGCACTGAGGCCTGCTGTATGCCCGTTGTGCATAATACAGGATAACGTGGGAGGGAAGTGCCTTTGATACTGAAAGCCTGTACACCAGATGTGCCTTAGCTTATTAAGGCCTTCAAAAAATTGTTAATGAGGCCCTTGTGCCACATGCGGGTCTCAGTACCTGAGTAGCCCTGTGGAGTTCAGAGCCCATATGAAATTGCTGCTGGATGGTTGGCCGTAGATTAGGTGGGGGGGGGTGCGGAGAGAGGGGGGGGAAAAGAGTGTTGGTAGTTGTGGTAGTTGCATCAAGTAGCAACAAGCTGACTCAGCAATTTAATTGTTTATTTCATATTGTCTTTTGTTTTCATTATTCACAACTTCTTAAAGTTGCAGCCCATCTACCATCATCTATTTGTGTTAGCTGAGAGAACAATAATTGAACTCCATCTAAGCAGGACCAATGGGTGTTCCCTAGCCCACTTCTTTATCTGCTTGTCCTGGAAGGACAAGATCAGAGGATGCCTAGGTATCCAAGAAGATTGCAACCTGATGGGGCTTATATAACTGTGTCCTACATTACAACAGTGACTACACTTCAAAAAATACTTCATTGGCTGTAAAGTGCTTTGGGACACCCGGTAATTGTGAAAGGCGCTATATAAATGCAAGTCTTTTTTTTTTCTTTGTTTCATTGTTATGGTGTAGGTTGAAAAGTAGAGGACATGGCCATCAGCAACCTTGTTTGAGTCTGAATATGCACCATGCAGGTACCTTGTGCTGGATGAGTGCTTGGTGCTTGTTCTTTGCCACATTTCATCAGCCACAGAGCAAATGCATTGATAAGGCCTTGGGTTCTTGTCTCGGACCAACAGAGTGCCACTCTGAGACCCACTGCTTCATTGGGGTGGCTGCCTCTGTTGCACCAGTACAGGTGCAGACACCTGCCCCAAATATTCAAATGATCCTGTCCTGGGATTTGGCATCAGTTGGTCACAGCGGCAGCTAGAAGTTTCACATCGTTTTGCATCTCCCAGCTCCACCGGTTCTGTGTTTAGTAAATCCGCACTGGAATTTGTGTAGTTCTGACATGATTCACAGATGTTACTAGTAGTGGATTTCTACATTTTTTTCCAGATTGGATTTCAGCAATTTGACACCTCAGATGCATCAGATATTCCTCATAACAGTCCCAACACTGCTTTAAACTTCAGTTTGTAAAACCAGAAAGTCAATTTATGGAAGATTTATTGCAAGTTTCCATAAACCCAACACCTTTCATGGATTAATGTTTGTTCAGTATAGTGTACAGATGAGGGATCGCATTTAAACAGATCAGTATTTCCAACACCTGTTCTCAAATGTTCCCTTCTTCCTTGGGTCACAGAATGGTTGTATTTCAAGAAAGAAAAGTGTCTTAACCGACACTATCAAAGAGATCAAACTAATTTATGGAGATTGTTGTAAATAATCTTCCAATTCAAGTACTTGCTGTTTAAAATTGGTTTTTAAAAATTTAACTCTCTCGATATTCTGCTTTCTTTCTCCTGTATGTAAATGTTTTAAATGCTGGTCCTATACCTGTTTTTTTCCCTCCTACTGTTATGGACCAGTAGCTGCAATCCTAGTGGGTGTGCAGAAGTGAGCCATTGTTCTTTCCTTTGTGTGGGAAAGCATTCTGTGTTGTTCTCCACTTCGCTCCATGACCAAGTTAAAATCCGATATTCACCTTGGTGAAGCACTGTCAGCATAACCCTGTGTGCCAGAAAGGTGTGACATAATCCCATAATACATAGTAACAGGTTGAGGCACCAGAAAGGTTTTGTATCTTCTATGCTTGTACTTTTGCCCTGAACATGCACTAGTTTTGCACAGTTTATAAAAAAAATACTGGTGTGCGTAAAGCATGCTTCTTGTGAGCTTTCTCTGTTTAAAATTTGTATTCTATTGAATTGGGAACAATAATTGGAGCCCTGTAATTTTTTCATGGTCGAGCTAAAAACAATTACTATTCTCCATTTGCTGATTATGGAAAAAGTCAGGTACATTATGCAACAATTTACAAATCTCACTATTTAGTTAGAGACTTTAATTTATTTTAGCATAATAATACATTTCTGGCCTGAAGATGAATCCCTGGCACCAGCTCCACAACAATATAACAGCATGGAACCAAGTATTCTTAATAGAAAACAGAGAGTGCATGCAATTAGATCAAATTCCTTTTGAAGTTCAAAGCTGTGGGGTGAAAAAAATGACATAAATGCAAATTAACAGGAAGTTCAGTTGATAGCCTGCTGAGTGTTATGTGGCATTTGGTAATTCTCATGCTCCTTTTGAATAAGCTTTACATTTGCTCACTGTAGAGGTACTGCAGTACACTTTTATCACCTGTGTTTAAGGTTGTTTACAGGCAGCTGGTTGAACAAGATATGTGGGTTTTTCTTGCTGAAGAGTAATGGTATAAGTTTTTTTTGAAAAGACAACCAATGGAATATTCAATTATAAATCATGTCCATCTTTAACCCTTACCTTCTTGAATAAGAATCCATATAGTTCATGTAGGAAGATGGTGGGACTTAGACTACGCTGTATAAAGATTGTGAGTATGAAAACATCTTGGCCCTGAATTTCTTCAAAGTCCGTTACGCTCTTGTTGTGCCGGAAAGTTACACCGTTCACCAGTGTAATGAGTTATGCACAAGTTTCCTGGGATAAATTAATTTAAATATTTTGGATGCAGCTCTGGTGTAATTTGTGTATAGAAACTGTGTGTAAGTTGCTGAGATACGCGCGCGCACACACCCACCATCCACCTCCAGGAAACTTGCATGCAACAATAACGTAACTCTTTACAAGTACTCTGCAGATGCCTGGCAGCAGCAGTACACTATCCGTCAGCAAGGTTAGCAGCCGACAAGTGGTTACATAGAATTTACAACACAGAAACGGGCCATTCGGCCCAATTGGTCTATCCCGGTATTTATGCTCCACACTAGTCTCCCCCCTCATTTCATCCAACCCTATCAGCATATCCTTGTATTCCTTTCTCTTGCACATGTACTTATTCAGCTTCCACTTAAATGCATCTGTGCTGTCCACCTCTACTACTCACGTGTGTTAGCAAAGTCCACATTCTAATTACTCTCTGGGTAAAGAAGTTTTTCCTGAATTTCTTACTGAATTTATTAGTGACTATCTTTTATTTATGACCACTAGTTTTGGACTTCCCATAAGTGGAACGATCTTCTCTCTGTCTACCCTATCAAACCTCTTCATAATTTTAGAGACTTCTATTAGGCCACCCCTCAGCTTTCTCTTTTTTAGAGAAAAGAGCCCCAGCCTGTTCAGCCTTTCCTGATGGGTATAAACTCAGTTCTGGTATCACCCTTGTAAATCTTCTTTGCACCTTCTCTAGTGCCTCTATATACTTTTTGTTATATGTAAACCAAATCACTTGACAGCATCTTTCACCCACACAATCAGTCCAGATTGGCACCATCATTCCCAATGGGCACCACATCAGGACAACCGGCAGAAGCAGCCCGATGGCTTCTCTGCTGAAGATCTCCGAGTCATCCTACAAGAAGTACAAGACAGAAACCTCGCACTCCTGGGTCTTCCTTTCACTAAGCCAGACACCAGCAACAGTCATGCTGTGTATCGAGAGCTGGCACTGCCACTGACTCCCAACAGCCTTACACCCAGGACTTATCAACAGTGCAGAAAAAAGTGAAAGGAATCCCTGGAATAAATTCCTGGCACGGTTCTGCTGGCCCAAAGCGATCTGCTTTGGTGTCATCTAGTAAGATGCATAGAAGGAGGACGGGTTGAGGTGCTTCCACTGCAGTCGATCAGTCAATGAAGAAGTCCTGCCCTCTGATGCCCTTTGCAGCTGCGAGTGAAAACATGGCATGTTTTGGATCACAGTCGAGCTGGACTTACGGGGAATGAGTCCTTTCCTATTCACATGTCAGCGGCTGCTTAGTTGGTGCCTTCAGTGCCCACGTGCTTACCATTATGCCACCCTGGGGAATCCAGCTAGCCTGTAGACATCCCTGGCTCAGTGCCTATCCTGCCTGGAGTGATGCTGGTGGATGAATTTGGCTGCTCTATGAAAGAGGGTGTCCATCACCTGCTGAATGCACACCCTGTCAACCCCCCTGGCCAATGTTTCGCAGATCCCCTGTGCAAGTCTGGAAGGACTTGGAGCTATAAAAGTTGAGAGCTGTTGTCACATTAATTGCAGTCGTGGCAGTGAAGTGCACATTTGATGAAGTCGGCATAGATCCACAATGGCATCATTGGAGTAGCACCGCCCTCAGATGTACAGCTCCTCAAGCACGGTCCTCGTAGGAGCGGTGAGGCCTGTACACATGTTGGAGAGGATAGTACCTGATGCACTTGTATCCTCAGCTATGCTGCCTGATTCTCCTGGCCTCAACACACTACTGCTGCAACTCTTCCTCCATGAGGATGGCAGAGGTCTTCCCATGAGGATGGCAGAGGTCTGCTCATGTGGAAAGTCATCCCTGTCCAAAGACCAACTGGGTATGAGTTTGGAGGTGAAGTCGGGGGTCCCAAAACAAATTCTGGGAAGAGAGGAAAGCACTCCAATAAAATGCAGTTGGAAGTCTGTAATCTCTGAAGTTAATGCCTGCGTCCACTCACCAAAACTTCACTTACACTTGTCTGAAGTGCTGAGGGTGCTGTTAAACTGTTCTTGTCTTGGATGTAAAGTTACACTGAATGTAGGAGTGGTGTAACCCCAGAAAACTCCCATGTACTTGTGCAGCTATAAATAGGCCTTGATGGGCATAGGATTTTCACTGTTTAAAAAGATGGATCAAGTTAGCATGTCGCACAATAATGGGGTCTAAGTGGTGTAACAATGGCGTAAGTGCTGAAGACAATGAAGAAACTCAGGACCATTGTATTCTCCTTTACTTGATCTCCCATTCACAGTTAACCTCCCGTTTCATGATAGATTACTATAGGTTATCTGTCCAATTTTAGGACTCTGTACCTACAGTTCAGTAGGAGGCTCCTGGGAAATAGCACTGCAGATGAGTGTTGAACCTTCCTTGTTGGCTTTCTATAAGGCAATGGAATAGGCAAAGTGCAAGCAGGTAATATTTTGATAGTTACAAGGGCTACATTACTATAAATGTCAGCAATCTTTGTAAACTTGTACAGATTTTTTTTTTTCACTCAAGCAGATATAAGCAGTTTGGAGCCCAAGGGAAGCCTGGGTGTAAATGTCATCAGAGCTGGGATTCAAATCCGTGACTTTGTACATGAATGCATTGTGCCACTGGGCGAACTCTCCATTTAAAGTTCTTATGCATTCTGAGCCATAGGAAAACCAACTATCCGGAACAAAATTTTTATTAAGCTTGGCGTCAACAAAATTAGAAAGAAAGAACTTGTATCATTTAAGTGGAGAAAGATTGCAAAGTGTTGCAGTACAGCGGGATCTGGGGGTACTTGTGCATGAAACACAAAAGGTTAGTATGCAGGTACAGCAAGTGATCAGGAAGGCCAGTGGAATCTTCCCCTTTATTGCAAAGGGGGATGGAGTATAAAAGCAGAGAAGTCTTGCTACAGTTGCACAGGGCATTGGTGAGGCCACACCTGGAATACTGTGTGCAGTTTTGGTTTCCATATTTATAAAAGGATATAATTGCTTTGGAGGCAGTTCAGAGAAGGTTCACGAGGTTGATTCCGGGAATGAGGGGGTTGACTTATGAGGAAAGATTGAGTAGGTTGGGCTTCTACTCATTGGAATTCAGAAGAATGAGAGGTGATCTTATCGAAACGTATAAGATTATGAGGGGGCTTGACAAGGTGGATGCAGAGAGGATGTTTCCAATGATAGGGGAGACTAGAACTAGAGGGCATAATCTTAGACTAAGGGGCTGCCCATTTAAAACTGATGAGAAATTTCTTCTGAGGGTTGTGGATCTGTGGAATTCACTGCCTTAGAGAGCTGTGGAAGCTGGGACAGTGAATAAATTTAAGGCAGAAATAGACGGTTTCTTAACCGATAAGGGTTTATGGAGACTGCGCAGGGAAGTGGACTTGAGTCCATGATCGGATCAGCCATGATCATATTAAATGGCAGAGCAGGCTGGAGGGGCCGTATGGCCTACTCCTGCTCCTATTTCTTATGTTATCATTTCTAGCATCTTTCATGACCTCAGGACATCCCAAAGTGCTTCACAGCCAGTGAACTACTTTTGAAGTGTAATCACCATTATGTAGGGAAACATGACAGTCAATTTGTGCACATTTCGCACCCTCGAACAGCAATTATATAAATGACCAGATTATTTTGATGTTTGAGTGATAAATGTTGTCTAGGTACCAGGAGAACTCCCCTCCTCCTCTTCAAAAAGTGCCATGGATCTTTCATGTCCACCTGAGGGTAGACAGAGTCTTAGTTTAGTATCTCATCTGAAAAATTCCCTCAGAGCGGCACTGAAATTTTAGCCTACATTAATATACTCAAATCTCTGGAGTGGAGCTTGAACCGGTGACCACCTGACTCCAAGGCAAGAGTACTATCACTGAGAAAACGGTGATACTGTATCTGAAACATAGAACAAATAGATTGTATTCATATCTGGCATGAGGCTACAATTTTATTATTTATAGTTGGAGCAATGCTGCTTTACTTCAGCTGCTCTTTCCGTCCCAACTTCTGTCTTCCCACTCACTGCCGCAGCTGAGGGGGGCAGGTGGCAGGCACCCTACTCGTGGGCTCTCGCGAATAAAAACATAGAAAATAGGTGCAGGAGTAGGGCATTCGGCCCTTCTAGCCTGCACCACCATTCAATGAGTTAATGGCTGAACATGCAACTTCAGTACCCCATTCCTGCTTTCTCACCATACCCCTTGATCCCCCTAGTAGTAATAGGGGGCTGTATAGCCAATGGAGTACGTTTTGAAGTGTAGTCACTATTATAATGTGGGAAATGTGGCAGCCAGTTTGCACACAGCAAGGTCTCACAAACAGCAATGTGATAATGACCAGATAATCTGTTTTAGTGACGTTGAATGAGGGATAACTTTTGACAAGGACACTAGGGATAATTCCTCGGCTCTCCTTTGAAATAGTGCTATAGGATCTTTTATGTCAACATGAGAGGGCAGTTTAACATCTCATTTGAAAGAACGCACCTCCGACAGTGCAGCACTCCCTCAGTACTGCACTGGAGTATCAGCCTAGATTTTTGTGCTCATGTCTCTGGAGTGGGACTTGAACCCCACAACCTTCTGACTCAGAAGCGAGGGCGCAAACAACTGAGCAAAGGCTGACATTCATTCTGCTTTGTACTCGCCCCAGCATTTTTGGTAAAATTAGTGACACGAGTAATTTCAAACCCTGGTGATCAGGATGAGCAACTTTTTAAAGTTTAAAAAAAAAATTACTTTCATTATTCCCTTTACAACTTTATATATGTCCCCAAATATAGTGATCAAAATAGCTGCAGACAGAAACAAAAACCCAGTTTAGATCAGGGGAGTTATCTGTGTGCTGGTCAATATTTATCCCTCATCATCAGTATTCTCGATCAGGCCAACATCCCTAGCATCGAAGCACCGACCACACTCGACCAGCTCTGTTGGGCAGGCCATGTTGTCCGCATGCCCAACACAAGACTCCCAAAGCAAGCGCTCTACTCTGAACTCTTACACAGCAAGCGATCCCCAGGTAGGCAGAGGAAACGTTTCAAGGATACCTTCAAAGCCTCCTTAATAAATTGCAATATCCCTATTGATACCTCGGAATCCCTGGCCAAAGACTGCCCTAAGAGGAGGAAAAGCATCCTGAAGGATGCTGAGCACCTCAAGTCTCGTCGGCGAGAGCATGCAGAAAACAAACGCAGCGGAAGGAGCATGCGGCAAACCAGTCCCACCCAAACTTTCCTTCAACGACTGTCTGTCCCACCTGTGACAGACACTGTAGTTCCTGTATTGGACTGTACAGTCATCTGAGAGCTCACTTTGAGAGTGGAAGCAAGTCTTCCTCGATTACGAGGGACTGCCTATGATGATGATCCCTCAGGTAACCCCAACAACCTGGATAGTATACATAGTATACTGTATTCGCTGCTCACCATGTGGTCCTCCTCTACATTGGGGAGACCAAACTCAGATTGGGTGACGGCTTTACAGAACACCTCCGTTCAGTCCATAAGCGTGACCCCGAGCTTCTGGTCGCCTGTCACTTTAATTCCTCTCCCGCTCCGACATCTCCATCCTCTGCCTTCCATTCTGTTCCAGTGAATCTCAATGCAAGCTCCAGGATCAGCACCTCATCTTTTGTTTAGACACTTTACAGCCTTCTGGACTCAACATAGAGTTCAACATAACCTCTGCCCATATTTTGCTCCCTTTCCTCCTTTTTTAAACCCTCCCCGATCTTAAGTATTTTTTTCTCTTTCTTTCCCATGGCAGCTGGTAATTATTCCACCATTCACAACCTATCTAGACTAACCTTGTATGGCTCAGAGACATGGACCATGTACAGCAGACACCTCAAGTTGCTGGAGAAATATCACCAGCGATGTCGCCGCAAGATCCTACAAATCCCCTGGGAGGACAGGCGCACCAACATCAGCGTCCTCATTCAGGCTAACATCCCCAGCATTGAAGCACTGACCCCACTTGATCAACTCCACTGAGCAGGCCACATAGTTGGCATGCCAGACACGAAACTCCCAAAGCAAGTGCTCTACTCTGAGCTCCTTCACGGCAAATGAGCCAAAGGTGGGCAGAGGAAACGCTACAAGGACACCCTCAAAGCCTCCCTGATAAAGTGCAACATCCCCACTGACACCTGGGAGTCCCTGGCCCAAAACCGCCCTAAGTGGAGGAAGTGCATCTGAGAGGGCGCTGAGCACCTCGAAACTCAATGCCGGGAGCATGCAGAAATCAAGCGCAGGCAGCGGAAAGAGCATGCGGCAAACCAGTCCCACCCATCCCTTCCCTCAACGATTATCTGTCTCACTTGTGACCGAGTCCGTGGCGCTCGTATTGGACTGTTCATCCACCAAAGAACTCACTTCAGGAATGGAAGCAAGTCTTCCTCGATTCCGAGGGACTGCCTATAATGATGATGAGACTAACCTTTTTCTAACTTCTGCCATTACCATTTCAATTTGGCCCATCATCCCTTTTGTGTCCCAAATCTCTCCTGCCTGCCACCCTATCACAGACCTTCCCTCCCCCTTTCAGTGCTCCTTAAGAATCTGTTCATTTTGACCATTCGCCAGTTCTGACGAAGGGTGATCAACCTGAAACGTTAACTCGGTTTCTCTCTACAGATGCTGTCTGACCCGCTGAGATTTCCAACATTTTCTGTTTTTATTTCAGGTTCCAGCATCCGCAGTATTTTGTTTTTGAACATAGAGTAACTGATCTTTAATCTCATTCCAGTTTGTGAGATTTGCTGTATGCAAATTGGCTGCCATATTAGCCTACGTTATAATGATGACCACAATTCAAAATAATTCAGTGGCCATAGAATATTATTGAGGATATGAAAGGTGCTATATAAATGCAAGTTCTTTCTTTTTATTAAGCCATACAGAACAGCAGGTGGAAAAAGTTGTGGTTTTCCTATACAATAATCATTACCTTAGCATCCAAGTGTAATTTGGAATGCATGTTTTAGATAAGGCTTTGATCTAAAATTATATTTTGCTGATTGTGCTGCCTTGAAGGTTATATTTTTACATTTACAAAAAATATGGTTGAAGATATGAAAGGTGCATATAAATGCAAGTTCTTTTTATTAAGCCATACAAGTCAGCAGGTGGAAAAAGTTGTGGTTTTCCTATTCTTCACAGGAGTATTATGAGATAATAATCTGGCACCGAGCCACATAAGGAAAAATTAGGGCAGATGACTAAAAGCTTGGTCAAAAAGGTAGGTTTTAAGGAGGGTCTTAAAAGAGGAAAGAGAGGCGGAGAGGTTTAGACAGGGAATTCCAGAGCTTAGGACCTAGGCAACAGAAGGCACGGCCACCAGTGGTTGAGTGATTACAATCAGGGATGGAGTTAAAGGAGCGTAGACATTGGGGGGCTGGAGGAGATTACATGGAGGGATTTGAAAATAAGGATGAGAATTTTGAAATTGAGGCGTTGCTCAACCAGGAGCCAATGTAGGTCAGTGAGCACAGGGGTGATGGGTGAGTGGGACTTGGTGTGAGTTAGGACACGGGCAGCTGAGTTTTGGATCACGCTGGGTAGAATGTGGGAGACCAGCCAGCAATGTATTAGAGTAGTCCAGTCTAGAGGTAACAAAGGCATAAATGAGGGCTTTAGCAGCAGATGAGCTGAGGCAAGGGCGGGGACGGGCGATGTTACGGAGGTGGAAATAGACGGTCTTGGTTATGCTGCAGACATGTGGTCAAAAGCTCACTTCAGGGTCAAATATGACACCAAGGTTGCGAACAGTGTGGTTAAGCCTCAGACAGAAGTTGGTGAGAGGGATGGGGTCAGTGGCTAGAGAATGGAGTTTGTGGTGGGGACCGAAAACAATGGCTTTGGTCTTCCCAATATTTAATTGGAGAAAATTTCTGCTCATCCAGAACTGGATGTGGGACAAGCAGTCTGACAATTTAGAGACCGTGGAGGGGTTGAGAGAAGTGGTGGTGAGATAAAGCTGGGTGTCATCAGCGTACATATGGAAACTGACTGTGTTTTCAGATGATAGGGGCAACATGTAGATGAGAAATAAGAGGGAGCCAAGGATAGATCCTTGGGGTACATCAGAGGTAACGATGCGTGAAGAGAAACCGTTGCAGGTGATTCTTTGGCTACGATTAGATAGATAAGAATGGAGCCAGGTGAATGCAGTCCCACCCAACTGGATGACGGTAAGAAGGATGAGGGGGGGATAGTTTGCCTTTGTCACAGTCACACAGGATTTAATTTGTAATTTTGATGAGAGCTGTTTTGGAACTGTGGCAGGCGTGGAAACCGGATTGGAGGGATTCAAACGTGGAATTGTGGAAAGATGGGCACGGATTTGGGAGGCGACAACACATTCAAGGACTTTGGAGATGAAAGGGAGGTTGGAGATGAGACAGAGAGGTTGAGCGTTTTTTTTTTAAGGTGAGGGGTGATGACGGCAGATTTGAGGGAGAGGGGGACAGTACCCGAGGAAATAGTTAACAATGTTAGCTAACATGGGAGCCAGAAAAGGAAGTTGGGTGGTCAGCAGATTGATGGGAATAGGGTCAAGGGAACAGGAAGTGGATCTCATGGACAGGATGAGCTTGGAAAGGTCATGAGGGAAGATCGGAGAGAAACTGGAGAAAGATGTGAGGTCAGGGCTAGGGCATGGCAAACTACTTTTCCATTTTTGACTGCTCTGCTCATTTAATCCTCGTTTCAGCCACCTGCTTCTCAACATGATGTTTATCTGAAGAATGTGTATCAGATTTGTGCTACAGTGATGGTGCATTGCTTAAATATAGCTTATCTTTTTGCAGAGCCTGGTATGATAACTAAAAGTGATTCCAGTGCTGCTGCACAGGACTCTGAGCAGTTTGAATAGGATTGTAACTCCTAGCATGACAATGATGCCAGAAATGGAAATCTAGGCTTCCCTGATAGCTCAGTTAGTAAGTCAGTTGTTTAGGGCAGGACAGCAGATGTGCAGATCGGGAAGGTCCCAGGTTTGAACCCTCGATGGTACTGAGTTAGCTGATTTGAACCGGACTGGTGGTAGAGTGCTATGGTTGGCCTTAACGTGAAAATAAATCAGCCGGTGTACCCACAATAAATCAGCTGGTGATGATCCAGTCATTCCCGCTGGAGAGTGCACGGCGAGGGTTTTGCAGTAGGAATAATGCTGACCGCAAAATAGAGGCCCAAGTGTTTCGACATTGAGTGAGGACTGGTTCAGGCTTGGCTATGATGTACCCCCGCAATCAAATACGGTCCTGGCTCACAGTTAAAGAATTGCCACTTAGATGAGGTACCAGAAGGGAATTTAAGATAATTGGCAAAAGAACCAGGGGGGGAGATGAGGAATTTTTTTTTGCGCAGCAAGTTGGTATGAACTGGAATGCACTGCCTGAAAGGGTGGTGGAAACATATTTGAAAAGGAAAAAAAATATAGGGCGATGGGGAACGAGCAAGGGATTGAAACTAATTTGGCTAGCCCTTTCAAAGAGCCAGCACAGACACAATGGACTGAATGGCTGCCTCGTATCTTATATGATTCTATGGACTATTATGACCTATGTCTGCAGGAGAGGAGGCAAAAATATAAAGGGTAGAATTTCCTGTGAGGACGTAATTGGGAGTTTACGTCCACTCATGCCCATTTTTCCGATATCAATTTACTCTTAAATTTCCTGCCAATCTCATAAGCTTATGCTAGAACGTAAAACTTGGTTTTAAAAAAAATAATGTCCGAGGAAACTGGCATTCTTATCATATACAGGTTGAGCCTCACTTATCCAGAACCACCCCTCGTCCAGAACCATTCTCTGCCACCGGGTGGCACATGCACAGAATTCCAACATGAACAAATTGAAGTCCTTCCTCGCTGCGGACTCCCACAATCGCTAGCCTGACCCCTTGATCCACTGCGCACCCCCCCCCCTCCCCCCAGCCACGATCTCTCTGCCGCACTCCCAGCCCCAAGCTAGCCAGTCCCGATATCCCCTTGCTCAGTACTTGTACCATCCAATTTAACATGACCACCCCTCGTCCAGAAAAATCCCTTATCCAGAACAGTCTGGGTCCTGAGGGTTCTGGATAAGGGAGGTTCAACCTGTATTCCTTTAAGTTTCAAGCCATATAACCATCTTTCATGCACATTAGGCACAGCATGATTAAGAAAATGCAATTGTGGACATTTTTCAATTGTTAATGTGACCCATACTGAAGCCATAAAAATGCATTTAAAGTAACCGAAAATATACTTCAGGTCTCAGTGAGGATAGAAAAAAAATGCTTAAAATAGTACAATAAAACCACCAGAAAAATGACAGTTTCCTGCTGTACCTACAGTACTGAGCTAGTTTTGAACCAGGGTAATTTGTGTGTATGGCTCTTTAGCCTGGGGCAAAGCCGTTCTAACGCAAGGATTGGTAAACAGGCATAAAACATCCAGGATATTCAGACGTTGTGCAATTATGTGTTTTTGCGCCCTGATTAAGTGTGTCTCTGGATGCAAATACTCCGGAAATTCCACTCCTGAATTTGTATTAAAAGCAATAGAAGGAATGTCTAAATTACTTCAAAATGGTCTTGTTCAGAGCTCAATTTATTGCTTAAACTGGGTAAATCAATGCTTGCCATGGCTTTTAGGAGATACTATGAGTGATGTAGTTCAAACAATCAATTTCTCTGACATCAAGAAGCAGTAATTTTTTTAAATTATGTTGCAATATTTGAATACTTATCTATTATTGGATGACAATAAAAACAACTACTTGTATTTATATAGCACCTTTTTAATATAGTAAAACATCCCAAGGCACTTCACAGGCTTATTATAAGACAACAATTTGACATCGAGCCACATAAGGAGAAATTAGGGCAGATGTCCAAAAGCTTGGTCAAAGAGGTATGTTTTAAGGAGCGTCTTAAAGAAGGACAGAGAGGTGGAGAAGTTTAGGCAGGGAATTCCAGAGCTTGGGGCCTAGGCAATAGAAGGCATGGACACCAATGGTTGAGTGATTTATAGTCAGGGATGGTCAAGAGGCCAGAATTAGAGCAGCGCACATATCTCGGACGATTGTGGGGCTGGAGGAGATTACAGTGATAGGGAGTCAAGAAGGCCATGGAGGGATTTGAAAACAAGGATGAGAATTTTGAAATCGAGGCATTGCTTAACCAGGAGCCAGTGTAGGTCAATGAGCACAGGGGTGATGGACGAACACGATGGATGGTATGAGTTAGGACACAGGCAGTCAAGTTTTGGATCACCTCAAGTATACATAGGATGGAACGTGGGAGGCCAGCCAGGAGTGCGTTGGTCAAGTCTAGAGGTAACAAAGGCATGGATGAGGGTTTCAGCAGCGGATGAGCTGAGGCAAGGGCAGTGACGGGTGATGTTAGGGAGGTGGAAATAGGCGGTCTTAGTTATGCCGCAGATATGTTCGGAAGCTCATTTCAGGGTCAAATATGATACCAAGGTTGTGAATAGTGTGGTTCAGCCTACTATGCTAGGGAAAGGGATGGAGTCATTGGCTAGAGACCGAAAACAATGGCTTCGTTCTTACCAATATTGGAGGAAATTCCTGCTCATCCAGTGCTGGGTGTCAGACATGCAGTCTGACAGTTTAGAGACCGTGTAGGGGTCGAGAGAAGTGGTGATAGGTAGAGCTGGGTGTCATCAGTGTACACGTGGAAACTGACACACTGTTTTTGGATGATGTTACCAAGGGGCAACATGTACATGAGAAATAGGAAGGGCTCAAGGATACATCCTTGGGGGACCCAGGTAACAATGCGGGAGCTGGAAGAGAAGCCATTGCAGGCGTATTTACTCAGATTCAATTAATGAGGCGTCTATAAATAACAAGATACGTTCCATCATCTGAAAGGTCTATTTTCCATCATCTTAACAGTCTATCATGTGATATACATTAGATAACATCTTAACATGTTATAGTTTCAAAGATTAACAAATAAGAATCCTTCATGAGATAAGCATTAACTTGCAATTTGCAGTGGAAGATATGACGAAGAGGGAGTCCAGGCAAAAACATTATAATGTCAGAAATTTTCCAATAGTTTTTCTACAGCGTTGCTACAGATTGGTTCTGGTACTGCTCAAAAGAAAAGAAACTCCTGGAATATTTCACAAACAGCAACTTGTTCTAATTCTGCAAATGTTAATATAATCTGCTTAAATTAAATGAGGAACTCTCTAACTTTAAAAAAAAAACTTGAATTATAAAAGGTTTTAACATTCTTTTTTGTGTTTTTTTTAACTTTGTAAATGTAATTTATGTAACTGACATCTTTTGGTGCTGGCTTAGAGGAGCACACACAGTAAAAATGACAAGCAACTATCTACCGATATAATTCTCCAGACGTGTAGAATTTCATCATTGCATTACATTTATCCCACCGGTGAAGTCAGCTATCCATGGATGGAGACATTTCTTGCCAAGTTATCAACCCAGGGAGCATTGCAATGCTTTTGTTGTTGCCTGTCATGTTTGTGCTCCTGAGGATTTCATAAACATACATTGTTAATATAAAAGGGCTATTTTCACAATCATGCACTCCCAGCAGGGAAGCATGCTCACTGGGAGCACAGGTCACAGAGTCAGAGCTATAATGTTGTAGCCCGTCCTCCAACGCATACTCCCTTACACTGCAGCTTCCCTGTTGGGAGTGTCGAATCATGCAATAAATTCTGTAACTACAGATCAATAGAAATGGATACAAAAATTGTGTAATGCTAATCAAACCACTTGTGAATGGATTGATTTGTAATAGTACTGAGGATCAGTTAAATTACTACAAAATCACATTTTCACTCTTCTAAAATGCACTGTTTACTTTATTTTTAAAGCTATTTTCATTATTAGGGATCCCCTACATCATCCATTATCCTTATCTGAGATGATTGCAGGGCAGCCAGCTAGCTCTATGGCCTCCACAAATAACATCCTGAAACCAGCTAATTGGAGGAGGGGTGTATTAATAGCAGTCCAAGATAATGGCCTGTCTCCCCCCTCCATTCTCTGGGACTCTCACCTGCATTATCAATGATGTTGAGGCTGTGGTATGCTTTGCCATTGATCCGTCAATGCAGTTTTTTAACAGCGTCCTGTTTGGTGCCAAGCTTTGTTGGCATATAAAACTTTGTTTAGACCCATTTCCCAACATCGCTCACTCAACAAAACCTAGCATACTTGAGGCAAATGAAAGCAAAGAGATATGTGCGTGTTAGGAAATGCAGTACAGGTGCAGTACCCCTAATCCACTCGGGACCGAGGCCGTTCCGGATTTTGCGTTTTGTTGGATTTTGGAACGTCTTTCTGACGGCACGAATCCGGAAACAACCGAGCCCAGGTTCGGGTATTTCCGGATTTCAGAACGTCAGCAGGGAGGGTGTTCGCCGGGCGATGAGGTCGTCGAGGGTGATGTTCGCTGGGCGATGAGGTCGTCGGCCGGAGCCCCGCCGATGGGGAAGAGTTCGGGTGGAGCCCCGCTGCCGGGGAAGAGTTCGGGCGGGGCCCCGCCACCAAGGAGGTGGTCGGATGGGGCCTGCCGAAGAGCTGGTCGGGCGGCCCCATTGCGGAGGAGGTGTTCGGGCGGGCCGGCGAGGAGGCCTCGCGGTAAGGGCAGTGGCGGCGAGGCGAGGTCCGAGGTCGGCGGGTCTGGATTCCGGAACATTTTACAGATTCCAGACAATCCTGCCACCAATCAGTCTGGATCTGGAACATTTCGGATTCCGGAACTCTGGATTTTGGGCGCTCAATCTGTACCAACCACCTAGCATACTTGAGGCAAATGAAAGCAAAGAGATATGTGTGTGTTAGGAAATGCAGTACCAGCACTAAAGGAGAGGATTTGTGAATGCATTCACACAACTGCAAGAGTCAATACAAGGATGTTTTTCATTCCAAGTTGAGGAGGTTATATTGGGTAAATCAGTTGGTTGAGTGTTACACTTGGGGTCAGAGGTCTGGGTTTAGATTTGCATTCTGACACAATTCACTCGGCCTTTCATCTTTCCAAAATGGCTAAAATAAGTACAGGTACTGTGTCTTAGAGTGTGGGGAGAAAATGGGAGACTGCAGGATTTGAGCAGTCATTGTTCCAGTATCTCCCGGCTACTTGACATCTAAAAATGGTGTCAGTACAGCATCATGCCGAAGTTTCTCCCTCTCCCTCTCCCTCTCTCTCTCTCTCTTTCTTTTTTTCTTTTTCTTTCTTTCTCTCCCCTCCCCCCTTACCCTCTCACGTTTCTCTCTCTAGAAGAGGTCATGAGACACTCCATGGTTAAATGCTTTCTCTTCCCATATATTGTCAAAACAACTTGTTAAATCCATTGAATGATCTTGCAGTAGACAAAGGTTATCGGACGAGACACTCGCTAGCAGAAGGAGGAGGAACTTTGCTAGTAATCCGCTGTCAAACATCTGTGAAAACAGTAGTGCTTCTGAATCTCAACCTGGCTTTTGAAGAATTTATTAGAAAAACATTCTATTTGACGAAATGCCTGTGGGTCATTACCAGAAATGCAATTAGTTATTGAAGACTAGGTTTTCTAACGTGGAAGTGCATTAGTCAATGTTAAACTACCACCATCTGTTTAAAGCCATTTTTAATGGCCTTGTTAACTGCAGACCACTTTCAAAAATTCATCAGTCCTTCAGTGGTTGATATATTCTGCTTGATACAGAAATAAGAATGAAAGTAAATGGATAACTACAGGAAGTCCAAAATTACTGAGACGAAATGTCTGTAATTGCTGACATTGAAGTAGAATCCATTCGAAGTAGTTTACTGATTTTCACAAAAAAATTCCACTCCAGGGTATTTTTTTCTGATTTTCATCCAATTTTTCCAGACATTTTTGGTATTTTAATATCCTCTGATTAAAACCCAATTTCATTCTATTGATTTTTACCTGGATTTAAGCTGAAAATGCTGCTTTCAGCTTCCCAAAAATCCAGGCTTTCTCTTCATATCCTGAGTATCTAATTGGTTTTGATTTCAAAGTAGCTTCACTCGTGCTAGTGAATACAGAGGAGGAACAGTAAATGACTCTGTGCCTATGGGATAGTCTAAGTCTTGCAGACCAGGCAGTTCTGGTCAAAACCAGAGTGGCAATTGAAACACTACTGTTGGCCTCACTGTCTCGGAGTTGTGGGGAAATCCGCTAAGGGTACTGTTCCCGATTGCCATTCAGTGACAGTTGTTGCAAAGTACATTCTTGTGGATGCAAATGAGGGCAAGATTGTATTGTGATGTCACCTTGCAGCTGATTAGCATTCACAGTCGAGACTCGCACGCAAGGCATGACCACTCGGGTGAGCTATCAGAGGATTTCTGGCACACAACTTGAAGCAATGTCTTCGGGAGCAAAGGGTTGAACAGCGGGGACAGTTACTGAACTTCAGTTTAAAAAGAATAAGATTTTTTTTCAGCTGGTTGGATTGATCCTGCCAGTCCAGAATGAACGGGAAAATTGGGCTTAATTTGCTTTGTGTTTTTATGCACCGGTGTCATTATATAATGGAAATTCGTTTAAATTACTCCCCTCTCGATTTCCTGGTCTTTACATCAGAATATCCTTTGCACTAAGCTCACCAATACAAAATGGATGATAAAGATGTTCTAACCTTTCAATAAGTGACAGCTGAACTGTTGGATTTTTCATTGCTGCAACCTAAATTTTTAAAATGTATTGGATTAAGTGTTCTTGATTTCTGGTGGTGGGAAAAAAAGTGGATGATGGAATGGTTGCAAGTCAGAACTGTTCCACCATGGGAGGATTGCCTGCATCTTTCCTTACCCAAACGGCTGTGTACAGATTGAGGGACACCTACCTAGATCCGCCTTGCAGACACTTCTTCATCTGAGAGCAGTGACTGACTTGCACCATTGTTGGAACTTGATCTGCAGATAGAACCAATAAAAGGGATGGCCTTGCCATTAACTGCGAACGTGATCCTAACACTGAACTTGCATGCCTCTGGTTCCTTCCATGCTATCTCGAGGGTCATAGACAATATCAATCCACAGATCACAGATGCATAAAGCAGGTCTCCAATGTGCTGTTCATAAAGGCAAACCCCTTCATCTACATTAAATTGGTAGCAGAATGATGGTATTACCCAAAATCCAGGGTGTTATTGATAGTATCCATGTGGCATCTGAACATCTACACATAATTCCATGGATTGAATCACTCCATCAATGTCCAGATGGTGAGATCCTAATAAAACAGGATCATACAATTGAATGCCCACTTCCCAGTGAGCAGTTGGGATGCTTTTATTTTAAGGCATTCTCCTATGTCTAGATTATTTGAAGGCAGACCGGAAGGATGTATTTTAGGAGACACAGACTTCCACGCTCACTCTGACTCAAGACACTCTTGCAACAAGTGGGAGCAGCTGGTGAACACACAAGAGTGAGGCCCATATAGCCATCAAAATCATTATTGTGCATACATTGTGTATCTTGGAAGATTGCATTCTTTGTTCACCTTTACAGATATAAGTACAACAGTAATTCCAGTTTTAGATTGAGTAGACTGGGTCTTTATTCGTTGGAGTTCAGAAGGATGAGGGGTGATCTTATAGAAACATTTAAAATAATGAAAGGGATAGACAAGATAGAGGCAGTGAGGTTGTTTCCACTGGTCGGGGAGACTAGAACTAGGGGGCACAGCCTCAAAATACGGGGGGAGCCAATTTAAAACCGAGTTGAGAAGGAATTTCTTCTCCAGGAGGGTTGTGAATCTGTGGAATTCTCTGCCCAAGGAAGCAGTTTAGGCTAGCTCATTGAATGCATTCAAATCACAGATAGATTTTTTTTAACCAATAAAGGAATTAAGGGTTATGGGGAGCGGGCGGGTAAGTGGAGCTGAGTCCACGGCCAGATCAGCCAGAATGGCGGAGCAGGCTCGAGGGGCTAGATGGCCTACTCCTGTTCCTAATTCTTATGTAAGGTGCTGCTAGATAGTTAACCTGCTACAATATGGTCATGCATGTAGAGCTATGAAAGAGTTGTAAGGTTATCTGAGTGTTTTACAGACCACCTCAGTTGAGATCTAACTGGTTGAGAGCAAACACTTTGTGACATGTATATTTTGCCCATCTACTTGTACAGGGAATTCCTCGAAATCTTACTTGAGCAGACTTTCTGAGGCTAGCAAAGTGCTTCCTTTTTTTTTCCTGGTCCTCTGAATGATTGACACCACATTTATCTTTTCTGCCACTTCATCCTACACAATCTTGTTCACTCACCAGTAGGGAAGGTACTTTGCAGTATCAACACTCTCCATTCACCCATTTCATGCCACTGCAATTTCACATCAGAAGATTTGCTTGCTCTGTTCTTCCTATTTCCAATTAACAGTTTTTCTTTAAATAGCAACCACACAGCCTCAAGAACTGTGGCTGTGCCAGATATTCCGATTACCATTCTGCAAACTTCCAGCAGGAGGTTCAATCCAGGCTGAAAGCTAGACATGCTTCTTAAATTAGAGCCAACTGCATAAAAGTCTGGTAGGCTTATCCATGCGCTGTATGTGTCGGCATAAAACCTTGGCACAAAGGTTGCGCACAAAAATTGACACACTTGGAAAATTTGCTCATTGTCAACCTAGCAGAAATTGAATACCATGTGGAATGTTTGTCAAAGGCAGTTGGTAAAAAGTATGGGAAAGATGTTTCCCACATTTGGGAGCATGGCGCATTGAGTGTGTCACGTGCAAACTCTTGAGTTGCATTCAGGGGTCAGTAGGTTTAGTCCCAGTTCCAGTTACAAGTCGATTCTTCGTGGGCAAGTGCAGATTTGAGCGCTCAAAATATTTAGGCCTGATGCTTTCAGTTATGCCAGGTATGTAAAATAATGAGTCATTGTGCTAAATTAGCTCATCTCAATTGGGCCAGCAATAGGCTCATTAAAATTGGGCTCACTATTCCTGGCTGAAGGAGTGGGGAAATCAGCCAGGGATCTGGCCTCTGATTGTTATCCAGTGATTCCTGTTGGAAGGTGCACTAGTTTGGACTTCAGGGCAGAACACAAATCAAGTCATAGAAACTAGGTGCAGGAGCAGGCTATTCGGCCCTTCGAGCCTGCACCACCATTCAATATGATCATGGCTGATCATGCAACTTCAGTACATCACTCCTGCCTTCTCTCGATACTCCCGATCCCTTTAGCTGTAAGGGCCACATCTAGCTCTCTTTTGAATATATCCAACGAACTGGACTCAACAACTTTCTGTGGTAGAGAATTCCATAGATTCGCAATTCTCTGGGTGAAAAAGTTTCTCCTCATCTCGGTCCTAAGTGGCTTACCCTTATCCTTAGACTGTGACCCCTGGTTCTGGACTTCCCCAACATTGTGAACATTCTTCCTGCATCTAACCTGTCCAATCCCGTCAGAATTTTATATGCTTCTATGAGATCCCATCTCATTCTTCTAAATTCCAGTGAATATAAGCCTAGTCGATCCAGTCTTTCTTCATATGTCAGTCCTGCCATCCCGGAAATCATCTGGTGAACCTTCGCTGCATCCCTCAATAGCCAAGAATGTCCTTCCTCAGATTAGGAGACCAAAACTGCACACAATACTCAAGGTGTGGTCTCACCAAGGCCCTATACAACTGCAGCAAGACCTCCCTGCTCCTATACTCAAATCCCCTAGCAATGAAGGCCAACATACCATTTGCTTTCTTTACTGCCTGCTGTACCAATGTACCTACTTTCAATGACTGATGTATCATGACACACAGATCTCGTTGCACCTCCCCTTTTCCTAATCTGTCACCATTCAGATAATCTGCCTTCCTGCTTTTGCCACCAAAATGGATAACCTCATTTATCCACATTATACTGCATCTGCCATGCACCTAACCTGTCCAAGTCACCCTGCAGCCTCTTAGCATCCTCCTCACAGCTCACACTGCCACCCAGCTTAGTGTCATCTGCAAACTTGGAGATATTGCATTCAATTCGTTCGTGTAAATCATTAATATATATTGTAAATATCTGGGGTCCCAGAACCTTGCGGTACCCCACTAGTCACTGCCTGCCATTCTGAAAAGGACCCGTTTATTCCCACTCTTTGCTTCCTGTTTGCCAAACCGTTCTCTATCCACATCAATACATTACCCCCAATCCCATGTGCTTTAATTTTGCACATTAATCTCATGTGGGCCCTTGTCAAAAGCCTTTTGAAAGTCCAAATACACCACATCCACTGGTTCTCCCTTATACACTCTACTAGTTACATCCTTAGAAAAATCTAGAAGATTTGCCAAGCATGATTTCCCTTTCATAAATCCATGCTGACTTGGACTGATCCTTTCCAAATGCACTGCTATTACATCTTTAATAATTGATTCCAGCATTTTCCCCTCTACCGATGTCAGGCTAACCAGTCTATAATTCCCTGTTTTCTCTCTCCCTCCTTTTTTTATAAAGTGGGGTTACATTAGCTATTCTCCAATCCATAGGAATTGATCCAGAGTCCATGGAATGTTGGAAAATGACCACCAATGCATCTACTATTTCTAGTGCCACTTCCTTAAGTACTCTGGGATGCAGACTATCAGGCCCTGGGGATTTATCGGCCTTCAATCCCATCAATTTCCCTAACACCATTTCCTGACTAATAAGGATTTCTCTCAGTTCCTCTTTCTCGCTTAGACCCTCAGGCCCCTTGTATTTTTGGGAGGTTATTCGTGTCTTCCTTAGTGAAGACAGAACCAAAGTATTTGTTCAGTTGGTCTGCCATTTCCTTGTTCCCCATTATGAATGCATCTGATTCTGACTGCAAGGGACCTACATTAGTTTTCACTAATCTTTTTCTCTTCACATATCTATAGAAGCTTTTGTACTCCATAGTCTGATAGTAAACCAATACTCACTGCTTAGGCTCCCAGATGAAGAGTTAACAGCAGAACAAGGCACTCCAGAGGTCTGCCAGCACTTGTGGAACAAGAAACTAGTATGAGTCACCACATTCTGGAGAGGAAGAGAGAAAATTAAATCAAATAATAAATTGCATTTTTAATTTTTTTGATATTTTGATTTTTTTTTAGTCACCATTGAGGAGCTAAATTAAAGACACAAACACTTAAATTGTTTAACACAACAACCTCTAAAATGTTGTTTAAATTACACCCATTTGAACATGGATAGCATTCATGAATTCGTATCAGGGTTGCTAATTTATTGCCAGGAATGGAGAATCTTAGTTATGAGGACAGATTGGATAGGCTGGGTTTGTTCTCTTTGGAACAGAGAAAATTGAGAGGAGATCTCATTGAGCTGTACAAAATATTGAGGGGCCTGGATATAGCGGATAGTAAGGGCCTATTTCCATTGGTGGATGGGTCTATTACGAGGGGGCATAGTTTTAAGTTGGTTGGTCGAAGGTTTAGAGGGGATTTGAGGGAGGGCTTCTTTACGCAGAGGATTGTGGGGATCTGGAACTTGCTGCCTGGAAGAGTGGTGGATGCAGAAACCCTCACCACTTTTAAGAGATGGTTGAATGGGCACTTAAAGTGCCGTAACCTGCAGGTTTACGGACCTAGAGCTGGTAATTGGGATTAGACTGGATAACCTTTTGTTGGCCGGCGCAGATATAATGGTAAGTACTGCAGAATACGGTCAGGATGATCTCCTGGATTAGTTTTGATCGCCTTGATGGGTCGGAGAGGAATTTTCCCAGATTTTTTTTCTCCCTAAATTGGCCTGGGTTTTTATCGGTTTTTGCCTCTCACAGGAGATCACATGGCACTGGTTGGGGTGGAGTGTAGAATGTTTCAATATGAAGGGTGATGCAGTTGTGTGAAGTGGACTGGTTGGGCTGGGCGCTCTTTGCCTTTCTGCCATTGTTCATAGGTTTCTATGTAACCTTCAGGGCTGCTGACCGAGGGCTGTGTGGCTCTTTGTCGGCCGGCGTACACATGATGGGCTGAAATGGCCTCCTTCTGCGCTGTAAATTTCTATGTTAAGTCATAGAAACATAGAAAATAGGTGCAGGAGTAGGCCATTCGGCCCTTCTAGCCTGCACCGCCATTCAATGAGTTCATGGCTGAACATTCAACTTCAGTACCCCATTCCTGCTTTCTCGCCATACCCCTTGATCCCCCTAGTAGTAAGGACCTCATCTAACTCCTTTTTGAATATATTTAGTGAATTGGCCTCAACAACTTTCTGTGGTAGAGAATTCCACAGGTTCACCACTCTCTGGGTGAAGAAGTTCCTCCGCATCTCGGTCCTAAATGGCTTACCCCTTATCCTTAGACTGTGACCTCTGGTTCTGGACTTCCCCAACATTGGGAACATTCTTCCTGCATCTAACCTGTCTAACCCCGTCAGAATTTTAAATGTTTCTATGAGGTCCCCTCTCATTCTCTGAACTTCAGTGAATACAAGCCCAGTTGATCCAGTCTTTCTTGATAGGTCAGTCCCGCCATCCCGGGAATCAGTGTGGTGAACCTTCGCTGCACTCCCTCAATAGCAAGAATGTCCTTCCTCAGGTTAGGAGACCAAAACTGTACACAATACTCCAGGTGTGGCTTCACCAAGACCCTGTACAACTGTAGCAACACCTCCCTGCCCCTGTACTCAAATCCCCTCGCTATGAAGGCCAACATGCCATTTGCTTTCTTAACCGCCTGCTGCACCTGCATGCCAACCTTCAATGACTGATGTCAGGTTTTGTATCTGTAGAATCCCTTGGGTTGGCTTTGTATATATAATCCTCCTGTGAGTATGTTTTAAAACTAGAAAATGCCAACACAATTTTAAAATTGTGTATGACAGAAATTGTTTTAATTATTTTTAATTATTTATAAAATGTCTAATTTCCCTTAAGACTATTTCTCCATTTTCTTTTACTCGTTTTTATGTTGTAATTTTCTTAAGATCAATATTTGTTTAAGCCTGGTCACAAACAAATAATCTGTTTGCGTTGAAGTTTTTTAAAAATTACCATTTTATTTTCCATCCCTTGGTTGGTCAAACTATTATGAAAATGTTTTATGGGCTTAACCTGGCATCAATGGAATTTTTGACCCTTGCCTTATTTTTTTAGTTGATAATTTATACAATATCTCTTCATCTGCAAATGTTGCCTCATACAACTTGTCACAAGCAAGATAATTATGATTCGACTAAAGAAAGATTGCACAAATGCGTTTTTAGTTTTAAATGCATTAAAGAAAGGTATATGCCAAACCCCTATGTGGAAAGTGATGTAATTTTCTTTCCTTGCTACAGATGAGGCCGAATGCTTTGATTTCTGCTTTTGTTCATAAATGTCACTAACATTTGTTCTGTATTATTGGGTAGCTCAGTGATGTAGATTGATGCACTACTACATCCATGCACTGATACTCGATAGAGTGATCATTGTATTCTCAGACTGTAGAGTAGTAGAAAACACAAATTAGAGTCCAGGGGCTGGATTTTCCGCTCCTGGCCGCCTCCGTTTTCACCCCGGAGAGGTGGCGGTTATCTCTTCTGGGTAGACGGCCAGTTTCCAGTGCCCCACCAGGGTTTTTAGAACCGGTTTTGGCGGGTTGTGGCGCATTACCCCCCGGAAGAGGCGAACCGGTGTGCTACGCCCCTGGTTGCGATACCAGCTCGATTTTTGACTGCCACCCAACCTGTAGCGCCAAGTAGAGTGTTCTGCTTGGGAAAGCGGGCAGTCCAAGCTGTAGTGGCTGCAGTGAGGTAAGTACTGTCGATCTCGGTAAGTGGGATTATTTTTTTTGTGATTTATGTTGTCATGGCATGGGCTATATATTGGGAATGTTTTTGGTGGTTTATTTCAGGTTTTTTTTCTCCCCAGGCCTCTCTTGGAGTGCTCCCAGGCTGGCTATTAAGCTCGGGATTTCTGCCTGCTCACCCGGCTTAGCTTCCTAAGAGAGGTGTGCAACGCCTCCCTTATCATTCCACCCCAGCTGCCCAATTTTGCTGACTGAGGCACAAACTTTTTCCAGGCCGTCATTACCGCCCCGAACTCCAGCCCAGGTGTTTCTCTACAGGGTGGGACATGGAAATGTATTTCACTCTGGCCAGCTCTCATGTACTGTAAACTTTTAGAGCAGCACAGTCCGAGACTATGAAGCGAGTTGTCCAAGTATCTTCTTGCCAAGGATAAGAGGCTTAAAGGTTGGGAAATGGGGTAATATATATTAGGCCTGCAAAAAAATTCTAATCTCCCAGTTCTCACCAGTCACAGAGTCAACTGACACCTGTTTTGTAGCATTTATTCAAAGCCTAGTGATTGGAGTGAATGGCCCCAAATTTCCATGCTGTTTATCCCAATCTGCTACCATAACTTGGCAGGTGCTCGGGAACTTCACAGAAATAGCTGTTTACACCATTTCTCCAGTTCTTGTTCCTGAAAGCTGATGCACATAATAGTTTGTGCTACTTGGAAATATCAGAAAGACATTGCTGAAGTAGGATTTAATTTCAGATTCCCCACTATCTCAATGATATTGTTCACGTAAAATCCATCTTTAATGCTAAATGATATAGCTAAAGACGCTTTTTAAAAAATAAACTATCATTTTCAGTCCAGTAGGACTTGAGATGGTTTGTAACAGAAAATATGGTCCATTTATCACTCCAACCATTAATAGCAATATATCTTACCTGGAACAGTTAGTCTAGTCTGAAGCTCTGTATTGATTCGAACCTACCTTGACACAGTGTGGTCATTACTTTTGAAAGGTCTAGTTCAAAATGCCATATGAGTGTGGCTGTGATACTATAGCTCCAGTCGTCTTGGTTAATCCTTGCTACTGGACCAAAACCTAGATATGTCAAGCCCATGTGGTGGCTGGTGTGCAACGGCCACCACATGTTTTAAAAACAAAATCCTCGCATGGGTATCTTCCACCCTTCAGGATGTAGTTCAGGACCTGGAATATTAGGTCCTTTATTGAAACACCTGTGAACTCATGAGCGAGCTGTAGCAATACTTGCCCTCCTGTATGGCTCAGAGATATGGACCATGTACAGTCGACACCAAGCCGCTGAAAAACTATCCACGATGTCTCCGCAAGATCCTACAAATCCCCTGGGAGGACAGACACACCAACATCAGCATCCTCGTCCATTCTAACATTCCCAGCATTGAAGCACTGACCACACTCTATCAGCTCCGCTGCTGGACAGGCCAGACACGAGACTCCAAAAGCAAGTGCTCTACTCTGAGCTCCTTCACGGCAAACGAGCCAAAGGTGGGCAGCGGAAACGTTACAAGGACACCCTCAAAGCCTCCCTGATAAAGTACAGCATACCCACTGACCCCTGGGAGTCCCTGGCCAAAGTCCGCCCTAAGTGGAGGAAGTTCATCCGAGAGTGCGCTGAGCACCTCGAGTCTCAACGCCGAGAGCATGCAGAAGTCGAGCGCAGGCAGCGGAAAGAGCGTGCGGCAAACCAGTCCCACCCACCCCTTCCCTCAACGACTATCTGTCCCACCTGTGACTGAGTCTGTGGCTCTCATTGGACTGTTCAGCCACCAAAGAACTCACTTCAGGAGCAGAAGCAAGTCTTCCTCGATTCCGAGGGACTGCCTATGATGATGATGTGAACTCATCCCTTTTTGGCGTGGAAGCAAGTCATCCTCGATACGAGGGACTGTCTATGATGATGATGATGATAGCTCCAGCAGTAGACTCTCAACTGGGGGTCAAAGTAAGTGCATTGCAATGGCAATATTATAATTCAGGCTTTCCCCCCCCTAAACCTTAAGTATTATGTAAGTCAAGTATTGTACTCACAACCACCATAAAAAGTCAATTGCCATACGTAGACCTGCATTTTCTGTGAACTGAAGCCTAGATCCTTATGTGAATTAGATTTTGTATTCCAGGACTATCCATTACCCTTTTTCACAATATTGTATATCAAAAACCACAGAGAAAACCCACTTCTTTGGTCAAGCTTTTGGTCACCCCTCTTATATCCCCTCCTTTGACTCGGCGTCGATTATTTTCAATATGTTTCTGTGAAGTAATGTGTTTTTCTATATTAAAGGCGGTATATAAATGCAAGTTGTTTATGTTGAGCTGCCTGCCTCATTAACTTGTCCACTTTGAAAGGCAGTGACAAACTTTATTCATGCTAATGCAAATTAATTTCCAAAACAGTAGTTGCAGAAGACACACATAGCAAGTAGTTAGTGGTACCTGTACAATACTTGACTGACACAGTACTTAAACTGTTCTGAAACCGCATACCTTCAACTGACCATAAGCAGTACAGGTACTACAGGAGATCCATTATACACGTACTCGTTTGTTTATCTGTCGTGGTGTTGCACACGGTGAATTACAAGACTCTTTAGCTGAGAATATTAAAGAACTGATTGGAACATTTACTTTTGTATAGGTAGTTCAAACTGAAATGACGGTGGTTCTTTCTAATTACGTTTTTTTAAAAAGCATACAAGTCGAAAATGAACAAGAGCAGTAACAGTTCTGATGCAGCAGAGACAGAAACTTGCACATATCTGAAATGTTAAACTGACTTGAGGATTATAAAATTGTCCGAAAAGAGCCAGGAGATTTCGTGGAGAGTAAAACACAAAGAAAGCATCAGTCATTGAGAAACAAACTGTAAAGAAGAGGTAACAAGGAAATGAGAGACTGAACTCTGGAAATGGAGAAAGATAAAAGTAAAATTAAAAGGGAAGAAAGAAAAAATAAAGGGCAAGTGACAGATGAATAAAGAAAGGATAAGTGAATAAGGATTGAACAGAGTGATTAAATTAAGTTTTTACCCCCTCTTTGTGATGCTTTATGGTTCCACAAGTGATGGTCATTCTTTATGTATGAGCCTACATAGTGAGTATTCGCACTGTGTGAGGCTTTTTCAAACTAGAACTAAAATGATGGGGAGTAACTAAGTCTTGCCAAAAGGCCCCTCGATGTTGAACTGGTGTTTCAGTTAGTTTATTTTTACAGGTTGCAGCAAGGGATTGTGACTGAGTTTCTGTAAATCTCCATCAGAATTTGCTTTCACAAGAATCGTTTGGATAATGCAAGTGATGGACTATATGACTTGGCAGCTTAACCTTTTACTTCTAGGAAGCATTTTCCTCCATCATCCTCATTTATCTAAAGTGTGTGTCATTGTGGCTTGCTTGCAGGCGTTCAGCAGTGTGTTGTACATTTAGCCCACAGGCGTGTGTGTGCAGCACAAAGCTTAACAGGCAGGAGATTGTTCAGCTGGGTAAACATTGTCCAGAGGTGGTTGAATACTAAAGATGTTGTTTAAACACTCGCTACTTTGTATCTGAATCCTTTTGGGATTCAGTGGTCAGACTTTATGGAGCTTGAGGTAAAAGGACTGTAGTTAGGAGCCTGAATACTTGATGGCCATAATTAATGTTAGTATGCAGTTGCCTTTACTGCAGTTCCCTACTGTGTAAAATGACAAACCAAGCTAAATCCCTCCCACAAATACCTGCACAGTTTTGTGAAGTTCTGCAATTCTAGGCTCCATAATTACAGCGTAGGGGGGAACAGCTGTTTACAATGCAGATTTATAAAAGATAAATAAGAACTAGCCACCTGGACCATTCAAAACTACATAAAGCTTCATCCCTATTACTTTATATGTCTATCATGTACACTGATCGGCTGTGCCAATATATAAACATATAACTTTGTTGTAACTGAGAACAATCATAGTGAAAAATAAGTCATACAATGTAGTATAGAGGGGAGGTGAGTGCTTTTAGATTTTTTTTTAAGTTAACGAGATTAAAGGAGTAATAGAGCCAGCAGATCAATTTAAAAAGGTGAAAGGAAAATATATTTTAGCCACAGGAGAAGTCCGATGAATCCAAGGAGCTGAGGCAAGTAGCAGGGTGTTAGACAGACATAAACACATCCATTTCCTTTGGACTGGTAGTTAGTGTAGAAAGTGTAAGAGGAGAATTGTAAGCAGGTGGAGCTCTGGTCTCAGTGAGAAACTAAAGATGAGTGTTGGACAACTGGAGATGGAAATTGGCAAAATCGAGATTCAATGAGATGTCACAAATGTAGCAAAGGTGGGGTAAAGTGAAAACAGGAAATAGTAAAATAAAAAGGAAATATTGCTAATGTTGTAAATCTAGATTTAGAACAGAATGCTGGAAATGCACATTCAGCCTCTATTAAGGGGAAAAGACAGTTTATGAAGTTTTGGCTGTGTTTTAAATCAAGAGGATGCAATAGCTGCAAAAGGTATAGTATTGGTTGTGCTCGCATATTGTTCGTGCTGTCAATGGAGCGAAGAAAGTAAAGATAAGAACCCCAAGTTTCCACATGATTTGCTCCTGATTTTTAGGAGCAACTGGTGGAGAACGGAGTATCTTAAAAATCGCAATTCTCCACATTTAAGTTTTCTGCAGTTCTAGTCAGGTTTTGAACAGAATTTCTTTTTTCAAAAGGGGGCGTGTCCGGCCACTGACACCTGATTTGAAAGTTTCCACAGTGAAAACGTACTCCAAACGAACTTAGAATGGAGCAAGTGAAGATTTTTGTAGGCTATAAAAAACCTTGTCTACACATTCAAAAATCAGGCGCAGGTTACAAATTAGGCGTCGGGAACGAGGAGGAGGGGGGGAAGGGAAGTCATTAAATTCTACAATAAATCTTTAGTTATACTTATACAAATATTATACAAATAAATCCAACCTGAATAAAAATTTATAAGCAAAGAAAAGATTAAATAAACTATGTTCCTACCTGTGTGAAAGTGCTTCAGGCAGGCCTTTCAGGCAGCGGTTTGCCGTCGGGACCGACCGACGGCGGGGAGGGAGGGAGAAGGCTGCAGGAAGCCTCATTACTTGAGGCAGCCGTTTGCCGTCGGGCCCAACGGACGGCAGGGGGAGAAAGCTGCAAGAAGCCTCAGTGCTGATCATGGAAGGGCAATGTGGTTTTATTAAAAAATGTTAAAAATTGAACAGCTACAAAGAATTTGAATAGTCTCAAACAAGTGCATGTGTCCCGTTTATCACAGTCTATCTTTAATTACAGAATGCACTCCCCTCACACACAGAAATATCAAGAAAATTAAAATGCAAGCCTTTGCAAGGGTTCAATAAACAAATTTTCACTTTTTCTGCAGCACTTTTTAAAATGGCCGAGTGCCAATGTTTCCTTCAGACTGCGCGTGCGCGAACGCTCCAACGCGCAGGGTTGCCGGCACGAAAAAAACTCATTTAAATTGTACCCGCCCCCTCCTAATTACAAAATCGGTGCGAGTGGTAGGCTCCGCCCCCTGTGCGCCGCGCCAAGCAGCGATCGAGCTGCAAAGCGCTCGAGAATAGCGCGTTTTTTTCAGGCGCCGTTTTCGGCGCGTAAAACGGGCGCCCAGCTTGGAGGGCGCCTGTTTTGCCACGTGTGGAAACTTGGGGCCAAGGGGCCTGTCATTGCTGTAAAGTGAGAAAAGGCTGGTAGATCCCACACAGGATGCCATGTGGTCTATCAGTACTGCCTGCAGATAGATCGGCATGGTTGTGAACTGACACGTGTATGTGTGTCAGGATTTCAGATCGACCAATGGGCTCACTTCTGACAGCACTACCGGTGAATCTGATCAGCTGGCTGTGCTGCAGAGCTGAGTTTAACCTCAAGTTACAGCCCTCCTAATACCTTAAGCTATGATGGACCAGAACATGAAGAGCAGGGACAAAAAACTGGATGAAGACCTAAACAGTGATGAGAGGAAGAAAAGATTATAAGAGTGAGACGAAAGGGAGCAGGAGCGAGAGCGAGATGGTGCGCAAAGTCTGGCAACCACCCCAGACACTGTAGCATCCTTGGGGAACCTCGCAGCTCCTGTGACAGGACGTGTTGGTACGACATCAAGAAGATCACCCACCTACATTGCATTGCTTCCCTGTAAACCGGTTTATGAATAGCTGGCCATTTGATCGATGGGACATGCAAATCTGAACCATCCAATTCCAGGAAGCCGTTTCCAAATTCTATTTGTATTATCGTGGGGAAAGGTGAATCTTTGTAAAATATCTGCAAGCTGGAACATGTCAAATCCAGGACAAATATGCTCACAAAACCTTTTTATGCTATTGTCTTTCCAACATCACCATTCATGTCTGGCCATTTATAGGATATTTACCCTGAGGATGGAAAATAGCATCAAGTATGTGTATGTAACGTGAGGTGTTCTTTACACTGTAAATGGCCTAGAAATAAGTGTTGTGCTGGTCACTCATATTGTGTTCGGACTTGATAAGTTATAAGTTATTAAACATAAGAACATAAGAAATAGGAGCAGGAGTAGGCCATAAGTTATTAAACAGTTGCATAATGTTTGACACTAAGATGCATTGGTGATCATTTTCCAACAGTCTATCGACTCTGGATCAGTTCCCGTGGACTGGAGGGTAGCTAATGTAACACCACTTTTTAAAAACGGAGGGAGAGAGAAAACGGGTAATTATAGACCGGTTAGCCTGACATCAGTAGTGGGGAAAATGTTGGAATCAATTATTAAAGATGAAATAGCAGTGCATTTGGAAAGCAACGACAGGATCGGTCCAAGTCAGCATGGATTTATGAAAGGAAAATCATGCTTGACAAATCTTCTGGAATTTTTTGAGGGTGTAACTAATAAGAGTGGACAACGGAGAACTAGTGAATGTGGTGTATTTGGACTTTCAAAAGGCTTTTGACAAGGTCCCACACAAGAGATTGATGTGCAAAATCAAAGCACATGGTATTGGGGGTAATGTACTGACGTGGATAGAGAACTGGTTGGCAGACAGGAAGCAGAGAGTCGGGATAAACGGGTCCTTTTCAGAATGGCAGGCAGTGACTAGTGGAGTGCCGTAGGGCTCAGTGCTGGGACCCCAGCTATTTACAATATACATTAATGATTTAGATGAAGGAATTGAGTGTAATATCTCCAAGTTTGCAGATGACACTAAACTGGGTGGCGGTGTGAGCTGTGAGGAGGATGCTAAGAGGCTGCAGGGTGACTTGGACAGGTTAGATGAGTGGGCAAATACAGTATAATGTGGATAAGTGTGAGGTTATCCACTTTGGGGGCAAAAACACGAAGGCAGAATATTATCTGAATGGCGGCAAATTTGGAAAAGGGGAGGTGCAATGAGACCTGGTGTCATGGTACATCAGTCATTGAAAGTTGGCATGCAGGTACAGCAGCCGGTGAAGAAGGCAAATTGTATGTTTGCCTTCATAGTTCGGGGATTTGAGTATAAGAGCAGGGAGGTCTTACTGAAGTTGTACAGGGCCTTGGTGAGGCCTCACCTGGAATATTGTGTTCAGTTTTGGTCTCCTAATCTGTGGAAGGACGTTCTTGCTATTGAGGGAGTGCAGCGAAGGTTCACCAGACTAATTCCTGGGATGGCAGGACTGACATCTGAGGAGAGATTGGATCGACTGGGCCTGTATTCACTGGAGTTTAGAAGGATGAGAGGGGATCTCATAGAAACATAAAATTCTGACGGGACTGGACAGGTTTGATGCAGGAAGAACGTTCCCGATGTTGGGAAGTCCAGAACCAGAGGACACAGTCTAAGAGGTAAATCATTTAGGACTGAGATAGGGAGAAACTTCTTCACTCAGAGAGTTGTTAACCTGTGGAATTCCCTACCGCAGAGAGTTGTTGATGCCAGTTCATTGGATATATTCAAGAAGGAGTTAGATATGGCCCTTACGGCCAAAGGGGTATGGAGAGAAAGCAGGAAAGGGGTACTGAGGTGTATGATCAGCCATGATCTTATTGAATGATGGTGCAGGCTCGAAAGGCCGAATAGCCTACTCCTGCACCTATTTTCTATGTTTCTATGTCTACACATGATCATAGCCAATATGATTATTTTAGAATGCTGTTTATGCCTCCATGTCATTGAACCTACATAGACCCTATTTACTTCTGTGGATTATCAGCCAGATAGATATGAAAGATGAATACAGTACTTTAAAATAGCGACCCCATTGACTTACTGTACTGTGCAGTCCATTCAATACTTAACTTTCAAAATATACAGTAATTTACAGAACTTGGACTGATGACAAAACTTTCTATAAACCAGTTCAGCAAAGGGTGCACTGCGCAAGATGAATGACTTCATGTGATCCACAATGATGTTGAATCTCTGCAGCTTTGTAACAATGTGACCTTTCTTGTTTTTAAAAAAATAAATACAAAATGGCAGTTTATATTCTATAGTCTCACTTGTCTAACTTGTCTTAATTGTCTTTTTAAAGCAAATTATTATTTAAATGGAAGAGATTGCAAAATGCTGCAGTACAGAAGGATCTGGGGGTCCTTGTGCATGAAACACACAAAGTTAGTATGCAAGTAGAGCAAGTAATCAGGAAGGCAAATGGAATGTTGGCCTTTATTGCAAGGGGGATAGAGTATAAAAGCAGAGTAGTCCTACTACAACTGTACAGGGTATTGGTGAGGCCACATCTGGAGTACTGCATGCAGTTTTTGTATTCATATTTTAGGAGGTATATACTTGCATTGGTGGCAGTTCAGAGAAGGTTCATGAGGTTGATTCCCGAGATGAAGGAGTTGCCTTATGAAGAAAGGTTGAGTAGGTTGGGCCTATAATCATTGAAGTTCAGAAGAATTGAGTGGTGATCTTATTGAAACATACAAGATACTGATGGGGCTTGACAAGATTAATGCAGAGGATGTTTCCACTTTTGGGGGAATCTAGAACAAGGGGGCATAGTTTAAGAATAAGGGGGTCGCCCATTTAGAACTGAGATGAGGAGGAATTTCTTTTGAGGGTTGTAAATCTGTGGAATTCTCTACCCCAGAGAGTTGTGGAGGCTGGGTCATTGAATATATTTAAGGTGGAGATAGACAGATTTTTGAACAATAAGGGAGTTAAGGGTTATGGAGAGCGGGCAGGGAAGTAGAGCTGAGTCCATTATCAGAATAGCCATGATATTAAATGGCGGAGCAGGCTCAAGGGGCCAAATGGCCTATTCCTGCTCCTATTTCTTATGTTCTTATGCAATTGTTCAGTTGTGTGCTATAGCCTGATGCGGAGATAGGGTCTTCACACAATAAGGTCACTGTTTTGCAGTTAACACAGGAAAATGGACAGAATCGCAAATGTGATCCTCTAAATATGAGGAAAAGTCCTGAAATTCTTTATATAAAATGGAATTTGACTTATTCACTTACTGTAAAATGGTGATGCTAATTATAAACTGGTAGAATTTCAGTGTGATCATCAGAACGCTGGTAAAATTCTCGGAATTCCCATGTAACAAAAACATATGCAGGTCACCATAAATCAATGACCTGCCAATAGTTACGTGCTGTGTAAGCATTTTACACTTTTGTTATAGGGTGAATTATGAGAGACTTTAGATTTTCTTACCATTGCTCAGAAGTTACCACTGCATCTGATAGATTCACACTTCACAGAGATCTTTTTGTTGAATACTTATTCAAATTTCTCTCTTTCACTATTACTGATTTGAGTTGGTTTTTAAGGGTTGGAGTAATAGACACTTTTAGTCTTCCTCTGGAAATTCTTTACAGCAGAATGATCAGAATGTTCCTGCTTTCTGATAGAAAATCTTACTGCCATGCAAGTGCCCTGCAAGAGAAATAACTTTACTCTGTCTTGCTGGAGATTCTGTATTGACTCTCAAAGCTCAGCTTTGTAAACACATTCACAACACTTGTGATGGTTGATGGGACTTCTGGCTATTGACACGATCATGGATGGTATGTTCTCTTTATTGCTGGCAGACTGTTTCCTGCAGATGTTTTCTTTTGTAATGTTATCATTAGTTCCTTTCCTATTATTTCTCTCCCAGTAGTGTGTGCCTTTCATGTGTGGAGCAATAAAGAAAGAACTTGGATCTATATAGCGCCGTTCATGGCCTCAGGACATCCCAAAGTGCTTGACCGCTTTTGAAGTGTCGTCACGATTATAACAAAGGGAAATGTGGCAGCCAATATACATACAGCAAGGTCCCACAAACAACAAGCAGACAAATGACCAGATCATCTGTTTTTGGTGATGTTGGTTGAGGGATAAATATTGACCAGAACACCAGGAGAACTCTGGCCTCGTCAGGCCAGTTTTGACGGAGGGTCTTTGACCTGAACTGTTAACTCTGTTTCTCTCTCCACAGATGGTGCCTGACCCACTGAGATTTCCAGCATTTTCGGTTTTTATTTCAGATTCCTGCATCCGCAGTATTTTACTTTTGTACCAGGAGAACTCTCCTGCTCTTCTTCAAATAGTGACACGGGGTCTTTTCTGTTAATATTTATCCCTCATCCCAAAACCACTAAAAACATATTATCTGGCCTTTTAACACACTACAGTTTGTGGGAGCTTGCTGTGTGCAAATTGGCTGCCGTATTTCCTATATTCTTCAAAAGTACTTGGGAAGTCCTGAGATCGTGAAAGGCACTATATAACTGCAAGTTATTTCTTTCTTTGTATGCCATGATGGACATTTTTATTGATGAACCTAATCATACTAGGCATTCACTCATGCTATAGCTGTGCTGAATCCCACTATATAGTTATTATTTCAAGCATTAGGTGTGGGTCAGTATATAAAGTGCACAAGGTATGTCTGGTGCTTTATATGTGTATCTATCTACATAAAATTAAAGTGATTGATAAGGCAATCGTTTTGAAGTGAGTTTTTAAAAAATCAATTCCTCTAGACACTTAAAGTTTCCCTAAAATGATTTCAATTGTTTATAGCTTGTAAATGATGTAGGCTATGGGATGTGATGTCTGATAGAGTGGTACAGTATGTTGGACCAAAGCTTGTTTCCCCTTGGACTAGTGTACATTTTTTTTGCTGAAACCAGAGCTTTCTTATTTTTTTATGGCTTTTTCTTCATGTAATGTCAATAGTTGACTTATATGGTCATTTCGAAGTTCTAGGAAAAGATAACAAACATGCCTTCATGCTTGGTAAAGTATTATCAGGGTGCAGAGTTACAGCGCAGTGTATGAAGCATTTGTTTGCCTTTTCTACGTAGGGAATTAGTATCACAAATTCTGTTTAATGAATGGCACAGAAATTATTGGCTGTGCAGCTTCGTATTCTGTAGGAAGTCTGGGGATCCATTAATTAGTATTTAGTGGAACTGAAATTGTGCCAGATTGCAGCATCGTGCACCCCAGGAGTTTGGTTTGGCAATCAAACACACTATGTGAATTATTTTAAGAGCCACCACCCTTTAAAAGTATATTTGCTGTTGAAACCTTAATATCCGGTTAGAATGATCTAGACTAGCATTATTTTTTTTTCACAAAGTTGTACATTAGTTGTAGAAAATTAAATATTGCATATTTCAAAATCCTAACGTGCTGTACAGACATAGTTTTACAGTAATATTTTTTATAAAAATATGTGGGGCTAAACTTAAAGAAAATACGCTGAATCAGGAGATTTGACTTCACAGTCCTCACATCCTATTCCAGTCATTGAAGGCTGACATTCAAACTTGCTGACGCTACAGAAGGTGTGATTAGTTTTTATGGGTTCTCAGTTTTGATGCATGTTTCTTACCCAAGGTTAAATGGATGCACTGGTAAAATGGTAACAATGTTGACAGATTAAAAAGGGGAAAATATGGAAGGAGGCTCATTACAGGTGCAGTATATTTCTGTAAGGTTTAAAATTTGAACGGTTAATGTCTTTGATGAAGTTAGAAATGCTTGTTTCGACAACTATAGTTATGGACAGTTTCAGGTAGCTGCCCTAAAATGCCTCAATGCTTCTAAATCACCTGATGGGCCTTTTTTTTTTATTCGTTCAGGGGATGTGGGTCTCGTTGGCAAGGCCAGCATTTATTGCCCATCCCCAATTGTCCTTGCAAAGGTGGCGGTTCCTTGAACCGCTGTAGCTCTTGTGATGAAGGTACTCCCACAGTGCTGTGAGGGAGTGAGTGCCAGGATATTGACACAGCCACGATGAATGAATGGCGACATATTTCCAAGCTAGCATGGTGTGGTATACACTGTAGTCACAGTGCGCTGGTGGTGGAGGGAGTGAATGTTTAAGGTGGTGGGTGGGGTGCCAATCAAGCGGCGGTTAAGAAAGCAAATGGCATGTTGGCCTTCATAGCAAGGGGATTTGAGTACAGGGGCAGGGAGGTGTTGCTACAGTTGTACAGGGCATTGGTGAGGCCACACCTGGAGTATTGTGTACAGTTTTGGTCTCCTAACCTGAGGAAGGACATTCTTGCTATTGAGGGAGTGCAGCGAAGGTTCACCAGACTGATTCCCGGGATGGCGGGACTGACCTATCAAGAAAGACTGGATCAACTGGGCTTGTATTCACTGGAGTTCAGAAGAATGAGAGGGGACCTCATAGAAACATATAAAATTCTGACGGGGTTAGACAGGTTAGATGCAGGAAGAATGTTCCCAATGTTGGGGAAGTCGAGAACCAGGGGTCACAGTCTAAGGATAAGGGGTAAGCCATTTAGGACCGAGATGCGGAGGAACTTCTTCACCCAGAGAGTGGTGAACCTGTGGAATTCTCTACCACAGAAAGTTGTTGAGGCCAATTCACTAAATATATTCAAAAAGGAGTTAGATGAGGTCCTTACTGCTAGGGGGATCAAGGGGTATGGCGAGAAAGCAGGAATGGGGTACTGAAGTTGAATGTTCAGCCATGAACTCATTGAATGGCGGTGCAGGCTAGAAGGGCCGAATGGCCTACTCCTGCACCTATTTTCTATGTTTCTATGTTTCTAAGCAAGCTGCATGGTCCTGGATAGTGTTGAGCTTCTTGAGTGTTGTTGGAGCTGCACTCATCCAGGCAAGTGGAGAGTATTCCATCACACTCCTGATTTTTTTTTTAAATTGTTCCTGGGATGTGGGCATTGCTGTGCCTTGCAGATGGTAGAAAGACTTTGCGGGGGAGGGGCATCAGGAGGTAAGACACTTGGCACAGAATGCCCAACCTCTGATCTGCTCTTGTAGCCACAGTACTTGTGACTGGCCCAGTTAAGTTTCTGGTCAATGGTGACCCCCAGGATGTTGATGGTGAGGGATTTGGCAATGCTAATCCCATTGAATGTCAAGGGACGGTGGTTAGACTCTCTCTTGTTGGAGATAATCATTGCCTGGCACTTGTATGGCGCGAATGTTACTTGCTATTTATCAGCCAAAGCCTAAATGTTGTCCAGGTCTTGCTGCATGCGGGCATGGACTGCTTCATTAGCTGAGGAATTGCGAATGGAACTGAACACTGTGCAATCATCAGCGAACATTCCCACTTCTGATCCTATGATAGAGGGAAAGTGATGAAGCAGCTGAAGATGGTTGAACCTAGGACACTGCCCTGAGGAACTCCTCCAGTGATGTCCTGGAGCATCTTTCTTTGTGTTAGATATGACTCCAGCCAGTGGAGAGTTTTTCCCTGATCCCATTGACTTCAATTTTATTAGGGCTCCTTGATGCCACACTCTGTCAAATGCTGTCTTGATGTCAAGGGCAGTCATTCTCACTTCACCTCTGGAATTCAGCTCTTTAGTCCATGTTTGGACCAAGGCTGTAAGGAAGTCTGGAGCTAATTGGTCCTGGCGGGACCCAAACTGAGCATTGGTGAGCAGGTTATTGGTGAGTAACTGCCGCTTGATAGCATTGTTGACGACACCTTCTATCACTTGCTGATGATTGAGAGTAGACTGATGGGATGGTAATTGGACGGATTGGATTTGTCCTGATTTTTGTGGACAGGACATACCTGGGCAGTTTTCCACATTGTCGTGTAGATGCCAGTGTTGCAGCTGTACTGGAACAGCTTGGCTGGAGGTGCAGATAGTTCTGGAGCACAAGTCTTCAGCACGACTGCCAGGATGTTGTCGGGGCCCATAGCCTTTACTGTGCGCTCAGCAGTTTCTTGATAACATGTGGAGTGAATCAAATTGACTGAAGACTGGCTTCTGTGATGGGAGGGATGTCAGGAGGAAGCCGAGATGGATCATCCAATTGGCACTTCTGGCTGAAGGTGGTTGCAAACACTTCAGCCTTGTCTTTTGCACGTGCTGGGCTCCGTCATCATTGAGGATGGGGATGTTCATGGAGCCTCCTCCTCCTGTTAGTTGTTTAATTGTCCACCACCATTCACGACTGGATGTAGCAGGACTGCAGAGCTTTGATCTGATCCGTTGGTTATGGGATCACTTAGCTCTTTCTATAGCATACTGGTTCTGCTGTTTAGTATGTATATTGTCCTGTGTTGTAGCTTCACCAGGTTGGCATCTCAGTTTTAGGGGTGCCTGGTGCAGCTCCTCATTGAACCAGGGTTGGTCCCCTGGCTTGATAATGATAGATTGAGGGATATGCTGGGCTATGATGCAGATTGTGGTGGCATACAATTCTGCTGCTGCTGATGGCCCACAGCTTCTCATGGATGCCCAGTTGTGAGCTGCTAGATCTGTTCTGAATCTATCCCATTTAGCACAGTGGTAGTGCCACACAACACAATGGAGACTGTCCTTGGTGTGAAGATTGGAATTAATCTCCAAGGACGGTGTCGTGGTCACTGCTATCAATACCATCATGGTCAGATGAATCTGCGGTAGGTAGATTGGTGAGAACGAGGTCAAGTAGGTATTTCTCTCGTGTTGGTTATCTCATCACATGCCCAGTCTGGCAATTATGTCTTTCTGGACTCAGCCAGCTCAGTCAGTAGTGGTGCTACTGAGCCACTTGGTGATGGACATTAACATTGAAGTCCTCCATCCAGAATGCATTCTGTGTGCCTCGTACTCTCAATGCTTCTTCCAAGTGGTGTTCAACATGGGGGAGTACTGATTCATCAGCTGAGGAAGGGTGGTAGGAGGTAATCAGCAGGAGGTTTCCTTACCCATATCTGACCTGATGCCATGAGACTTCATGGGGTCTGGAGTTAATGTTGAGGACTCCGAGGGACACTCCCTCCTGATTGTATACCACTGTGCCGCCACCTCTGATGGGTCTGTCCTGCCAATGAGACAGGCTATACTCAGGGATGGTAATGGAGTAGTCTGGGATGTTGTCTGAAATGTATGATTCTGTAAGTATGACAATGGCTGTTGCTTGACTAGTCTGTGGGACAGCTCTCCCAATTTTGCACGTCCTCAGATGTTAGTGAGGAGGACTTTGCAGGATCATCTGGGCTTCCGTTCATGTCCAGATGCCGTTGGTCCGTCCGGTTTTATTCTTAGTTTTCTTCTTTGTAGCAGTTGGGTACAACTTACTAACTCGCTCAGCCATTGCAGAGGGCAGTTAAGAGTCAACCACATTGCTGTGGGTCTGGAGTCACATATAGGCCAGACCAGGTAAGGATGGCAGATTTCTTTTCCGGAAGGACATTAGTGAACCAGATGTTTTTTTTTAATGACAATCCGGTAGTTTAACGGTCACTAGTATTGATGCTAGCTATTTATTTAATTAACAGAGATTTTAAATTCCCAGCTGCCGTGGTGGGATTTGAGCTTGTGTCTTCGGATCTTTAGTCCAGGCCTATATGCTACCGTACCCACATCCTTGAGTAATTCATCTAATTGAAGGTGAAGTGTCTCAACTTGACACTGACAATACTCTTGGGAATCTGTAATGAACTTATTAATGTAAAGTATAACATATACAGTAGAAGTTAATGTACAGTACGTCTGGTTCAAGATATACTTTCCATCATCTACCGATATTTAAAGGTGGAACAAGTAAGCTTTTTTAGTCAACTGTTCCCGGTTGTTAGCTACATAAATCTATCTTGTTTTGTATTTTCTAAAGATGAATTTAGTAGGACCATCAATTCAGTATACAAATTTGCAAAATCCATACAAAATACCACAAAATTTAAAAGAAAAGTCGCAGTATGTATGAAAAAAGTATATGCACAATTGGTTAACTGACTTTCCTATTAAACCAAATCTTTCAGCCATCACCTTGAACAGACTAATTCATCCCATCAATATTTGGCAATTGTCATGTTTTTATCTCCTACACATGGTAATCTATCTGCTGTGTTGGCTTTGGACCTCCGTTACAGGGTAAATGGGTGCTGTTACATGTTTCCTCCTCCCTCACCGACCCAGCTTGCCATCAATTTGAAATTCAGCAACTCACGGTGCTGGTTAAAATGTCTTTCAATATATGTGGGTCCTCTTCACAAACCAAAACTGATTATTATACTTAACTAACACACTTGTAACACAAGTAGCAAAGGATCCTTCAATGTGCTTTGGTTTTATTTAGGCATTTGTAGACAAAGTAGAATAAGATGGTGCCAATTTCTAATAAATTGATATGTTAACTGACAACAGAATGTCAAACTCTGGAGGCATCAACTGAAATATGTCAATGCAGGGTGGTTAACAGATTATTTGCACGCGCAAATATTACTAATCCACATCACTCTATTGATTCTATCTCAGTGACATATTACCTGAATATTGAAATACCCACTGAAAATAAAAAGAGGAAATGTCGGCTCCAAATTTCCTTCGGGCGTGCTGATAGATTATTCCTTGAAGGCAAGGTCACAGTGGGAAGGAAATGGAGTGCAATCTGGTGATGCTTTGTCTTTTCCCCAAAGATTAGTCCCCGGGAATTTCCTCTGAGAGGGAGGGTGTCATAATCCACTGGAATTCCTTCTGTTTCTACTTCCTAAGCCTCGAATGTACTGAACGCCATCAGGAGAACGGCAGCCAGTAGAGTACAGCAGTGTAAGTGGGGCCCACAAGAGTGCTCCAGGCCAGAGTCGTGGCCCAGAGTACTCCAGAGAGAAAATTCTGTTCCATTAAACTCTTTTTTTTATATAAAGGGGGCCAATTCCAACCTGCTACTGGCTCTGCAGCTGGACCTCGTGGCATGTTCCAAAAGTGGCCAGAGCCTAATTCCAAAACCCGTACCCTACCTATGTGGGTGGCCAAAATCATCAATATAGGCCTAAGCTCCTGCCAGAACTATTTAAATTGTTTTCCCTTAGCAGTTCCCGCTCCATCATAGTCACTGCGGTGGAGTGGGATTATGGATATTCGGCTCCTTGCTTACAAATAAAATCACCTTCCATGAGTTTTGAATCAAGCGTTCCTTTTTGTGGATAAATCCATCTTGGTACAGCTTATTTTTCCTCTTATCACTCAGGGAATGTCATTGCTTTGCCTTCTGGCAAGACCTTGAGGGAAATAATATATCATTGTAACTGGCTTGTACGCCACAGCTGCAATATAAAACCTAGCCTGCAACATACTCCTGTCCAATTTATTTAAAATATAAAATGTATGATAATGCATTCAATTCAGAACTGGTAAATTCAGGAATCAATCCAAGAAAATTTGTTCAAAAGAACTATTATCAAGTCTAGGAACATTGACCTGAAACAAAGTGAATCCAGATGGTGAAGATGTGTGCTAAAGTTTAGCACCTCCTCACTTGACAATGCAAATGTAAAGAGAAAGACTATCAAATGGCAATCTAAAACAGGTCATTTTCTTAAAAACCCAGTTAGAAGCTGAAGAAAACGTAAGTGGGTGTGTCACACTATATTTGAAGAGATTCCTCACAGCACTGAAAATGGGAATAAGGCAGAAACCCAATTCATTTGTACATTGCTAAGTATGTCGACACTAAAACTGTTTAGACGCAAAACATGCACACATATGACACTCAACCCCTCGTTCCTCTATTGGGAGGCATTCCAATTTTCAGTTGCAATCTTCTGCCTGTCTTTCAGTTGACCACTGCCAGGAACGATTGTGACTAGGGTTGCCAACATATTCCTGGATGTTTCATCACATGACCACCTGCCGCCAACCATTAAACAGCATTTTTCCCCCACCTCCAATAACTAATAAAGAAAATGGAACAAAAACATACATTTTTAATACCCTTATGATTTTTCTCTTGGGTTGCTCGAAGCAGTGTCCAGGAGATTAATCTTTAATTCCTGGAGACTTCAGGACAATCCAGGATAGTTGACAACTTTAATTATGACCGAGTCTTGTGAAGTTAAACAAGAAATTTTACAAGGAAACGTGTATGAACAGCTGTTTTTATAGCACTGCTGGACATCCTCGAGTCTCGTCGCCGAGAGCATGCAGAAAACGGGCGCAGGCAGCGTAAGGAGCGTGCGGCAAACCAGTCCCACCCACCCTTTTCTTCACCGACTGTCTGTCCCACCTGTGACCGAGACTGTAATTCCCGTATTGGACTGTTCAGTCACCTAAGAACTCACTTTTAGAGTGGAAGCAAGTCTTCCTCGATTTCGAGGGGCTGCCGATGATGATGCCAGAGAGGCCATTGTTTGTGTTCTGCTTTAAAATTAATTTTAATTTGCAACTGCAGTAAGTCTGTCTTGTCTCAGATAAAATTTCCTTGAACTTTTTATAGTACAATTGCATAGTAGAAGCTGGCTGCCTTGAGTTGATCTTTCATAGAATACAATGGAATCCCCATCCCTTGTGGTGGCAAAATATAGTGCTGTGGACAGTAACAGCAGGACAGGTGGGTTCATAACATTGACAACAGAATTTTGTGAGTAAATTGGATTTTTGCAATCTCTTCACTTCCAATTGCTTTATACAGTGCATGTGATTTTTTTTTTGTCTCATGTTAAGAATTTCATGAATGGGTTAAGCAAGAATAATCTCAGTTAGATTTACTTGCCTGCACTGTGGCAGTCAGTTCTTCACACTAAAAGAATATTACAGTTCTTGCACACCATCTCACTTTTTACAAAATTGTTTTGGTTTTATCAGTAAGATTCTCAAGGTTCCTTTAGATCACCTTATGTGCTCTTTTTGGGTACTGTGTCTGTATGTCTGTCTAATTGCTGACTGGCAGACTCCTGAATTGCAACTTGAAGCTGCTGGCTTCATTTTCTGTGGTGTACTCAGTTCTTTTTTTTTTAATTTGAAAATTGGGCAATTTTTAAAAAATGTGTAAATGCAATCTAGGAGTTGTAAAAGCTGCTGACTCCTTGCTCTATGGCAAACAGGCACTCTCCAGTACTTTACCCAGATGGCCGCACATGTGACCTTTGACAGCAAGTACCAGCAAGCCATATAATCACGGGCCGAATCACAGCTCAGCTCAATCCTATCCCCCCCCTGACATTCGTGCGTGCCCTTCCGTTGGGAGTTCATTTTGATCAGGAAGTGGAACCCTGCACAATTTTTTTTTCCTATCTAACCAGGGACATCACACCAATGAAACTACTCGATTGTCGTAAAATCCGATCTGGTTCACTGATATCCTTTAGGGAAAGAAATCTTTACCCGGTCTGGCCTATATGTGACTCCAGACTCACATCAATGTGGTTGACTCCTAACTGCCCCTCTGAAATGGCCTAGCAAGCCATTCAAGAAGGTAGCTCACCACCACCTTCTCGAGGGCAATTAGGGATGGGCAATAAATGCTGGCCTTGCAGCAATGCCCACATCCCATGAATGAATTAATAAAAACAAATTGTCTTGCTCCCTACACCTATTCATCTTGGCTAAGATCTGCTAACTCAGTACAGACCTAGGAGCTTCCTGGCTTATGCAACTTAGCTACTCACTGGATAAAATGACTGAATCATCAAGGGAGTCCAAGGCATATTATTTTGTAATGTCTGTCCAAGAAATTATTGCAAATGTTGAACGAAATGTCTTGGTTGCATTTTTGAAAATACTTAGAATCGCAAATTACAACATAGAAGGCAGCCATTCAGCCCACCACATCTATAGAGCCATTGGCTTTTCAATTGCAGCTTGAGAGTGTGCACAATTAAGTGTTGATTTTCCACTTGTACCTGCTGGCAGAGCATATCAGATTTCGGACACTAATTTAAATTAATGACTGGAAAATTCGTGCACAGCAGATGCCCAAGTTTCCAATCTGCACTTCTAGCATGTAAGGCTCATTGCTGGTAACAGAGTTGAAAAATGACCCCTTAAATGTAAGCTGAAAATCTATTTTAGTATTGAAGGGGTGTTGCATCGTCTTCTGGACGAGATGTATACCGGGATCACCCTTCGGTTCCTCGGCCAAGTGGCCATTCTTCATTTGTCAGCCTAGACGGTGAGTGTTGGCAGGACATTTAACCACAAGGGCAATCATCACTGAGTATACCTCATAGCTGAGCTGATTCTCACCTGATGTCCATACGGAAAGTGTATTTTGGAACATTGAATGGGGAATGTGAATAAAGTAGTCTTCACAGATGGAAGTTCAATTATAGAATAATACAGAAAGCATGGGCTAAGTATCTCGATTTAAATACTTAAATTGTGGTGGATTACTTCATCTTTGGCAGCACACGTTATTTTTGTTGTACACGGCAGTTACTATTTCTAGTAGTACCCATAAAAGATCAATGTACCAATACCTGTATTACCATAGAGTTAGTTTTCTTTATGCTGCGGGATTATGTTTAAAACGTCAATTGCCTGCAGACTTGTATTTGACACAGTATGCAAAGTTTCCTCAAACCTTATGTTCTTGGTCATGATCCAGCTGCTTTAAAGTTGCAATAATTTTGTTATCCGACAGGCTAAAGATTAACTTCTGGTCTGAAATTCTCCTGAAGTTGCTGCAGAATACTTTGAAAATATCTTGTGTGCAATGCTGGAACTTTTGCACGCGCACACGGTCAGATGACTCTCTCACTTCAGTTGATTGCGTTAATTTTCCATGTATGTTAGCATGTGTTACATCGTGACATAGTATTTACAGGAGAGAAACAGGCCATTTGGCCCAACAGGTCCGTGCCGGTGTTTGTGCTCCACCTAAGCCTCTTTCCACCCACTTCACCTAACTCTATCAACATAGCCTTCTATTGCTATCTCCCTCATGTGCTTAGCTAGCTCCCCCTTAAATGCATCAATGCTATTCACCTCAACTACTCATTGTAGCAAATTCCATATTCTAACCACTCTCTGGGTAAAGACATTTCTCCTGAATTTCCTATTGGATTTATTAAGAACATAAGAAATAGGAGCAGGGCTAGGCCATTTGGCCCCTCTAGCCTGCTCCTCCATTCAATAAGATCATGGCTGATCTGATCTTGGCCTTAACTCCACTTTCCTGCCTGCTCCCCATAACCCTTGACTCCCCTATAGTTCAAAAATCTCCACCTTAAATATATTCAATGACCCAGCCTCCACAGCTCTCTGGGGTAGACATTCCAAAAATTCATGACCCACTTAGAGAAAACTCCATTTTAAATGGGCAACCCCTTATTCTGAAACCATGCCCCCTGGTTCTAGATTTTCTCTCGAGGAGAAACATCCTCCCTGCATCTACCCTGTCAAGCCCCCTTAGAATCATATATGTTTCAATAAAATCGCTTCTCATTCTTCTAGACTCCAATGAGTATAGGCCCAACCTGCTCAACCTTTCTTCATAAGACAACCCCTTCATCTCAGGAATCAACCTAGTGAACCTTCTATAAACTGCCTCTAATGCAAGTATGTCCTTTCCTAAATAAGGAGACCAAAACTGTACGCAGTATTCCAGGTGTGGCCTCACCAATGCCCTGTACAGTTGTAGCAGGACTTCCCTACTTTTACATAAGAACATAAGAACATAAGAATTAGGAACAGGAGTAGGCCATCTAGCCCCTCGAGCCTGCTCCGCCATTCAAAAAGATCATGGCTGATCTGGCCGTGTACTCGGTTCCACTTACCCGCCCGCTCCCCATACCCCTTAATTCCCTTACTGGTTAAAAATTTATCTATCTGTGATTTGAATACATTCAATGAGCTAGCCTCAACTGCTTCCCTGGGCAGATAATTCCACAGATTCACAACCCTCTGGGAGAAGAAATTCCTTCTCAACTCGGTTTTAAATTGGCTCCCCCGTATTTTGAGGCTGTGCCCCCTAGTTCTACTCTCTCCGTCTAGTGGAAACTACCTCTCTGCCTCTATCTTGTCTATCCCTTTCATTATTTTAAATGTTTCTATAAGATCACCCCTCATCCTTCTGAACTCCGAGTAAAGACCCAGTCTACACTCCAACCCCTTGCAATAAAAACATTCCATTTGCCTTCCTAATTACTTGCTGTACCTGCATACTAACTTTTTGTGTTTCATGTACAAGGACCTCCAGATCTCCCTGTACTGCTGCATTTTGTAATATCTCTCCATTCAAATAATAATCTTTTTATTCTTCCTACCAAAGTGGATAACCTTACATTTTGCCACATTATATTCCCATCTGCCAATTTTTTGCCCACTCACTTAACCTATCTATATCCCTTTGCAGATTATTTGTGTCCTCTTCACACTTGCTTTTCCACCTATCTTTGTATCATCAGCAAATTTGGCGACATTACACTCGGTCCTTTCATTCAAGTCATTAATATAGATTATAAATAGTTGAGGCATCAGCACTGATCCCTGTGGCATCTACTCGTTTGCCAACCTGAAAATTACCCATTTCTCTCGACTCTCTGCTTTCTGTTAGCTACCCACTCCTCTATCCATGCTAATATATTACCCCAACCCCGTGAACTCTTATCTTGTGCACTAACCTTTTATGTGGCACCTTATCGAATGCCTTCTGGAAATCCAAATACACCACATTTACTGGCCCCCCTTTATCCACCCTGCTCATTACATCCTCAAAAAATGCTGGCAAACTTGTCAAACACGATTTTCCTTTCATAAAACCATGCTGACTCTGCTTGATTGTATTATGATTTTCTAAATGTCCTGCTACTACTAATAATGGACTCCAGCACTTTCCCAATGACAGATGTTAGGCTAATTGGTCTATAGTTTCCTGCTCTCTGTCTCCCTCCTTTCTTGAATATGGGCGTTACATTTGCAATTTTCCAATCTGCTGGTACCTCTCCAGAATACAGGGAATTTTGGAAGATTACAACCAATGCATTCACTATCTCTGCAGCCATTCTTTTAAGACCCTCGGATATAGATCATCAGGTCCAGGGGACTTGTCCACCTTTAGTCCCATTAGTTTGTCTAGTATTTTTCTCTAGTGATAGTGATTGTTTTAAGTTCCTCCCTCCCTATAGCCTCTTAATTATCTTTTATTATTGGAATGCTTTTAATGTTTTCTACAGTGAAATATTTGTTCAAAGTCTCTGCCATTTCCCTATTTCCCATTATTAATTCCCCAGTCTCATCCTCTAAGGGACCAACATTTACTTTAGCTACTCTCACTTCCTTTTTATATACCTGTGGAAGCTCTTACTGTCTGTTTTTATATTTCTTGCTAGTTTATTCTCATAATCCATCTTCTCCCTCTTTTTTTACTTGTCCTTTGCTGGTTTCTAAAAATACCCCAATCCTCTGGCCTACCACTAATCTTTGCAACATCGTATGCCTTTGTTTTCAATTGAATACTATTCTTAACTTCCTTAGTTAGCCACGGATGGTTCATCCTTCTCGTAGAGTCTCTCTTTCTCACTGGAATATATCTTTGCTGAGAGTTATGAAATATCTCCTTAAATGTCTGCCACTGCTTATCTACCATCTTACCCTTTAATCTATTGTTGCAGTCCACTTTAGCCAACTCTGTCTTCATACCTTTGTAATTGCCTTTATTTAAGTTCAGGACACTGGTTTGAGACACAAGTTTCTGCCCGTCAAACTGAGCTGAGGCAGTGTGAGCTCGCGGGATATGGAGTCTCCATCCGTTGGCTATTATTGACCTTGTAAATGACAGACAGAGATTCCGCCCTTTACAGGACTGACTGGAAACTCCCAGAGTTGGCGAAGGACTGGCATAATTGGACAGCTGCCTTTTCCAGTGGGTTTTCCTGAATCCCGCCAGAGCGATGGCAGGTGTCCAGCGGAACTCTCGAGGAAATTCAGGGCTTTACATCTATTTGTTTTTCTAGCCTAGGCTATGCTGCTGTGACTGCACAGACTACATTTCGTACACAAGTTACAGATCACAGAAGTAAAAACGCTTGCCATTTCTGCTGTCTTGTAGTTTCATGTTGCTCATGTGCTACTTCCTCGGGAGCCTCTTATCAACAAAGGCAGACATTGATGCAGAGATTCAACACCGCCTCCAGTGCGCCAGTGCAGGCTTTGGCTGCCTGAGGAAAACAGTGTTTGAAGACCAGGCCCTCAAATCTACCACCAAGCTCATGGTCTACAGGGCTGTAGTAATACCTGTCCTCCTGTATGGATCAAAGGCATGGACGATGTACAGAATACACCTCAAGTCGCTGGAGATGTATCACCAATGATGTCTCCGCAAGATCCTGCAAATCCCCTTGGAGGACAGGCGCACCAACATCAGTGTCCTCGCCCAGGCCAACATCCCCAGCATTGAAGCACTGACCACAATCGATCAGCTTCGCTGGGCAGGCCACATACTTCGCATGCCAGACACGAAACTCCCTAAACAATTGCTCTATGCAGAGCTCCTTCACGGCAAATGAGCCAAAGGTGGGCAGCAGAAACATTACAAGGACACCCTCAAAGCCTCGCTGGTAAAGTACAACATCACCACTGACACCTGGGAGTTCCTGGCCGAAGACCGCCCTAGGTGGAGAAAGTGCATCTGGGAGGGCGTTGAGCTCTTCGAATCTCAACGCCGCAAGGTCAGGCGCAGGCAGCCGAAGGAGCGTGCGGCAAATCAGTACCACCTTCCCCCGACGAATGTCTGTCCCACCTGTGACAGGGTCTGTGGCTCTCATATTCGACCGTTCAGCCATCAAAGAACTCACTTTAGGAGTGGAAGCAAGTCTTCTTTGATTCTGAGGGACTGCCTATGATAATGATGATGATGCAAAGGTGTGCTTTTCGCAGTCAATTTATTACATTGAAAAATATCTAATGGTTAATATTATGTACAAGACTCCAGCTAGGCCCTAATATTCTTTGAGCTGGAGGGGACAGCTAGCTTCATTTCTGCTTGGGGTCAGTGGGGTCTAGGAATCTGAGGTAGAACCTAGTTATACTGGGGTTCCACCCTATTTGCACTGTCCCTTTAAATTCCAACGAGGGCATCTTCCAGCTGCCATGTGAAGTGGGCATATCTAGGGCAGTTACTGGGCTTCTCTGGGAATTCAACCTATTCATTAGGTCTCAGGGGAACTTGTTCTCGTGGGTAAATTGAAATGTTCTCATTTTTTGTTGAGCTATTACACACAAGTCCACAGTTGGATTACCAAACTCTGCATGATATGTAACAAATAAGTGAATATTTAAATGCTTGATAAATGGTTATTATTACAGCTGTATTGTGACTGCCAAGTTTTCTGCAATTCCCAACAACAAAATCATGTTACACAAAGTTACCCATAACAAAATTACGCACAATTTGGTAGCAGTTGGAAAGATTGACAAAAACATTTATTTATTTCCTTGTTGCAAAAAAGGCAAGGAAAATTTAGCCTTTGGTTCATAAATGATAAAACTTCAGCTTTATAATCACTGCGATATGCTATATATAAGCTGAAGATATTCCATGCTATGATGAATGGAAGTGGATTTGGGCAATTAAAGTATATATGCTACAGAACCCAGAGAACTTTTTCAGTTCATGTTTACTACTGCATTTTCAAATGCTTCAATTACTGTAAAGAAATATTTTATACATAAGTTGCTAAATAGATATTCAAGACATATACATTGTACCCAAGGGTTGTGTGCATGTGTCTTGTACTAATGGATAAAAAAAGCTTCCTGTCTGATACAGTTAGACGTGGTGGAGGAATTTCCTTTCCCAGAAGTGGAATTGTGTTTGTTCTTTGCCTCGTCACTGCAGACACTTTGTGCACCACATGTGAACCAGACTTTTCCCAGAGAGAGAATTACTCACCACTGGCGGAGTGGAAGACACTCCCTGTCTAGTATTGCCAATTCAAACTATGAACTGATGATAGAACTCGTGTAAAATTATGGCAGCTTATAGTGAAGCTTGCCAGTGCAGAAAGATCACCAGTGTCCATAGCGAATATTTAATAACAGTCCCAATAATATATATAGTTGATTCTGATTAAATATCATTAAGGGCGCAATATGACCAGGCTAAAATCACTAAAACAAAGTCACGACTGGTAGAAATGTTGCAAAAAAGGAAAAACATTGCATGTTGATTATAAGAACATAAGAAATAGGAGCAGGAGTAGGCCATTTTTCCCCTCAAACCTGCTCCGCCATTCAACGAGATCATGGCTGATCCTCGACCTGAACTCCACCTGCCCGCACTATCCCCATATCCCTTGTTCCCTTAATATCCAATAATCTATCTCTCTCTGTCGTGAATATGATCAACGACTGAGCCTCCACAGCCCTCTGGGGTAGAGAGCTCCAAAGATTCACAACCCTCTGAGTGAAGAAATTTCTCCTCATCTCAGTCCGAAATGGCCGACCCTTTATTCTGAGATTGTGCCCCCTGGGGCTCAAAATTGGCCAGGAGTTGCTCCATTTTTTTTTGCAGCAACTTGTTTTTTCTGGAGTATCTTAAAAATCCCCATTTTGCACATTCAATTTGCACCAGTGTAAGTGAGTCAGTTACGATTTTTTTAAAGTTTAGTTGAGTTTTTCTCAAAAGGGGGCGTTACCAACCACCTACGCCAGTTTTGGCCATTTAGGCCACTTTGGCCAGCTAATAATTACTCCAAATCTACTTAGGCCAGCGTATGTGGCTACTTCAGAAAACCCTTGCGGAGAGTTAAGAAATCAGCACAGGTAGATACATCGGAGACTAGCAGAACTTAATGACTTGACAAAAGAATGTGAATAGGATCAAAGGCTATACAGGACATTATATGACAAATTTCGCAACGTTAATTTACTATACAACAGGAAGCATTCATGGAAGCTTAAACTACAAAAATAAAAGAAGTAAAAGATAGTTGAATTAAATTGCCCTAATCTGTCAACTAATTTAAACAACTATCTGTCTGCAATGATTATACTGGGCCGAAATTGAGCCCATATTATCTAAATAAAGTCTACTTCAATAAATAAGATATTCTCTCGGTGTTCTTCTTTCACAATAGCACCAGGTGAATAGGCTTGACAAATGGTCACCACTATTCAAGAGTCAAAACATATTTACATAATTTAAAAAAAAATATCCAAATAAAAAATGTAAGTAAGTCCAACCTTACCTTCATCTTTCGCCCAGGAAGGCAGTGGGCTGGCCTGTGCAATAGGCCACTCGGCCTGGGATAGGGATGGGATGCACCAACAGCCGGTATGATGATGATGATGATGATCGAGTCCCACACTGCAACAACACACAGAGGCTGGGGGCAGGAGCTTCTGCGCATGCGCGCACACTCCAATGCACATGTGCAGAATCCCGGCACTATTTTCAGCGCGGGACGCTGGCACCGCCCCCGACCTGACTGGCCACTCTGCATAAAGACCCGGGAGAGGCCGGACAACAGCCAAAGTGGGAAGCGATTTTTTTTTTTTTTTTCAGAGCACTTTCCAACGCAGAAAAGCGGCGCATCTCCGGTGAGTGCGCAGAAAAAAGGGGTGGGTCAATTTTGAGCCCCTGGTTCTAGACTCCCCAGCCAGGGTAAACATCCTCCCTGCATCTACCCTGTCAAGCCCTGTAAGAATTTTGTATGTTTCAGTGAAATCACCTCTTATTCTTCTAAACTCTAGAGATTATAGGCCTAGTCTACACAAACTCTCCTCATAGGACAACCCCCCCCCCCCCACCATCCCAGGAATCAGTCTGATGAACCTTTGTTGCACTCCCACTAAGACAAGTATATCCTTTCTTAGGTAAGCCACCAAAACTGTACACAATACTCCAGATGTGGTCTCACCAGGGCCCTATATAATTGCAGTAAGGCGTCTTTACTCTTATACTCAAATCCTTGTGTAATAAAGGCCACATACCATTTGCGCTCTCAATTGCTTGCTATACCTGCATGTTAAGTTTCAGTGAGTTGTGTACAAGAACACCCAGGTCCCTCTGAACACCAACATTTTCCAATATCTCACCATTTAAAAAATATTCCTACCAAAGTGGATACCTTCACATTTCTCCACATTATATTCCATTTGCCACATTCTTGCCCACTCACTTAGCCTGTCTATATCCCCATGAAACTTCTTTGGATCCTCCTCACAACTTATATTCCCACCTAGCTTTGTATCACCAGCAAACTTGGATATATTACATTTGGTCCCCTCATCCAAATGATTGATATAGATTGTGAATAGTTGAGACCCAAGTACCGATCCTTGCGGTACCTCACTAATTGCAGCCTGCAAACCTGAAAATGACCTGTTTATTCCTACTCTCTGTTTTCTGTCCGTTAACCAATCCTCAACCCATGCTAGTATATTACCCCTAATCCCATTAGCCCTAATTTTATTTAAAAACCTCTTGTGTGGCACCTTATCGAATACCTTCTGAAAATCCAAATACACCACATTCACTGGTTTCCCCTTATCTATTTTGCTAGTTACAACCTTAAGAAACTCTTAACAGATTTATCAAACATGATTTCCCTTTCATAAATCAGTGTTGACTCTGCCCAATCTTATTATTTTCTGAATGCCCTGTTACCAGGTCTTTAATAATAGATTCTAGCATTTTCCTTACTACTGATGTCAGGCTAACTGGTCTGTAGTTCCCCATTTTCTTTCTCGCTCCTTTCTTAAATAGTGGGGTTACATTCCAATCCGTGGGAACCGTTCTACAATCTATGGAATTTTGGAAGATGACAACCAAAGCATCCACTATCTCTATAGCCACCTCTTTCAAAACCCTAGGATGTAGGCCAACTGGTCCAGGGGATTTATAGCACATAAAAACAGTTAAATATGCCTTTCCTGTCTATCACTATTTGGACGCCCATGACATGTCAGATGCCGCACACTGTCTAATGCAAAAAGTATAAAGAAACAAATTCAGCATTTGGAATCTACAAAAAAACTGCAGAAATGCAACATATTCGAATGCCTGCATTTTCTTAATTGTTTTTCTCACAAACCATACCAGGGGTCTGATCTCCAAATTAACCTTTGAATGAACTTACTTTTACTTGAAATCAATTACATTTTGTTTCCTTAAATGAACATGCATCTACACTTTAGCAAAGGAATAATACATTATAGTTGAGATGATGTAATGTTCCTGCCCATATAAAACAGCGCATTTTCTGACTTGTTAGCGGCACCTCAGGAAATTCACTAATCCATAATCTAGTAAAAGTTGGTGTACAATGCACACTGGTGTCATTTCACATGCTTCACCCGGTTGAGTCCTAAAATAGCAATTGGAGTCCTATGTACGTCATTGGGCCTCGATTTTCATTTGTAAAGGGCCACCTGACTCAAGTGGGTGCTCCAGCCACCCCTCGGGCTGATAGCATTGGCCACACCATTGTCAGGAATGGGGCAGTGAGCCATACCCCGTCATTTTTGGCTCACCGCCATCCTGCTTTCTCACAGCAGGTGGCCTGGTTGTTTATCTTTTTATTTATTTTTTTTTGAAATTCGTAGCCAATCGTTCCAATTCTTTGTCAAATCACAAACGCCAGAGGTTACTTTGCACACATCAAGGATCACTCTGCGCCAATGCTCTTAGCCAAAAGGCCTAGAGCCACTGCACCGTTCCTGGAAGTACTGCAATACCAGGTTCGTGCCATGGAGGTGGATGGGTCAGGCCCCCCACACACCTCCGTGGAGGTGGATGGGTCAAGCCACCCCACCCATATGGCCTGTTCAGGTTGGCAGGCTGTAATTAGTGGGGTACCGCAAGGATGCTGATTTGTGCTCTACAATGGGCACTTTTCTGTTATGGACTTATGCCCACTATCGGTTCATTTCATGTAGAGCCCTTAGAACCAGCAGACAGAGGAGACTTTATCCACTTAGCCTGAGCTAAATTTAAACCCAGACCCAAAGATGATAGGACAGTGTGCTAACTCACAGCACCAGTGGTGTTTGTTAGCCCTAGTAAAATGAAGCATGATTCTTTTTTAGTTTGGGAAATGCCATTAGAAGAATTCTAATGTGCTCGCTGATGGATTTTCATGTCAACAATTGGCTTGTTCATTTTTTCCGTATCATTGGTCAGTCAAAGATTTTCAGTCAATTGAAGCTCTAGCTCCTGCTTCCACAATAGACTGTGGATGGAGAGGGGAAAACACTGAAAGGTAAATTAAGCATTTTGAATGTAAAACACACAAGAAAAATGGATTAGAGAGTAGTTAGAATTGGCAGAAATGAGTAGTAAATATGGTGGAATTCTGCATTAGGATGGAGAATGAAACAGTTAATTCAGAGACCATGGTCCAGAACTTAAAGAAGGCTAACTTTGAAGGTATGAGGCGTGAATTGGCTGAGATGGATTGGCGAATGATACTTAAGGGGTTGACTGTGGATGGGCAATGGCAGACATTTAGAGACCGCATGGATGAACTACAACAATTGTACATTCCTGTCTGGCATAGAAATAAAAAAGGGAAGGTGGCTCAACCGTGGCTATCAAGGGAAATCAGGGATAGTATTAAAGCCAAGGAAGTGGCATACAAATTGGCCAGAAATAGCAGCGAACCTGGGGACTGGGAGAAATTTAGAACTCAGCAGAGGAGGACAAAGGGTTTGATTAGGGCAGGGAAAATGGAGTATGAGAAGAAGCTTGCAGGGAACATTAAGACGGATTGCAAAAGTTTCTATAGATATGTAAAGAGAAAAAGGTTAGTAAAGACAAATGTAGGTCCCCTGCAGTCAGAATCAGGGGAAGTCATAACGGGGAACAAAGAAATGGCGGACCAATTGAACAAGTACTTTGGTTCGGTATTCACGAAGGAGGACACGAACAACCTTCCGGTTATAAAAGGGGTCGGGGGGTCTAGTAAGGAGGAGGAACTGAGGGAAATCCTTATTAACCGGGAAATTGTGTTGGGGAAATTGATGGGATTGAAGGCCGATAAATCCCCAGGGCCTGATGGACTGCATCCCAGAGTACTTAAGGAGGTGGCCTTGGAAATAGTGGATGCGTTGACAGTCATTTTCCAACATTCCATTGACTCTGGATCAGTTCCTATGGAGTGGAGGGTAGCCAATGTAACCCCACTTTTTAAAAAAGGAGGGAGAGAGAAAACAGGGAATTATAGACCGGTCAGCCTGACATCGGTAGTGGGTAAAATGATGGAATCAATTATTAAGGATGTCATAGCAGTGCATTTGGAAAGAGGTGACATGATAGGTCCAAGTCAGCATGGATTTGTGAAAGGGAAATCATGCTTGACAAATCTTCTGGAATTTTTTGAGGATGTTTCCAGTAGAGTGGATAAGGGAGAACCAGTTGATGTGGTATATTTGGACTTTCAGAAGGCGTTCGACAAGGTCCCACACAAGAGATTGATGTGCAAAGTTAGAGCACATGGGATTGGGGGTAGTGTACTGACATGGATTGAGAACTGGTTGTCAGACAGGAAGCAAAGAGTAGGAGTAAATGGGTACTTTTCAGAATGGCAGGCAGTGACTAGTGGGGTACCGCAAGGTTCTGTGCTGGGGCCCCAGCTGTTTACACTGTACATTAATGATTTAGATGAGGGGATTAAATGTAGTATCTCCAAATTTGCGGATGACACTAAGTTGGGTGGCAGTGTGAGCTGCGAGGAGGATGCTGTGAGGCTGCAGAGCGACTTGGATAGGTTAGGTGAGTGGGCAAATGCATGGCAGATGAAGTATAATGTGGATAAATGTGAGGTTATCCACTTTGGTGGTAAAAACAGAGAGACAGACTATTATCTGAATGGTGACAGATTAGGAAAAGGGGAGGTGCAAAGAGACCTGGGTGTCATGGTACATCAGTCATTGAAGGTTGGCATGCAGGTGCAGCAGGCGGTTAAGAAAGCAAATGGCATGTTGGCCTTCATAGCAAGGGGATTTGAGTACAGGGGCAGGGAGGTGTTGCTACAGTTGTACAGGGCATTGGTGAGGCCACACCTGGAGTATTGTGTACAGTTTTGGTCTCCTAACCTGAGGAAGGACATTCTTGCTATTGAAGGAGTGCAGCGAAGGTTCACCAGACTGATTCCCGGGATGGCGGGACTGACCTATCAAGAAAGACTGGATCAACTGGGCTTGTATTCACTGGAGTTCAGAAGAATGAGAGGGGACCTCATAGAAACATATAAAATTCTGACGGGGTTAGACAGGTTAGATGCAGGAAGAATGTTCCCAATGTTGGGGAAGTCCAGAACCAGGGGTCACAGTCTAAGGATAAGGGGTAAGCCATTTAGGACCGAGATGAGGAGGAACTTCTTCACCCAGAGAGTGGTGAACCTGTGGAATTCTCTACCACAGAAAGTTGTTGAGGCCAATTCACTAAATATATTCAAAAAGGAGTTAGATGAGGTCCTTACTGCTAGGGGGATCAAGGGGTATGGCGAGAAAGCAGGAATGGGGTACTGAAGTTGAATGTTCAGCCATGAACTCATTGAATGGCGGTGCAGGCTAGAAGGGCCGAATGGCCTACTCCTGCACCTATTTTCTATGTTTCTATGTTTCTATGTTTCTATGTTTCTAAAAATTAAAAAAACGGCGAGAAATAATTGGGAACAAAACAGAATGGGAGGGGAAATGGAACAACCAAGTCAGCAAATGTAAAATGCTTTTTTACATACTTTTATATATTATGTAATATATAATCCTGTTTTGTCAGCTGGGGGAGAGTTACTAATTTTCTCCCTTCTGTTTCTCTTGACGGCAGTGATTCATATTGGGGTACTATTCCACAGACATTGGCACCCCTCCAGCACCTTCCCCAAGGGAGCATTCTTCATGTGTGTGCACAGTGGTTAAAGTGGGATTTATTAATTTGTTGCGGGCGAGGGAGAAAGGGGGTGCGGGTACTCCATTTCCCCACCAGTTACATTTTCACTTTTCTCTTTACCTCAATCTTAGATTTTCCATGTGATTTGAAATTTCTATCCTGAAGTAGGGCCCATATTCTATTACCGGGAAAATCTTTCTTCAATACCTTAATTGCATAAAGGATTAAGTCACTAGCATCCATGAGCTACGATACTCTAAATGCCATTGATGGGATTTTTTTTACCTGAAGCCATATAAGAATACATTCCGTGACCCTGCGCACCCAAATGGGGAGCCTTGTTTGACAGGAACATGGATGAAAGACAGGTATTCCCACTGACTGAGGCTCCTGCTGAGAGCACAGGATCACTGAACTTGCCCTTATTTGCTTTATAAAAAGGATTTTTTTCTTTTAAACATTTTCTCGTGTGTAAATGAAAATAAACAAAGCCAGCTTAGGAGACACACATTTCTGCAGTCACGGAGTTAATACCGATCCAGTTAAATTTCCAATTCCAGTTTCAAGCTACACCACCACAAAAGAAGATGCGTGAGTATCTCATTGTACAATAATTCAAACACCAGAATGCATTTTAAAGAAAGTCTGGAAACTGAGATCTCATTTAGTAAAAGCCCCAAGATGATGATTACAAATCTGTAATTCTTTTGAATAAATGAGCTTGTACGGTACTGCAACCCCCAAGAAACAAACTCTCAAATGGTTTTATTGCGAGGCAATTTCTGATGTGGACTCGTACCCATCAGGAACTGGGTTGACACTTAATTTATTTCATATGTAGGGCCCTTGCGGGCAGCAGAGTGGAACCTTGAAACTTATTGGATAAGGATTCGATTCAGATCCAGGTTCTAGAGGTGCAAGGACAGCTCGCCATCCAACATTTATTTTTGGACCAAATCAAATGAGGTTGTATTTTTTTAAATTTCAGAACATACAACAATGTGACACTACAACAATGAGAGAATTTGTATTTATGTAGGGCCTTTCATGACTTCAGGACGTCCGAAAGCATTTCTCAGCCATGTAAATACTTTATGAAGTGTAGTCACTGTTGTAAATAGGTAAATATGACAACAATATGCACACAAGGTCTCACAAAGAGCAAGGGGTTAAATGACCAGATGATCTGTTTTGGTGATGTTGGCTAGGATACCAGGTGAACTTAGACTGTCTTTAAATTGTGCCATGGGATCTTTTATGCCCACCCGACGGGACAGATGGAACCATCCGAATGATGGCATCTCCGACAATGCAGCACTTCCTCAGTACTGTTCCTCTGACTGTGCAGCACTCCCTCAGTACGGCATTGGAATGTCAGCCTGGGTTATGTGCTCATATCTCTGGAGTGGGGCTTGAGAGCACAACCTGTTGACTCAGAGATGAGAGCGCTACCACGAAGCCAAGACTGATGCATAGCCTTTTACTCAGTGACATGCAGGTGCAGATTTTCCTGACTCTGTAGCCAGAATGTATCTGAACATTGCAGGCAGCTTGCTAACAGTTTTCTGGTGACTCAGAAAATCTATCCTACGTTTTGAACATCTAATTTTAATGTTCTTGTGTTAACATTTAAGCACCAGAAGAGTTACGCTGCTCACTGTTCTTCAGCGACATTACCAGCATATTGATACAGAACATATTACAAAATGGTCAATCAATTTTATTCTTTTGACATTTAAAGTTACACTAAGACAAAAATAAAGAATTTTAAAAATAAACTCATTTAACACAATAATTTAAAAAATAAATTATTGAATGTGTGCAAAAAAATTACAAGTTCAACTCAATTGATTGACAGTGAAAAATGTCTGCCAGGTGCATCAAAAACTGCAACACTAAATCCATATGTATGTTGTTAGAAATCTTGTGTACACATGTACTTTGTGTCCAACTTCCTGTTCATGATTTTCGATCATATTTATCTGTCAATATTTTAATTGAAATTGCTTAAGTAAAAATTTAGAATGTAATTGTTAACAGTTGCCTCTAATGGTGAGGTTGCAGGCTTTGGCCACTAAGTGGTCCTGTGGAGAGAGTTTCTGATGTCTCCATCCTGCATATATAAAAACTTCAGCTGCCAATGGCAATCAAAGATTGGATCCACTGCCTTCCAATCCAAGCACACACAGTAAGGGCAACTACTGAGCAAGCCATTTGTCATCCAATTTTTCACACATTCTTAGAAAGTCTTCATTTAAACCTCAGGAGAGTCCAGAAAAATTAAGTGTGATGAGATAGCCATACTGCCCATAATTTACTGCCGGTATGTAATGCATTCAGATCCAGTTGTTTAGCTATTGTATTGCACCAGAGCCCATGGGCTATTTGCTCTGTAGACTGTGTTACTGAAAAATGGCCGAGATCACCTTAAATCAATATTTTTCTCATGTTGCATCACATTTAATTTAAAAAAAAGATATTGTTATGAGACCATCTATGTTATTTTTCAACAATAAGCATCAATGAACATTTAAGAAAAAGACTTACTGATGTGGCTAAAGTAAATGTTCGTCCACTAGAGGATGAGCCTGGGGAATTAATAATGGGGAACAGGGAAACGGCAGAGACGTTGAACAAATATTTTGTATCCGTCTTCATGGTAGAAGACACTAAAAACATCCCAATAGTGGATAATCAAGGGGCTATAGGGAGGGAGGAACAATCATCACCATCACTAAAGAAGTAGTACTCGGTAAAATAATGGGACTAAAGGTGGACAAGTCCCCTGGACTTGATGGCTTACATCCTAGGGTCTTAAAAGAAGTGGCTGTAGAGATAATGGATGCCAAAATTCCCTGGATTCTGGGGAGGTCCCAGCGGATTAGAAAACCGCAAATGTAACGCCCCTATTTATAAAAAAAAAGAGGAGGCCGACAGAAAGCAGGAAACTATAGACCAGTTAGCCTAACATCTGTCATTGGGAAAATGCTGGAGTCCATTATTAAGGAAGCAGCAGGACAATTGGAAAAGCATACTTCAATCAAGCAGAGTTAGCATGGTTTTATGAAAGGGAAATCATGTTTGACAAATTTTCTGGAGTTCTTTGAGGATGAAACGAGCAGGGTGGATAAGGGGGAACCAGTGGATGTGATGTATTTGGATTTCCAGAAGGCATTTGACAAGGTGCCACATAAAATGTTACTGCACAAGATAAGAGCTCACGGGGTTGGGGGTAATATATTAGCATGGATGGAGGATTGGCAAACTAACAGAAAACGGAGAGTCACGATAAATGGGTCATTTTCCGGTTGGCAAACAGTAACTAATGGGGTGCCACAGGGATCAGTGCTGGGACCTCAACTATTTACAATCTACATTAATGACTTGGATGAAGGACCGAGTGTAATGTAGCCAAGTTTGTTGTTGATACAAAGATGGGTGGGAAAGCAAATTGTGAGGAGGACACAAGAAATCTGCAAAGGAATATAGACAGGCTAAGTGAGTGGGCAAAAATTTGGCAGAAAAAATAGAAAAGCAAATTATAATTTAAATGGAGAAAAATTGCAAAGTGCTGCAGTACAAAGGGACCTGGGGGTCCTTGTGCATGAAACACAAAAAGTTAGTTCGCGGGTACAGCAAATAATCAGGAAGGCAAATGGAATGTTGGCCTTTATTGCAAGGGGGGGATAGAGTATAAAAGCAGAGAAGTCCTGCTACAACTGTAAAGGGTATTGGTGAGGCCACACCGAAAGTACTGCATACAATTTTGGTCTCCGTATTTAAGAAAGGATATACTTGCATTGGAGGTTGTTCAGAGAAGGTTCACTACGTTGATTCCGAAGATTAGGGGGTTGGCTTACGAAGATAGGGTGAATAGGTTGGTCCTCTACTCATTGGAGTTCAGAAGAATGAGAGGTGATCTTATCGAAGCATATAAGATAATGAAGGGGCTCGACAAATGGATGCAGAGAAGATATTTCCACTCACGGGAAACTAAAACTAGCAAATATAATCTCAGAATAAGGGGCCGCCGATTTAAAACTGCGATGAGGAGGAATTTCTTCTCGGAGGGTTGTAAATCTATGGAATTCTCTGCCTCAGAGAGCTGTGGAGGCTGGGTCATTGAATATATTTAAGGTGGAGATAGACAGATTTTTGAATGATAAGGGAATAAGGGTTATGGGGAGTGGGCAGGGAAGTGGAGCTGAGTCTCTGATCAGATCAGCCATGATCTTATTAAATGGCGGAGCAGGTTCGGGGGGTCAAATGGCCTACACCTGCTCCTATTCTTATGTTCTTATGTTGTCAAATCATTTTGATAGTCAAGGCAGATGTTGCACAGTCAATAATTAAGGCTCTTAAGCTCCATTCTGTAAAACAATAGGCTTATAACTACTTCTATCTCATTACCATTGAAATACTGTACTGGGATTTTGGTACATTTCAGTAAATAAAAAGTAAACTTGATTCCCAATGGTTGGTTGTGATAGAAGAAAGAGTACCCGTTAACTTCTGGTTTTTTTTGTTCTCTTGAGAATAACAGGCTGAAGATGAAGGATTTGTCTTTTTGTCAAAGACTTTGAGTAGTTTTAGATCCTTTAAAGGGTAAACGTAATGGTACTTTTATAGAAAGATTTTTTTTAAACTGCAGGGCTCCTCGGCCAGATTTGTTAGCAACAGAATTGAAACATCAGGAATAGTCGCAGGATTTACCTGACATATTGAAACAATTTCCTTAACATTTGACAGTACAAAGGGAAAGAGGAACACCTTGGTTTCTTCGCTAACACTGCCATTTTCCACATGGACTGACAGAGGGCAGTGAAGCAGCAGCCTGATCTAGTTTCCCAGGCAATAAGTTGTACACTGACTGACATGATCGATAGATTTATTATCATGTAGACTGTACTAAACCTGGAAGCCCAGCATTAAGAATTTAGGCTACCTTACTACAATTAAAAATCCGGGATTAAACATCCTCGGCCTGGAATTCTGCCCTGGGCCTGGTCACATTTCCGGCATTGCTACCAGCGGGAGGCCAGAAAGTTGGATGGAACTAGATTCTGCCCATGGAGAAGTGGTCAGGAAACTCCATTGGAGGGGAGGGAAGATATTTGTCCTACCCCTGCACATATCAAGGAAGTGTAGCTGAGGAGTTCCCCCCCTTCACTGGAAAATTCTGCCCAGTACATCACTGAATGGGACCCAATAACCATAAGGCATAGGTTCCCTATGGGCCGTCAAGACGTCCCAAAATCCTTCTGGACGGGATTGATTACCTTTAGATACCTACCAACACCTAAAAACAGATGAAATGGTCATTAACGCGTTGCTGTTTGTGGGACCTTGCTGTGTGCAAATTGGCTGCTGCATTTATCACATTACAACAGTGACTGGGTCTTTACTCGTTGGAGTTCAGAAGGATGAGGGGTGATCTTATAGAAACATTTAAAATAATGAAAGGGATAGACAAGATAGAGGCAGAGAAGTTGTTTCCACTGGTCGGGGAGACTAGAACTAGGGGGCACAGCCTCAAAATACGGGGGAGCCAATTTAAAACCGAGTTGAGAAGGAATTTCTTCTCCCAGAGGGTTGTGAATCTGTGGAATTCTCTGCCCAAGGAAGCAGTTGAGGCTAGCTCATTGAATGTATTCAAGTCACAGATAGATAGATTTTTAACCAATGAGGGAATTAATGGTTACGGGGAGTGGGCGGGTAAGTGGAGCTGAGTCCACAGCCAGATCAGCCATGATCTTGTTGAATGGCGGAGCAGGCTCGAGGGGCTAGATGGCCTACTCCTGTTCCTAATTCTTATGTTCTTATGTACTACACTTCAGAAGTACTCCACTGGGTACTTTAAAGCGCTTCGGACATCCTGAGGTGTGAGGAGGACACAAAGTATCTGCAAAGGGATATAGACAGGTTAAGTGAGTGGGAAAACATTTCGCAGTTGGAGTATAATGTGGGAAAATATGAGGTTATCCACTGGCAGGAAAAATAAAACAGCAACTTATAATTTAAATCGAGAGAGATTACATAATGCTGCAGTACAGAGAGACCTGGGGGTCCTTGTGCATGAAACACAAAAAGTTAGTATGCAGGTATAGCAAGTAATCAAGAAGGCAAATGGAATATTGGCTTTTTATTGCAAAGGGGATGGAGTATAAAAGTAGGGAAGTCCTGCTACAACTGTACAGGGTATTGGTGGGACCACACCTAGAGTACTCCATACAGTTTTGGCCTTCTTATTTAAGGAGGTATACACTTGCGTTGGAGCGGAGGCAGTTCAGAGAAGGTTCACTAGGTTGTTCAAAGTCTCGACTATTTCCCTGTTTTCCATTATTAATTCCCCAGTCTCATCCTCTAAGGGACCAACGTTTACTTCAGCTACTCTTTCTTTATATACCTGTCGAAGCTCTTCCTATCTGTTTTTATATCTCTTGCTAGTTTATTATCATAATCCATCTTCTCTCCCTTTTATTATTTTTTTTAGTCATCCTTTGCTGGCTTAAAAAAAATTTCCAATCCTCTGGCCTCCCACTAATCTTGGCAATATTGTATGCCTTTGTTTTCAATTTGATACCATCCTTTACTTCCTTAGTTAGCCACAGATGGTTCACCCTTCTCTTAAAGTCTTTCCTTCTCTCTGGAATATATTTTTGTTGAGAGTTATGAAATACCTCCTTAAATGTCTGCCACTGCTCATCAACCATCTTACACTTTAATCTATTTTTCCTGTCCACTTTAGTCAACTCTGCCCTCATACCTTTGTAATCAATCGCCTTTATTTAAGATCAGGACACTGGTTTGAGACCCAACTTTCTCATCCTCCAACTGAATTTGAAATTCAACCATGCTATGATCACTCTTTTCTCGAGGATCCTTTACTAGGAGATCATTACACAGTACCAGATCTAAGATAGCCTGCTCCCTGGTTGGTTCCACAACGTACTGTGCAAGGAAACTATCCCGGATACACTCTATGAACTCTTCCTCAAGGCTCCCTTGGCCAATTTGAATTGTCCAATCAATATGAGATTAAAATTGCCCATGATTATTGCCATACCTTTCTTGCAAGCTTCCATTATTTCTTGACTTCTACTCTGTGCGACAGTGTAGCTACTGTTAGGGGGCCTATAGACTACGCCTGCCAGCGACTTCTTTCCCTTATTATTTCTTATCTCCACCCAAAATGATTCTACATCTTGATCTTCTGAGCTCGTATCATTTCTCTCTACTGCACTGACCTCATCCTTTAATAACAAAGCTACCCCACCTCCTTTTCCTTTCTGACTATCCTTCCAAATTGTCAAATACCCCTGAATATTCAGTTCCCAGCCTTGGTCACCTTGCAACCACATCTCTAATGGCTATCAGATCATACCCATTTATATCTATTTGTGCCGTCAACTCATCTATCTTGTTACGAATGCTGTGTGCATTCAGATAGAGTTTTTAATTTTGCCTTTTTTACCATTTTTCCCTGTTTTGACCCCACTTTCTGATGCACCCATATTTTTACACATTCTATCCCTTTCTGTCACTCTCTGGTTATCATTTTCCCCCATCACTACCCTACTCTATTGCCTTCTCCTTTCTCTTCGACTTTTAAAATTTCCGCTCACCTGAACCCTCCCTCTTTCCCCCCCCCCCCCCCCCCCCACACACACTATTTAGTTGAAGCCCACTCATGAAAGGCACTGTATAAATGCAAGTCTTTCTTTCTTTCCCTGGTTCCCCTTTGTGATGGAGAGGAAGAATTACCCACTCAACTGTTCTGCCTAATGAGGGCTTCTAACTTCCTCAACAGAACAGCAGGGTGTAGCTCCCATTTTCCACAACTTTCGAAGCAGATCCTACTGATGCGCCCTCGGGACTGCTCGCCTCAAGTATCCAGATGATCCCTTCCCAGATATTTAGGGCGGGATTTATATTTTTGCATATGGCTGTGCTTATGGCCTGCTCCACCATGGGAGTTGGTAGATTAGAATTTTAGGCCCCCTACATATACCATTAAACGGTCTCAGTTGTAGCACTTACACCTCTGAGTCAGAAGGTCATGAGTTCAAACCTCACTCCAAAGACTTGATAATCTAGGTTTATACTCCAGTCAGCACTGTCTGGGGTACTCCTATCTTTCGGATGAGACATTAAACAGACGCCCAACGTGTCCCCTCAGATGGAGGTAAAAGATCCTAAAGCACTATGCAAAAAGAGCAAGGGAGTTTTCTCGATGTCCTAGCCAATATTTATCCCTGAAATAATAATCACGAAAACAGATTATCTGGTCATTTATCTCCATCCTGTTTGTGTGCAAATTAACTACTGCATTTCCCTGCACATCAAAAGAGCTTCACTGGCTGTAAAACATTTTGGGATGTCCAGCGGTCATGAAACGTTCAATATAAATGTAAGTTTGTTCGTTCGTTCTTAAAAGGTACTACGTCAAGTCATGCAAAGCAAATTGCCATTGTTTTTTGTAAAGGTGAACTTCATTATCCATGAACATTTAGGTTAGTGTCAAGGCCAGGTCAGGAGACTAGTGGTATTCAGGACTGGGTCAGAAGGCTACAGGGAATCAGTGCTGGGTATGAGACCAGTGAGAAACAATGCTATCTGCAAGGGCAAAATCTCTGGTTTATTAAGGTAGAGAAAACAGTCTTGCACTTAAAATCACCCAGTAAACCAAATCCACTGACAACAAATGGTCCATTGATGGTCTGTCAGATTTGAACCATTTAGCCTTTCATTTCTGAGAGCTTTCATTTGATCTTTAAACACACCATAGAGTATTCAAAATGATTTATTGTGTGAAAAAAGACAGTTTCAATTAGGTATACAGATGAACAGCTATTATTTGCCAATTTCCATTCTGTGCTTATGGCACACCCTTCCATTTGAGGTTACAGTATAAAGTTTTTTTTATTCAGTTTTGTAAGTATTTAAACACATGACTGAATTTGTGCATGATGATGAAAAAAATACATTTGTAGCTTTTATCTTGGTAAACTACAGGAGGTGAAGATTGAGGCGTGAATTGGCTAGAATAGACTGGCAAAGGATACTCAAAGGGTTGACGGTGGATAAGCAGTGGCAAATATTTAAAGATCACATGGATGAACTTCAGCAATTGTTCATCCCTGTCTGGAGTAAAAATAAAACTGGGAAGGTGGCTCAACCATTGCTAACAAAGGAAATTAAGGATAGTGTTAAAACCAAGGAAGAGGCATATAAATTGGCTAGAAAAAGCAACAAACCTGAGGATTGGGAGAAATTTAGAATTCAGCAGAGGAGGACTAAGGGTTTAATTAGGAGGGGAAAATAGAGTATGAGAGGAAGCTTGCAGGGAATATAAAAACTGACTGCAAAAGCTTCAATAAATATGTGAAGAGAAAAAGATTAGTAAAGACAAACGTAGATCCCTTGCAGTCGGATTCAGGTGAATTTATAATGGGGAACAAAGAAATGGCAGACCAATTGAACCAATACTTCGGTTCTGTCTTCACGAAGGAAGATACAAATAACCTTCTGAAGGTACTAGGGGACAGTGGGTCTAGTGAGAAGGAGGAACTGAAGGATATCCTTATCGGTAGGGAAATTATGTTAGGGAAATTGATGGGATTGAAGGCCGATAGATCCCCGGGCCTGATAGTCTGCCTCCCAGAGTACTTAAGGAAGTGGCCCTAGAAATAGTGGATGCATTGGTGATCATTTTCCAGCAGTCTATCGACTCTGGATCAGTTCCTATGGACTGGAGGGTAGCTAATGTAACACCACTTTTTAAAAAAGGAGGGAGAGAGAAAACGGATAATTATAGGCCGGTTAATCTGACATCAGTAGTGGGGAAAATGTTGGAATCAATCATTAAGGATGAAATAGCAGTGCATTTGGAAAGCAGTGATAGGATCGGACCAAGTCAGCATGGATTTATGAAAGGGAAATCATGCTTGACGAATTTTTTGGAAATTTTTTGAGGATGTAACTAGCAGAGTGGACAAGGGAGAACCAGTAGATGTGGTGTATTTGTACTTTCAAAAGGCTTTTGACAAGGTCCCGCACAAGAGATTGGTGTGTAAAATCAAAGCACATGGTATTGGGGGTAATATACTGACATTGATAGGGAACTGGTTGGCAGACAGGAAGCAGAGAGTCTGGATAAACGGGTCCTTTTCAGAATGGCAGGCAGTGACTAGTGGAGTGCCACATGGTTCAGTGCTGGGACCCCAGCTCTTTACAATGTACATTAATGATTTAGATGAAGGAATAGAGTGTAATATCTCCAAGTTTGTGGATGACACTAAACTGGGTGGTGGTGTGAGTTGTGAGGAGGACGCTAAGAGGCTGCAGGATGACTTGGACAGGTTAGGTGAGTGGGCAAATGCATGGCAGATGCAGTATAATGTGGATAAATGTGAGGTTATCCATTTTGGGGGCAAAAACATAAAGGCAGAATATTATCTGAATGGCGGCAGATTAGGAAAAGGGGAGGTGCAACGAGACCTGGGTGTCATGGTTCATCAGTCACTGAAAGTGGGCACGCAGGTACAGCAGGCGGTAAAGAAGGCAAATGGTATGTTGGACTTCATAGCGAGGGGATTTGAATATAGAAGCAGGGAGGTCTTAATGCAGCTGTACAGGGCCTTAGTGAGGCCTCACCTGGAATATTGTGTTGAGTTTTGGTCTCCTAGTCTGAGGAAGGACGTTCTTGCTATTGAAGGAGTGCAGCGAAGGTTCACTAGACTGATTCCAGGGATGGCTGGGCTATCATATGAGGAGAGACTGGATCAACTGGGCCTTTATTCACTGGAGTTTAGAAGGATGAGAGGGGATCTCATAGAAACGTATAAGATTCTGACGGGACTGGACACGATAGATGCGGGAAGAATGTTTTCGATGTTGGGGAAGTCCAGAACCAGGGGACATAGTCTTAGGATAAGGGGTAGGCCATTTAGGACTGAGATGAGAAGAAACTTCTTCACTCAGAGAGTTGTTAACCTGTGGAATTCCCTGCCGCAGAGAGTTGTTGATGCCAGTTCACTGGACATATTCAAGGGGGAGTTAGATATGGCCCTTACGGTTAAGGGGATCAAGGGGTATGGAGAGAAAGCAGGAAAAGGGTACTGAAGGAATGATCAGCCATTATCTTATTGAATGGCGGTGCAGGCTTGAAGGGCCGAATGGCCTACTCCTGCACCTATTTTCTATGTTTCTGAGAGTGCCTGCTGCTGCACTATCTGTTCGACAGGGTAGATATTGCCCAGCTTGCATGGAAAGCTGTTTGGCCATATGAGCTTACCTGCACGTCTCCCTACCCAAGAAGACTGTACTGCCTCTTTAGCTGACTGGGAGCAGGCCCATTCCTGGCTTTTCTTAAGGGACTGTAAGGCAGTACGGATGGTGTGATGTTTACCGCAGTTTCTGTATCTGACTGTGGAGCGGAACAAGGCATGAATAGATGAATTCATTTTATGATCCAGGTTTGCATAAACACATAACTTGGGCCTTGCAGAGAAGTAACCTGAGCTACATAGGAAACTATACATGTAGATTCAATAAACACAATTGCATTACTTTTTCTGGCAGTCACCATCTCCCTTGGCAAAATGAAATAATTTTGGAAAATGTTTCAGCGCTTCATGCTGCATACATATCAGTGTAATTATCTTTAGACAACAGATATATTAACAGCGGATACTATTTAACGACATATCTGTGGCCAATGAATGTACATTACTGACTTTTTTTAAAAAAGCACTTAATACAGTTGTAGTCATTGCAACAACCTAGTTTTCCTGCAGTAGCCTTGATATCATCATCATCTTTTAATCCTTTACTTTTTTTTGGTTAAACATAAAGCAGAGAATGCAAGAATACAAAAAATTACTATTATAATTCATACTAGTGCAATCAAGATGATCTGTTCCCCAATGTGAGTTGTCTATCAATAAAACGTAGAGAAATTATGATCCATGCTATCACATGACTGAACGGCATGCCAACCATATAGGATACTCTTAAAATATGCTTAGAATTGAAAATAAATACTTCTTTCTACTTTTATTATTTGTGTAAAATCTTACATAAAGTATTTCGCGCCTTACCTTCTGTATATCTTGTAATTTTGGTCTTTACTTTCCTTCCTTACCCAGTCTGTCTTTTTCTGTTCCCAGACCATCAGGCTCCTTGTTCCTGTAAGCAATTGGCCATACCCAGGATTGGATGTATATTTTTATAGGGTACATGCCTACCACTAAACCTTTTATTTTAGTAATGGGAGCTGGCTGATGTGGCAGCACCTATTGTACAGCAGGAATTCTGCTACTGCTCAAAATGATAAGGGGAGAATATTGTGTACAGTTCCTATAATTTTTATTTCTGATGGAACAAAAACATAGCAAATAATTGAAGATCTCGTTTATTGTGTCCGAGTTACTGATGAAGGCAACTTCACTTCTTTAATGTCTGAATCTTTCACTGATTATTCAGTAGCATTTCGGGGCTAGGGAGACTAATAAATTACTGTTGTGTTTTTATACTTCAACACCTTATGAATGAGGGATTTAATGAAATCTTAATGGGACCCTTTTCTATTGTGTGCCTACCTTCTTGCTTTCCCCTGCCCCATATAAACACGAAATACTGTTAGGATGTTAAAACAAGATCCGACTGACTAGTACCTATCTATGCTAGTTTCAACAATTCTCCTTTCACATTGACTCCTCACAGCTACCCGCTTGTAGATTGAGATCCTTCAGGGACATTTTGGTCGAATCATGATCAGCACTATCCATTGGCCTGAAATAAAGATCTGCTGTGAACTCATTTTTACTCATAAAGACAGTTTGGTATCACCACGGGAGAATGTGGTATCATTTATCCCACAACATCCTGTTTATATTGTCCAAGTAGAAATCCACACTCCATTAAATTCTTCACTACCAGCAGTTACTCACTTTTATGTTGCAGAACTGTCTGCCCTTTAGTCAATTTCAACACTGTCATTTTCAAATGAGCATAGTCTTTTGATTTTACCGCAGTTAGTTTGAGAAGATTATTTGAATAAAGCCTAAATCACAGTGTCAAAATCTATCACTGTTCTCGTGAGTTTAAGTCCATGACTCCACAACAGGTTTCAGGTTTTCCAGTCTTTACTGGCACCTTTTTATCTAAATTCCACTGTGTATCTTTGTAACTTCAAATGGAGTTAAGTGACATATTCCTGCTGCAGTGTGATAGTATGCACCACTGACTGAATATGTAAGCAGTCGTTTACCTATTATTGCTGAATTCTGTCCATTAGGCTGCCAGAGTGGAATATTCATAGATTTTAGTTACAAGGACCATTCCTGGTAATATTTTATTTTAAATTCAGCATTCTGCTTTTTTTTAATGGGTATAATTTGTTTAATGTTTGCTATTTGTATCTTTATAACTCGAAAAAGTGGTTTTATTACTACAATTTCAGAGCTGAGGACCAATTACAGTGGAACCCGCTGAATTGCAACTGCTCGGGGCAACCTTGCAAATTGTGATTAAAATGGGAATTTCTATAAAGTGGCAAACAACAAAAATCAAAGCTGGGTCTCATGCATAACGACCTTTATTTGCCTAAATTTTGTACAACATATTACAAGGGTGAATACAGTATAATATCTTCAAAAAAAGAAACATGCCCACGTCTCTTGAGAAGTCATCAAACTCTGCATTTCCCCTTCCACCGGCATAAAATGAAACTCGGCGCAGAATGCACAGTGCAGAATCTACCCCTCTAACTTTGGGAATTTCCAGTTGTGGCACATCTTTTATATCCTCAGCAGCCTCTATTTCGGGGTCCTTCAGAGGAAAAACAATTTCTGCATCAGTCATCTCTCCGTGGATGTCAAGGTCATCATCCATCAAAACAAAACTATCGTACTCCGTCTCGCTCAAACCACTAGAAATCCCTTCATCAATCTCTAGTTCAACCACGCATTGTTTTCCTTGTTAGAAACCAAACTGCAGTCTCTAAATCAGTTAGACTATAGTACATAGCATCCAACATGTTAGAGTTTTTCATAACCTGTGAAATAGCAGTCTGTGCATCAGCAGTGGGTTTGTCACTGCTTTTTCACTGAATAGCTTTTTGGAAACAAGGGTATATATCTTACTTTCCATTGGCACAAGAATCCATTGGTTACTTCAAAGCTTTCCACGCTGATTATTTGGAAAACTCATCAGCTTTAGCTTTCAAAAGGCAGGTGTTTCTGGGCTATTTAGTGATTAAACCACCTAAGCAGCACTTCATAAAGGTTGACTGTTGCTGCATTCTTATCCGTTTCCCATCATGGTTCTCTCTTTTTTCCCAGTCCTTCAAAATGCCATAATTTCTTTTCAGAATTTTGGAAACCTGAAATTGAGACGTACCATAGGTTGAAACTTAAACCCCAAAACAGATGGGTGGGGGTCGGATCAGATGTTAAAATTTAAAAAATCTGAAACCCGACTCTAACCTGCCCACTTCCGGGTTTAACGGATGTAGGATAAGGGGCGGGTAGCCAACCTGCTACCAGGAGGCGGGTTGACAATTGTAATGAGGCTGGCAGTCTCTGATTTAACCTGATTTACAATAGCTATCTGGGATTCCCAGGCCTCGGGGAAAACCTGGTAGCTGAAGGGAGGCGAAGACCGCTTTTGGGGGGAAGGTAAGTGCCTTTACAGCACTTTGTGGGACAGGAGGAGTAGGAATGCTTCCCCATCAGACCACCCCCATACAAAAGATCCCCGGTGGCGGGGATCGGACAACCCCTCCTGGGATCTGAACCCCCACGGTCATGGATCACACCTACAGCATGCAGGGAAACCTGGACTTCCGGGTTTCCTGTCTGTAACTCCGGCCCCCGCCCCTGTTAATATCCAGGCCCATGTTTCCGTGCGACTAGTTTTTGAATCCTCAATTTCTTCAAATTGTTCAAAACGGCCACTTACTCGCGCAGTGACAAGTCACAACACTTTTTGTTGAGCCACCTGGAAATTCGACTTCCATTCTCCCTCACCCACACAACACTAACAAACGGGTGGAAACCAGGTTCTTGGGCACATTGATAACCAAACCCAGTCAGATAGGGCCCAAATTTCCCCATGAGTTGCACCGTATTTTTTGGTGTAACTTGATTTTTCTGGTGTATCTTTTTAGTTGTACATATGGCCATTTAATTTGCGCCAGTGTAAGTTAATTAGGTTATTTGTTGGGTCAGTTTTTTTTTCAAAAGGGGGCGTTCCCAGCCACTTACACCATTTATGCCAATTTGGCCAGAAAAGAGTTGTACTAAACTAACTTAGGGCAGCGTCTGTGTCCACTTTTGTCCACACAGAAAGGAATCGGCGCAAGTAACTACATTTAAAGCACCGCCAAGCACCAAACAAAGCACAAAAAGTAATAAGCAATTAATTTACAAATAAAATAGAAGGAACCCTGCCCCTAAAGCACCAAAATTAATCAGTAAATAACAAATAAAAAATAGAACTCCTACCTTAGGGAACGCAGCAGGCCACCGATGAGGGAGCCCATTTGGCCAGGGCTAGGGATGGCGTGCTTCGATCCCTCCCACACAGCCTGCAGCGCGCGTTTACCGAAACGGCTTGCAAGGAGCTACTGCACATGCGCGCAGACTCTAGCTCGCATGTGCAGAGGTCCCCGTACTGTTTTCAGCGCCGGGACCTAGCTCCGTCCCCCTCTCTTTCTTCTGCGCCACGCCAGCTCCACAGACGGCCCGAGAATCGGCCATGAGCGCACGGATTCTTTTTGGCGCTGCTTCTGATGTAAAATGTCGACAGGGGGCTCGGAGGTGCACCGAAAAAATCGGAGGGCTAAATTTGGGCCCATTGAGAGGTGAAAACTTCAAGTTCAAAGGTGACCAGCCTTGTTAAAGCAGGATTTCTATGCGTCACATGTGTATATAAGTGGGAATTGCAACAGAACAAACCTTTCACAATTAGAAGTACAGAGGAAAAAAACAGGACTACAGAAATTGTTGCAGTTAAGTGATTTGCCAAAACTCAGGTATGGCTATAATGACAAAACGTGTGACTTCACAAATCTCTCGGACAGCTTTCCCTGCTGCGATCCCAGCAATGCAGTACAAAAGTACAGTAATGCTGCTAGAATCTATTTCCAAGTCAGTTAAGTTGAAATACTGGTTAATTTGATTTTTTTTACCATGTTAAAGCAGCCACAAGTTATCAGCGGTAGATTAATTTTTATGTTAGAGTGTAAAGAAAGAAAGCATTTACATTTATATAGTGTCCTTATTGACCTTAGAATGTCCCAAAGCGCTTTACAGTCAATGAAGTATCTTTGAAGTGTTTGTTCCTATTGTAATGTAGGAAACGAGGCAGCCAATTAGTACACAGCAAGGCCCCACAAACAGCAATGAGATAATGTTGTTTGCTAATAACCTGCTCTTCAAATAGTGCCATGGGATCCTTAGAACAAAGACCCTTCTATTGACTTCAAACCCAGCTGATAACATGTGAGATATTAACAGTTGACTTGCTCTTCTCACCACCACCCCCCCCAGATCATCCGCACCATATACACACATGAACAGCAATATTAAAAGATAGATTTTCTTCCTTTCATTAATGTTAGTGAAAATAGTAAGTTTAAGAAAGGGAGTCCACTTTAACTCGCTGTATCTGCATTTAGGCCTTGAATTTGCACTCTTGAGAACATTAGTGTGTGAATGCTGAACACATTCATGTGAAATTCCTTTGTCTGCTTTTTGATCAGAGGAGTTAACCCATTTATTTAAGCATTCTTATAGTAATATTCTCAAAGCTTAATTTCAAGGCCTTCATTATTTTATAACAATATAATATGCTTCAATTCATGCAAGGTAACCCCACCCTTGAAATACTTGGTAGATTTGTCAGTGAAACATCTGTTGTGTGATGGTGAGGTGTTGAGCAGGAGGCAGGTGCTTGACAAGAGGGTGGGGGGAAATTTGGGGGTGAGTTGTCCCCAATTACCCTTGGACACTCTTTTGTGACTAATGATAATAGGATAACTTTTTTATGAAATTATTTGCGACACTTGTTGCAGTAATACCACCTAGGAGGAGATTCCCTGCTCACCTTTTGTGTGTGGCCTGAAGAGACTGAGAAAATAGAAAGTAACAGCAACAGTTTTTTGTTTGTTTAAGTAGGTCAGTTGATTGTGTCTGACCTAGATCAAGATAAGAAAGCTGAAAGAACCTTTGCTTCAAAAAGGCAACATTTTATTTGTGTTACAGAAAGCAAACCATTAGAATAATCGAGGGGGAGCGATCGGTGCAAATGGAAAATAATTAGTTGAGAAACAAAATTCTTATTTTTCAACCTTTTCCTGCTTTCCCAGTATTAGTTCCATTTCTGTAGCAGATGGTTTAATTAAAATAGAAAGTTATCCTGTTATTGTTGGAGGACTCATTTGTTTCCTTAAAAACTTGTCAAATGCTACCCAGAGTTCGTGCTCCTGATCGCTATTGGCTGGAAAGCGTGGTTGTTGGATGTTGGGCGAGAACAGGATTGGACTTGGCTGTAATGTTACCCTTGGTTGAATACTCTCAATGTCTAGGCTCACACATGGAGGAGGGCCACTTGGCTGAAGCACAGCCGGTGTCTATGCAACTGTCCCACGGCAGAAGTCAACACTGTCAGGTGAAAAAAAAATTGGAGGCACTGAAAGAATTCTTGCGTTTATCTTTTTTATCCAGAACTACCTTTTGACTATTCTCTTGTTGCAAGGATCTTGTTTATTCAGAAAAAGCATTCCAAAGATCTTCAATTATAAGGCATGCATCTCCTTTAAAACTTACCAAATTCTAATTGAACTGTTTTTTATAATGATTAACCAAACATTCTTTTACCCTTTCAGTATCATTGAATACCTTCAATGAACAGCTAAACTGATTCCCCTCAGACCCAAGTTGCTTAATCATTGGTGCTTACTCTTGAATGAATTAGTGTCCGTCCTCGTGTAATCAATAAACACAGACAGAAGGAAAAGATCATTCATTCAGCTGACAGTCAACGTGGCAGTGCCTAAAACCCTAGTGTCTTTAAAATGTCAGTATCCTGAGCTTTGAAATTGGAATCGGAAAAGCACCCCTTTCACAAAAGTATCTAGATAGTTTTTATTTTCCCCCTACTATGGTACATTCTCATTGGTATGCATTATCATAAAATTGAAAATAATAACATTGTTCCTGCTCCAGTCATTACGTAAATTTTTAGTGTTTCCCTTTTTGTAGATGTCATTGATAGTTTGATGCACATCACCTTTATTTATATCACATCAGATAGTTGAATTTGGATCGACTAAACATTCAAAAGTATAATTTAATGTTGACTTTTTTCCCCTCTTCTTGCCCTCCACTTCGCCCATACACACACACACACACACACACACACACACACACTCTTTATCACCAAACTATTTATTTTCGTACAGCAGCCAAAATGCAGTGTGATAATTCAGTAACTTGTTCGACTTAATAGAGATGGTACCATCATCAAATTAGCTAGGTCCGATTGTTTTAGAGGCTTTACTACAAAGGCTGGGAAAGAAAAAAACCTGACCAAAACTATGTAAAAGCAGAAATACAAGAATCAGTTCAAACTCCTGGAATTCTCCCAACATTGTTTATTTTTCCTGGTTTTATTTACAATATCGAAATACCAGTTAGATGTTTCTCAAATAAGTAAAAATATTTTAGCTTTCTCATGTGGCATGTAAAGCCATTAAAATATTAAAGTGGACTTGAAGTAGCACATTATATATTTTATTGTTTTGCATTACTGTCAATGAACCAAAGATGTACAATGTAATAAACATAATTTAAGAAGAATATTTTACTTTTTTTTTAATGGATTTTGCCTTTTGTAGTTGCATAATTCCTTTATGTCGACCCACTATGCAACACTGGCTAAATGCATTTTTACCATTCCCGATTCTGATTTCCTTGCTTGATGCTTTATTAAAAGCTCACAGCATCTCTATTTATGGCAGTTATCTAGTAAAGTAAGGAGCAGTAGGTTCATATTGTTTATCTAAAATTAATAGAAATAACTATCTGAGTAAGGGATGACATGGCTAAACAATGGAATATTACTCCCCCTTTGTACCGATTATCTGCACTAAATATGGTATAAAGGCGATTAGATCTAATGTTGATCTTTGTTCATTGTTCCAGCAATTTTCCTCAAACGGGGGGAGCGGCAGGCCACATTCTTTAATCGAGGGGCTGGGAGCAGCACTCCTGCTCCTTCAGGCTCCATATTCAAATAAATATATTTTAAAAACTTACCTTGTTGGTAACGGACATTCCCAAGGCATGGTTTTCCTGAGCGCAGGGCTGCTTCGGCAAACTAATCTTGCATTGGGGGCCTTAAATAGGCATTTCACATAGCCAAACTTATAGGCTGTTTAGTGTCCATATGCTAATATTCAGGAGTAATTTCAGGACCAATGTCCCATTTGGAATAAAAAGCTAGACACACAGCACTTTTTCCACAAAGGGCAGTAGCAATCTGGAACACACTCCATTAAAAGGTTGTGGATTTCAATTGACATGTTCAGGACTGAGATCGATAGAATTTTGTTAGGCAAGGGCATCAAGACATATGGAGAAAAGATGGGTAAATGGAATTGAGGTACAGATCAGCCATGATCTAAGAGAATGGCAGAACAGGCTTGAGGGCTTGCATAATCTACTGGTTTTTATTCCTAAAATGTTGGATATGCTCAGCAGGTCAGTCAGCATCTAAGCAGAGAACAGACCAATTAATGCTGCAGGTATAATCGTTCAGGTGTTCTGAAAGCTTGCATCTAAAAGGATAACCTGTCTGTTCTCTACAAAGATGCTGACCGACCTGCTGATTTGTTCCCAGAATTTTAGGAACATAGGAACAGGAGTAGACTGTACAAGCCCTTGAGCTTGTTCCGCCATGATCAATTCATTGCACAGTGCCGGTTTCACCTGTTAAACGGGCACTGTGCAATCAAATTATTAAGCCACTGTTTCAAATGAATTTTGTCGTGACTATTTCTCCTTTTTTATATGCACTTTGTGCTTTATATATGGTGAATGTGAAAGCTATGAAGAACAGAAAAGGGTGACAAAATCGATGATAAGAGCTACAAAAAGGAGTGAAAAGAAACTTGGGATATCAAAATCAACACAATAAATTCTTACAATTATATTCGAAAAAGGAGGGTGGTCCGGAGCAATGTTGGCCCCTTGAAAACTGCTCACGGTGATATTCTCAATGAAAATAAGCAAATGGTGGACATATTGAATAATTACTTTACATCAGTATTTACAGTAGAGGAAGAGGTCAGCATGCTGGAAATACAAGGAAACTAATATTGAATCAGGGACAGAGACTCACCAAAATTAACATTAGCAAAATAACAGTAATGAAGATATTAATGGCACTAAAGAGTGATAAAACCCAGGGCCAGATAGTTTCCGTCCCAGGGTTTTAAAGGAAGTAGGTGAGCACATTGCAATTGCCCTAACTATAATTTGCAAAGTTCTCTCGATTCAGGAACCATTCTTTTAGATTGGAAAACTGCACATCACATCATTATTTAAGAACATAGGGGCCGAAATTGGTGAAGGCCCCTGACGCCCAAGTGCTGCCCAAAGGACCGCTGATGGCCGCCGAGGTACCTGATGGTACTTTGGGCAGGGTTTTCGTCAAAAAGGTCCTTGAAAGGGCGGCGGGCGGCAAAAGAGGGACTTATGCCACCAATCTGAGTGGCAGCAGGCGGGAGCTCCCAATCTCGGTGGGAAAGGCGCTTGCCACGCAAGTGCCACTGAGGACTGGGTCTGGCCCGTGGAGGATCAAACACCTGAAAAGGAAAATCATCCCAAAAAAAAACCCATCGGAACATCTTCAGGGGACACCATTCAGGTAAGTTGCTGTAAAGAAAAAAATGTTAAAAATGTTTAATCATTTTTTTCAGCTCTTCATACTCACCGTCGGGGATAGAACGGCCTCCAGCCAGTGATCCTTCCCCATTTTGGCGCCGACTCCCGCATCTCGGCGGGCGGGAGGTCAGTTGCGCCACTCGGCCGTGAGAGAGATTGATCAAAGTTTTCAAGATATTAAGGGGAACAGATAGGGTAGATAGAGAGAAACTATTTCTGCTGGTTGGGGAGTTTAGGACTAGGGGGCATAGTCTAAAAATTAGAGCCAGATCTTTCAGGAATGAAATTAGGAAACACTTCCACATCAAAAGGTGGTAGAAGTTAGGAACTCTCTTCTGCAAACGGCAATTGATGCCAAATCAATTGTTAATTTTAAATCTGCGATTGATAGATTTTTGTTAACCAAAGGTATTAAGGAAAATGGGGCAAAGGTGTGTATATGGAGTTTGGTCGCAGATCAGCCATGATCTAATTGAATGGTGGAACAGGCTCGAGGGGCTAAATGGCCGATTCCTGTTCCTATGTTTAGAATTCAGATATTTGAGGGCATGGGCATTTCTAGAGGAGGTCGTTTTTGGAGCTGAGCAGATGGACTGCATAGTCTTTTCTGCATCTTTTGTTTATATGCTTTTCTCTTTCACAAACTGATTCTCAGGCCGGTCTCATTGGAGTTTGTTATAAATTTATTAACATCTTCAATTTACTCAAATGTTACTACTCTGTGATTAGCTTTGAAGCTATATTGTTCGTAGGGTGTAAACTAGAGATAAGAATAACAGTTACACATCTATAGCTGCCTGTCTATCTTGGCTGTTTTTTTCTTTCATAGATACATTCTCCTCAAAGGGAGGAATTTTGAAACTAGGGAATGGAACATATTTTCCACTTGTAGCTCCTGTTGAATTCACTGGGAATTCCAAGACAGGAACCCTATTTGAGTGTTGGACGGATCACGAGGGAGTAATGAAATTGTACTGGTACCCTATCTCGAGCAATCAGAGAAGTTAATTTGGGGTAGTTGAATAGGCTGGAGGGAGCCTTTAAATTTAGTTGGATTAGGTATTTGCAACCTGGAAAGGAGAAGTGAGACCTCGCTCGATTAGGTATCCCAGTGCTTCCACTTTCTCCATCTAGTCCGAAAGAGCAGTTTAACCCATATAGCAGAAAAAATGTTTACATGCAGGAACTGTCCAATTTACATTTGTCCAATGCATAACATAGGGCCCAAATTTGGCCAGGAATTGCTCCGTTTTTTTTGGAGCAACTTGATTTTTTTGGAGTATCTTAAAAATCGCAATTCTGCACATTTAATTTGCGCCACTGTAAGTGAGTTAGTTAGAATTTTTTTTAGTTTAGTTTTTTTTTTCCAAAAGGAGGCGTTACCAGCCACCTATGCCTGTTGGCCATCTAAGCTAGTTTGGACAGCTAATAGTTACTCCAAACGAACTTAGGTCAGTGTTTGTCGCCGCAGAGAAAAACCTTGCGGAGAGTTAAGAAATCAGCGCAGGTAAGTACATTTAAAGCACCAAGCACTAAACAAAGCACAAAAATAAGCATTCAATAACAAATAAAAAATACAAGGAAGCTGAGAGGACCTGCACCTAAAGTACCAAGACTTACAACGCACAAAAAGTAATAAGCAATTAATTAACAAATGAAAAATAGAAGGAACCCTGCACCTAAAGCACCAAGACCAAAGTAATAAGCAATCAATCAATCAATAACAAATAAAAAAAATAGAAGTCCGACCAAAACCCGGCCCAGGAAGGCAGCGGACTGCCGATGAGGGAGCCCATTCGGCCAGGGATAGGGGCGGCAGGCTTCAGCCCCTCCCATATACATGTCCATATCCAGACAGCAAGCCGTCAGCCAATTCTGAACCTGTTATTAATGCAAATACCCACGCAATTAGCAATTAGAGATGTGGATGACTTTTCCTTTTACTAGCTCAAGCTACCCATGCCAATTGGCGCCCTAGTCAAGATTAGCCAACTCAGCAAAGTCTCAAAATTGAATCTGGAACCTTCTAGTCTGTATATCGAAGTGTAAATTTGCAGTAAATTTATAATGAATGACCCAAAGCTCAGGTCCAGTATCTGACTCTAACTGCATGGTTAAGTTCAGTCTAATCTGGTACATGGAGCACCACGTGGAAAGGGGAAGAAAACAATCGGATGACACAGCCTGCAGAGCATACTCTGGCCACTGATGAGGGAGCCCATTTGGCCAGGGATAGGGGCGGCGCGCTTCCCAAAAATCCTGCAGAGCAGACGCAGAGATTCTGGGGGCGAGGAACTACTGCACATGCGCGCACACTCTAGCGCGCATGTGCAGAGGTCCCGACACTGTTTTTAGCGCCGGGACCCTCGAATCCAGTTGCCACGCTGCGCCACCATCGAGGAGAGACTAGGGAGCGGCCAAACTCGGCCTGAAGATTTTTGGCGCCCTAATCATTCTACAAAAGTGGCGTACCTTTGGTGAGTGCGCCAGAAATCTCTACTGGCCAAATTTGGACCCATTGTCTGGAGATCAGAATTGGCCATTGTTCTCATCACATTTTTGTATGCATCTAATCATTATGTAGTTGTTAAGCATTACTTTCACATTAACTGCTACCACAGGGTTGTTATATTACGGCTACCCTTTTTAACCTTAGGTGTCCACAATTTTTCTTTTCTTAGATTGCTTTATAAAAGCTTAAAATGTCGAATATAAAATTGCACAGAATTTGGTTTGCTGAAGATTAAGTCTAGACGCTCAGACTAAGTGGCTAGCTGATTGATATTGACCGTGGGCGTCTGATGGTATCACATTTTCAGCTTGCAGGCGGATGGCTTTTGCTGTCAGCACTGGCTTTCTTCAGGGAGGGAGGAGGAAAGGAGATGAATCAGTGTATTAGATAGAGTTAGGAGGCTGATTTTGAGATAAATATGGGCACTTACATTTCAGCGGAGATGAAAGTGCTCCAGTTGATGCAGGCCTTTCAATCAGAGCCACGATTATATTGTACCAGATAATATATTAATGTGCATACATGATTAATGCATCAGTGAATCAATTATCAGCAAACTTACTGGAATAAGTTGTGGGAACATTGTAATACAAGTCAATTAGTCAGAGAAAGGAAATCATAGAACTTTGTTCTCTGAATAAATGTAGGTGTCAAGCAAAGATTGATCTTGGTTCATTGTACTTACAATATTACAAAATGTCTGTTACTGTATACCATATGGATTAGCTATGTATGAGGAGGTGTTTGCAATACCTAAAAAGGATAAATTCTCTCTATTTTGAAGGATAGAGAGGATGAACACGTGGCTGGAAAGTTGGTGTAGGAGGGAGGGCTTTAAATTCTTGAGGCATTGGAACCGCTTCTGTGGGAGATGTAACCTGTACAAACCGGACGGGTTGCACCTCAACAGCGCCAGGACCAATATCCTCGCAGGGAGTTTTGCTAGTGCTGCTGGGGAGAGTTTAAATTAGCTTGGCAGGGGGATGGGAACCTGAGAACAAATTCAAAAGGGAAGGAAGTAAAGCAGAAATTGGATAGCAAGAATTTAGAAAGCGAATCTGTAAGACAGAGGAAACAGGGCTTAGTAAGTAGTAAGCAAGGAGGTCTTCCTGTGCTAAATGGTATATACTTTAATGCAAGGAGTATAGCGAATAAGGCGGATGAACGAAGAGCACAGGTAGACACTTGGGAGTATGACATTATAGCCATTACAGAAACATGGCTGAAAGAGGGGCAGGTTTGGCAGATCAATATTCCTGGTTGCAGGATTTTTAGACAAGATAGAGAGGGGTAAAAAGGGGTGGGGGGGTCGCGGTACTGATTAAAGAAATGATTACAATGGTGAGGAGGTATGATATGTTAGAGGGATCATCAAATGAGGACATATGGGTCGAATTGAAAAATAAAAAAGGGGCAATCACACTGCTGGGCGTGTATTATAGACCCCCAAACAGTGGGAGTGAGATAGAGGAGCAAAGGATATTAGGAATGCTAAGAGAGAGCAGGAGAAATTCTTGGCTAGTAAAATTAAGGAAAACCCTAAGATGTTCTATAAATATATTAAGAGTAAGAGGGTAACTAAAGAAAGGGTAGAGCCTATTAGAAACTATGAGGGTAATCTTTGTGTGGAGGCGGAAGATGTTGGTAAGGTTCTTAACGAGTACTTTACATCTGTTTTCACAAGGGAAAGGGGCAATGCAGGAGTGTAATATTCTGGATGAAATAAATATAGTGAGAGAAAGTATTAAGGGGTTCAGCAGCTTTGAAAGTAAATAAGTCCCCAGGCCTAGTTGAAATGCATCCCTGGCTGTTGAGCGAAGTAAAAGAGGAAATAGCAGAAGCCTTGACCATAATTTTGCAGTCCTGTTTGGATTTAGGCATGGTCCCGGAGGCTTGGAGGACTGCTAATGTAGTACCCTTGTTTAAGAAGGGAGAAAGGGATAGGCCAAATAATTACAGGCCTGTCAGCCTAACCTCAGTGGTGGGAAAATTATTGAAAAAACTCCTGAAAGACAGGATAAATCTACATTTGGAAAGATGAGGATTAATTAGGGACAGTCAGCATGGATTTGTTAAGGGAAGATCGTATTTGACTAACATGATTTAATTTTTTGAGGAGGGGTAACCAAGAGGGTCGATGAGGGTAGTGCGTACGATGTAGTGTATGTGGACTTTAGCAAAGTTTTTGATAAGGTCCCACATGGTAGACTGGTCATGAAGGTTAAAGCCCATGGGATCCAGGGCAAAGTGGCAAGTTGGATCCAAAATTGGTTTATAGGTAGGAACATAAGAACATAAGAATTAGGAACAGGAGTAGGCCATCTAGCCCCTCGAGCCTGCTCCGCCATTCAATAAGATCATGGCTGATCTGGTCGTGGACTCAGCTCCACTTACCCGCCCTCTCCCCGTAACCCTTAATTCCCTTATTGCTTAAAAATCTATCTATCTTTGACTTGAAAACATTCAATGAGCCAGCCTCAACTGCTTCCTTGGGCAGAGAATTCCACAGATTCACAACCCTCTGGGAGAAGAAATTCTTTCTCAACTCGGTTTTAAATTGGCTCCTCCGTATTTTGAGGCTGTGCCCCCTAGTTCTAGTCTCCCCCACCAATGGAAACAACCTCTCTGCCTCTATCTTGTCTATCCCTTTCATGATTTTAAATGTTTTTATAAGATCACCCCTCATCCTTCTGAACTCCAAGGAGTAAAGACCCAGTCTACTCAATCTATCATCATAAGTTAACCCCCTCATTTCTCGAATCAACCTAGTGAATCGTCTCTGTACCCCTTCCAAAGCTAGTATATCCTTTCTTAAGTAAGGTGACCAAAACTGCACGCAGTACTCCAGGTGCGGCCTTATCAATACCTTATACAGTTGTAGCAACACCTCCCTGCTTTTGTACTCCATCCCTTTCGCAATGAATGCCAACATTCCATTTGCCTTCCTGATTACCTGCTGCACCTGCAAACTAACCTTTTGGGATTCATGCACAAGGACCCCCAGGTCCCTCTGCACCGCAGCATGTTGTAATTTCTCCCCATTCAAATAATATTCCCTTTTACTGTTTTTTTTTCCCAAGGTGGATGACCTCACACTTTCCGACATTGTATTCCATCTGCCAAACCTTAGCCCATTCGCTTAACCTATCCAAATCTCCTTGTAGCCTCTCTGAGTTCTCTACACAACCCGCTTTCCCACTAATCTTAGTGTCATTTGCAAATTTTGTTGCACTACACTCTGTCCCCTCTTGCAGGTCATCTATGTATATTGTAAACAGTTGTGGTCCCAGCACTGATCCCTGTGGCACACCACTAACCACTGATTTTCAACCGGAAAAGGACCCATTTATCCCGATTCTCTGCTTTCTGTTCGCCAGCCAATTCTCTATCCATGCTAATACATTTCCTCTGACTCCGCGTACCTTTATCTTCTGCAGTAACCTTTTGTGTGGCACCTTATCGAATGCCTTTTGGAAATCTAAATACACCACATCCATTGGTACACCTCTATCCACCATGCTCGTTATATCCTCAAAGAATTCCAGTAAGTTAGTTTAACACGATTTTCCCTTCATGAATCCATGCTGCGTCTGCTTGATTGCACTATTCCTATCCAGATGTCCCGCTATTTCTTCCTTAATGATAGTTTCAAGCATTTTCCCCACTACAAATGTTAAACTAACCGGCCTATAGTTACCTGCCTTTTGCCTGCCCCCTTTTTTAAACAAAGGCGTTACATTAGCTGCTCTCCAATCCGCTGGTACCTCCCCAGAGTCCAGAGAATTTTGGTAGATTATAACAAATGCATCTGCTATAACTTCCGCCATCTCTTTTAATACCCTGGGATGCATTTCATCAGGACCAGGGGACTTGTCTACCTTCAATCCCATTAGTCTGTCCAGCACTACCTCCCTAGTGATAGTGATCATCTCAAGGTCCTCCCTTCCCACATTCCTACGACCAGCAATTTTTGGCATGGTTTTTGTGTCTTCCACTGTGAAGACGGAAGCAAAATAATTGTTTACGGTCTCAGCCATTTCCACATTTTCCATTATTAAATCCCCCTTTTCATCTTCTATGGGACCAACATTTACTTTAGTCACTCTTTTCCGTTTTATATATCTGTAAAAGCTTTTACTATCTGTTTTTATGTTTTGCGCAAGTTTACCTTCGTAATCTATCTTCCCTTTATTGCTTTTTTAGTCATTCTTTGCTCTTGCTTAAAATCTTCCCAATCCTCTAGTTTCCCACTAACCTTGGCCACCTTAAACGCATTAGTCTTTGATTTGATACTTTCCTTTATTTCCTTGGTTATCCACGGCTGGTTATCTCTTCTCTTGCCGCCCTTCTTTTTCATTGGAATATATTTTTGTTGCGCATTATGAAAGAGCTCCTTAAAAGTCCTCCACTGTTCCCCAATTGTGCCACCATTTAGACCTTGTTTCCAGTCTACTTTAGCCAACTCTGCCCTCATCCCACTGTAGTCCCCTTTGTTTAAGCATAGTACTCTCGTTTCTGACATAACTTCCTCATCCTCAATCTGTATTACAAATTCAACCATATTGTGATCACTCATTCCGAGAGGATCTTTTATGAGGAGATCGTTTATTTTTCAAAGGGTAATGGTTGATGAATGTTTTTATGACTGGAAGGATGTTTTCAGTGGGGTTCCGCAGGGCTCAGTACTGGGTCCCTTGTTTTTTGTGGTATATAATCAACGATTTAGGTTTGAATATAGGGAGTATGATTCAGAAGTTTGCAGACGACACTAAAATTGGCTGTGTGGTTGATGATGAGGAAAGTCATGGGCTGCAGGAGGATATCAATCTACTGGTCAGGTGGGCAGAGCAGTGGCAAATGGAATTTAATTCAGAGGAGTGTGAGGTGATGCACTTTGGGAGGGCTAATAAGGATGGGGTATATACATTAAGCGGTAGGCCACTTAATAGTGTAGATGAACAAAGGGAGATTGGAGTGCTTGTCCACAGATCCCTGAAAGTAGCAGGCCAGGCGGATAAGGTGGTTAAGAAGGCATACGGAATGCTTGACTTTATTGGCCGAGGCATAGAATATAAGAGCATGGAGGTTATGCTTAAATTGCATGCAGTTCTGGTCGCTGTATTATAGGAAGGATGTGATTGCACTAGAGAGGGTGCAGAGGAGATTTACTAGGGTACTGCCTGGAATGGAGAATCTTAGTTATGAGGACAGATTGGCTAGGCTGGGTTTGTTCTCATTGAAACAGAGGAAGTTGAGAGGAGACCTCATTGAGAGTGTACAAAATATTGAGGGACCTGGACATAGTTGATAGTAAGGGCCTATTTCCATTGGTGGAGGGGTCTATTACGAGGGGACATAGTTTTAAGGAGGTTGGTGGAAGGTTTTGAGGGGTGGGGGGTGGCTTCTTTATGCAGAGGGTTGTGGGGATCTGGACCGTGCTGCCTGGAAGAGTGGTGGATGCAGAAACCCTCACCACTTTTAAGAGATGGGCATTTAAAGTGTCGTAACCTACAGGGTTACAGACTTAGAGCTGGTAATTGGGATTAGACTGGATGATCTTTTGTTGGACAGCGCAGATATAATGGTAAGTACTGCAGGGAATCAAATATGGCCAGGGTGATCTTCTGGACTAGTTTCGATCGCCTGGATGCGTCAGAGAGGAATTTTCCCAGATTTTGTTTCTCCCTAAATTGGCATAGGTTTTTATCTGTTTTTTGCCTCTCCCTGGAGAGCACATGGCTCTGGTTGGGGTGGAGTGTAGAATGTTTCAGTATAAGGGGTGTCGCAGTTGTGTGAGGAGGACCGGTTGGGCTGGGTGCTCTTTGCCTTTCCGTCATTGTTCATAGGTTTATATGTAACCTTCAGGGCTGCTGACCAAGGGCCGTGCAGCTCTTTGTCGGCTGGTGTGGACACGATGGGCTGAAATGGCCTCCTTCTGCGTTGTAAATTTCTATGTTTCTATTTATACATTTGTTTGTGATTAGCACTGTCACAGTTAATCTTGTATAATAATTTGATTTAATCTGTGTCACTGAAATAACTAGCATCACTCTGCTACTGTGCATCATCATAGGTAGCTTTAGTGCAGTTGTTTAAATGCTGTTTCATTGAAGGTGGCTGGTGTTGTATTTGGGAAAAAACAAACACCAGAACGTGTTTTAGATATGTAGCTGTGAACGTGGCAATTACTGTACAGTAAAGGCTTTTTAAAAAAAATGGCTCAACGAAGTTCACTCGACTTGATGCAATGCATTTGAATGACCTCAAACTTTTATTTAGCTAAAACACAGTTCAATTTTTCCTTATTGGCCTATCGTGTAAATTTCTGCTACATTTTGTGATAATAGCATGGGGCTGGGTAAAACTAGGTTTCTCAGAACTTCTGTCCCACCCCCATCATTCTCCAGAATATTGCAGTTGGGCACTGTAACACAGATGCTTGATATTGAGCAACACCTCGATTTTACAATTCCTTGTTTACAAATCCCTCCATGGCCTCGCCCCTCTCTGTCTCTAATCTCCTTCAACCTCACAACCGCCTGAGATTCTGCCCTCTTGAGCATCCCTAATTATAACTGCTCAATCATTGGTGGCCATGCCTTCAGCTGCCTCTGCCCGAAGCTCTGGGACTCCCTCCCTAAACCTCTCCGCCTCTCTTTCCTCCTTTAAGACGCTCCTTAACACCTACCTCTTTGACCAAGCTTTTGGTCATCTGCGGTAATTATTTCTTATGTGGCTCGGTGTCAAATTTATTTGTTTTGTTTTAAAACACTCTTGTGAGGTGCCTTAGGACTTTACTACGTTAAAGTGCTATATAAATACAAGTTGTTGTTGTAGTTGGTGAATTGGTGACATTTGCAATGAAGATTAAATAAATAGAGTAATCCAAGGAACACAAATTATGTTGGAGGATGATGGAAGTGTGAGGTTGATGGTGTAATAAGGTAAATAACGTACCAGGAATTCCTCTTGTGGAACTTTATGATGATAGACCAGGAAAGCCATTTTAAACCATGATTTAATGTATCCAAATATTTCCTACATTACAACAGTGACTTTATGTCAAAAGTACTTAATTGGCTGTAAAGTGCTTTGAGATGTTCTGAGGACGTGAAAGGCACGACATAAATACAAGTTCTTTCTTTCATTAATCGTCTGCAGTGATGGAGATATTTTTGACTTGTGAAAAGCTTGTGTGGCAGAGCTCTGAATGTAACCTATTTAAACAAATGATTTCAAATGGTTAAAAGCATATTCTGATTAGAACAACTGGCTATTTATCTGAAAGGCTGCAGAGATAAGCTACACCCACCACTTTCTCACACGAGTGTAGTATATTGCTTGCTCATTATTTCATTCCTAAAGCTCTTCATTTGACCTTTGTTTTCTGGTAAACGAATAAGCAACCTCAAAATGATCATAGTAAGAAGAAAAATGAAATTTTATGATAATTACAGTATAAATGCATTCATTTCAGGCAATCATGTTAAACAATTTTTTTAACAAAGGGAGAAGTTATTCATTTTCTTCCATATTTTCAGACATCAGTAACACTGCAAACTTCACGTGGAACACAGCAATATATTCAGAGCCATGAGGACTGATTCTGACGAGCTTAAATGATGTGAACTTTGCTAGTGGCATCAGCAAGAAGGAAATTGATAAAGGATGCCTTGTAGTTTTTTTTAGTCATGGCTATGAAACATCCAATCAGCACCTCTATTGGTGAAAAGTTTGTTTCTCATTTGCCTCAAGAGGTTTACTTCCTGCTTGTTATGGTGTTAAACTGTGATAATCTCCCATCTGCTGTGATTGATTCTATAATGTTCACTAAACTGCAGGTATTGTGTTCCTAACACAGATAAGGCTGCACACAGGGAGGTTAAAGTAACAGCGACCTCAGTCTTTCATAAGACACTCCAGAGTGAAGAACAGGCCTTAGGGGCCGGCGTATATACAGTGCTCCCAAGGGATGCTGGGATCCCTTGGGACTTCAGGGGATGAGCTCCCTGGTGGCGGAACATGGGAGTGCATGCTTTACAGATACACAACAGCAGGAATTGCAGGTGGCTCATGTACTGCTGAGAAAAATTATCAGTATTCCCATGTGTTTGCACATTCTTTGCGCTGTAGGGTAAATAATTCCATTAGAGACTCTAACAGTTGATAAAGGAACTTGTCCCATCAATGTCTTAATTTACCACCTGCACAGTGAAATCCGCAGCATTCACGGCTAGGCAGTATGGTTGTTGCTGCTGCCTAAACAGCGTTTTAACAGTAGACAATCCAAAAATAGCCTTCCGTGCCAGTTTATGATTCACATTTGGGTGCAAAAAAAATCCACATGAGAAAGGCTTTTCAGAATGTAGGATTTTTGAAGCCCACGAATAACACCACTCACTTGCATCTGCACTCTACCATCAGTAACACTGTTCTGCAAAATGGTTTATTACAGCTTTCAATTCATATTCTAAACTGGGTTATTTTAAGGTCCAGCTCACCGACGAGCTAACAGTTTTCCCACTAATGGCCTCAGCAAGCAGAGTCTCATAAGATTATCTGTCACAAATCAATCGTTTTCCAGGTGGAGGATCCCTTGCAAATGATCGACTCTGGAGGACCTCCTAAAAACATTAACACAATCTCTGGGATACCCTGACCCAACCCAACTTCCAAAAAAAACAGTGACAAATGCAGAACACATTTCTAATTGGTGTAGATCAACGATAACAACATGCAACATGATTGTGTTGTGTGGTGGGCCAGGCCCCAGACAAACATAAATAAGACAATTTCACAGTAGCCTTGGGATCCTCTTGCAAACGTTCTAGGGTCTGTGAATTCCAGTTTAAAAACCTATGCCATAAACTGAGACTAATTCTGTTTCAAAGATTTAGCCTATTCAAAAATGGATCAAAAATATTCACAATTTTAAAAAGTAGGAGGTTTGGAATATGAATCGGTGGTAACACTTGACTCTGAGTAAGAAGTTGTGTGTTCAAGTCCCACTCCAGAGACTTGAGCATACAATCAAGGCTAACGCTCCAGTGCAGTACTGAGGGAGTGCTGCCAGACAAATGAGAGCCGAAATCGCCCCCCTCTTTAAGCTCCATTACTGCCTATATTTCCACTGGACCTGGAACGGGTTTCCGTACCGCCCGTGGTGCCGCCCCATTGGGCACACTCCGACCCCCTTCTGACTGGCAGCGACCCCCGCGCGAAATTGCCCCGCGAGAGCGGAGCGGCCGCCAGTTGGTGCCATTGACAGCTTTCCCCTGAGGGAAGCTGTGTGTGACTGGGCGGCACGTCCGCCCTTAAAGGGGAGGGCGCGCTGCCGCGGTTGCCATATTTTAATTGTCGGCTGACTGCCAGGTCGGCCCGACACTGGTGGCCACAGGTTCAGTCGGTCCACCAACAGGCAGCCCGGCACCCCTTCTTGGATATCAAGCCACTGGCCCAGCTGAAACCTTCCCTGGGGGCCCAGTGAGCCAAACTAAACCCCATACAGAGTTCGCAGTGGCATTCCCCTTTAATTGAAGGGGAGAGACGTTGTGACGCGTCAGCGCGGCACATCCACGTCGCGTAGTGCTGATGAGCGGGAGGGACGGCTGCCCCGCTCCAACGGCACTTCCGGCCCTCAACACCGCCCCGACCGGAAATAAACACCAAAAAGGTGAATATGGATTGGGGTGGAGACAGACCTAAGGAATTGGCGAGTGTGCTTACTTTCTGGTCGGGGGGCAATCTCGGCCCCACCATCTTTCAGATGAGCCATTCATCCACCCTCATGGGTGGACAGAAAAGGATGGCTCTGTTTCGCAGAAGTACAAGGGAGTTTTCCTGGTGTTCTAGCCAATATTAATCCCTCAACCAACATCACCAAAATTGATTATCTGGTCATTATCACATTGCTGCTCGTGGGAACTAGCTGAGCGCAAATTGGCTGCTGCATTTCCCAAATTGCAACAGTGACTACACTTCAAGATACTTAATTGGCTGGAACATAAGAACATAAGAATTAGGAACAGGAGTAGGCCATCTAGCCCCTCGAGCCTGCTCCGTCATTCAACAAGATCATGGCTGATCTGGCCGTGGATTCAGCTCCACTTATCCGCCCGCTCCCCGTAACCCTTAGTTCCCTTATTGGTTAAAAATCTATCTATCTGTGATTTGAATACATTCAATGAGCTAGCCTCAACTGCTTCCTTGGGCAGAGAATTCCACAGATTCACAACCCTCTGGGAGAAGAAATTCCTTCTCAACTCGGTTTTAAATTGGCTCCCCCGTGTTTTGAGGCTATGCCCCCTAGTTCTAGTCTCCCCAACCAGTGGAAACAACCTCTCTGCCTCTATCTTGTCTATCCCTTTCATTATTTTAAATGTTTCTATAAGATCACCCCTCATCCTTCTGAACTCCAAGGAGTAAAGACCCAGTCTACTCAATCTATCATCATAAGGTAACCCTCTCATCTCCGGAATCAGCCTAGTGAATCGTCTCTGTACCCCCTCCAAAGCTAGTATATCCTTCCTTAAGTAAGGTGACCAAAACTGCACGCAGTACTCCAGGTGCAGCCTCACCAATACCCTGTACAGTTGCAGCAGGACCTCCCTGCTTTTGTACTCCATCCCTCTTGCAATGAAGGCCAACATTCCATTTGCCATCCTGATGACCTGCTGCACCTGCAAACTAACTTTTTGGGAAGCGCTTATAAAGCGCTTTAGGATGTCCTGGGGTTGTGAAAGGTGCTATATAAATGCAAGGCTTTCTCTTTCTTTCTTTAATATTTTGGGGTTATTGTAGTAACTATTGCTCAGAATCTATATAGTTCTTTGACCATGTTTGATAGGTGTAAGCAATAAGCATTTGGTCAGACTTCATGTCCTGCCTAAAGGTTCTTGGAGCTTTGATAATGTAGTCGTTTTGAGAAAGAAAAAATCAAATGCTAAACATCTGCTTGTACTATTGATGTGTTGGCAGTTGAAAACCATCTGGTTTAGTGAAACCACTAAATTAAGTAGCTAAATTTTTCCAAAAGCAATGACCATCTAGGGTATTTAGGTGGATACTGAAACAAAGTACGTACTAATGCCGATTTAGAAGCGATAAAGCCCAAGAAAAGTGGGTATAATGTCGGTAATTGCTTTGACTGTCTGACACATTCCCAGTAATCACTGACTGAATCCAACTTTCAGGATTTTAAACTGCCACGGCTGCTTTTCAGTGCTCGTGATACATATGCATTCAGCCTGATTACTTAAAGTGTGTCCGCTGGAAAAGGAGTTAATTTCTGTGACTTATTAGAACAAAAGATTTCTCCTGAATTGTTATCTGTACTGATAATTGAATCTTTACTAAAACCCAAATAAATCTGTATGCATTGGGATGTCTAAAAATGAACCCAGCTTATATTTCAAAGAACTATGGCCCCTATTTTCCACTTGCTGGATTTTTGGCGCCCACACATATTAATGTGTGATTTTTTTTTTGTGTATGTTTGCTTCAGAAAAAAAAAGTGGGACTTTCGCCAAAGAATTATTTGAGTTTGGCGCTGCGCTCTCTGAAGTTAGTCTGGGGGGCGGAGCTTCAAGTCTGCGCTTAAAAACTCTCTGAGCATGTGCGAAAAGCTGAAGTTGCCAGGGCAATCAGAGACACTGAAGCAAGATGAAGCCCGCTCCCTGAAAGGACTGCTACCCCCCCACCTCTGCTGAAAGGGCCACAAAGGACTTCTTCCCCCCCCCCAAAGCTGGACCTGCGGCCACCGCTCCCCACCAGCAGGACCCGCTGCAATCCCGGGCCGAATGGCCCTCCCGCTCCCGAACTTCAACTCGCGGGGGGGCCATTTGGCCTGGGATTGCAGCGGGTCCAGCTGGTGGGGAGCAGTCCTTTCGGCCCAGGATTGCAGCAAGGGGAGCAGTCCTTTCGATGTGGAAATCTTCTTCCCTTGCTCCAAAAAGAGTTCCCTGTGGGGAAAAAAAAGTTATTTTATTGTGTAATCTTATTACCTCGCTCCTGTCCTCTCGTGCGCCGTGCTGATTCCTTCAGTTAACGTATGTTTTTTTTTGTGGGGTTATTGGGCAGTGGAAAAAAATCATGGACGACTAAAATCGATTAAGTCCACAAAAACGGCACCGGATCCCGTTTTAACTCGGGTCGGCGTCAACATTTTTTAAACTGGCGCTCATGGTCGATGCCGGCACACAAACGTGGCGAAAATAGGGGCCAATGCATATAATACATGTTATTTTTATCGTTATACAAAGGATCTGTTTGTTCAGTTCAATTTATGTGTTGTTCTTATGTACATTTTAACCATTTAAATCCATCATACAAGACTGGATGCCCTCACATAGCCTGTAATGACCAGGAAGATGGAGTTGTTTTAGTCTGCAGACTTCCTCGTAATGACTGCCAAGTATACAACTCCCGCTTATGTGATCGGCATGCAGGAGGTGTACTCATTCAGGAACAAGGCGGCCAGTGTTGATTTTTAATTCCCATCCTCCTCCACAAAAGTGAGAATACTGCTCTAACAAGGTATTCCATGTATAGTAGTACTGTTGACTAAACGCTTCACAATTAAAGCTCGTAGATTGAATGCTAGGCAAACCTAGGAACTGGATCCCTGCAAAAATTTAAAAAATGAGCTCTTTCCCTCCCAAAATTGCTTTTAGAATACTCTCCATTTTCAGGTTCTGTTTTTCTGCCCTCCCCTCTCCTCCTAATCTGTTCGATTTTTATTGGGAAAATAAATTGGTCCTGTTCAAAAACACCTCCACAGACACCATTATTGGATCGACTGAAAAACACCAACAGGTGCCAACTTGCGTCAGTGGGATGAGTCACCTTGTCACTTTTCAGCCCACACCTGTTAGATGTCCCAGCCAAGGTTTGCACTTATTTGTACTCTATGGAAGCCAGAGTATAGATAACATAGTTGGAGCCCCCAGTGGCTCAGCAATGACACAATAAATAACTGCATCACAGACCATGAACATAACATAAGAAATAGGAGCGGGAGTAGGGCAAATGGCCCCTCGAGTCTGCTCTGCCATTCAATAAGATCATGGCTGAACTGCTATATCAACTCCACTTTCCTGCCCTATTCCCATATCCCTTAATTCTATCGATCTCCATCTTGAATATACTCATCGACTGAGCACCTACAGAATTCCAAAGATTCACAACCCTCTACGTGAAGAAATTTCTCCTCATCTCTGTCCTAAATGGTTGACCCCTTATCCTGAGGGACTCTGCAGCCAGGGGCAACAACCTCTCAGCATCTACCCTGTCAAGCCTTCTAAGAATTTTATACTTCTCAATGAGATCATCTCTCATTCTTCAAAACTTCAGAGAGCATAGGCACATTCTACTCAATCTTTCCTCATAAGACAGCCCTCTCATCCCAGGAATCAATCTAGTCAACATTCTTTGCACACCCTACAACCTTCCTTATGTAAGGCGACCAAAACTGTACACTGAAGACCTAAATTAAGCTTCTGACATTGGAAAGTGAACAGCTGAGAAATGCTAGTTTTTATACCACTTCTGCAGCTGTCAACTAGTCAAAGCAATGGAGAGTCACTGAGAACCTGACACACTTACCTGATGGGAAGTTCCTGAAAAAGTTGGAAAAATGGTAAGTACATATTGAACCTCCCTTACTACCCTTGGAACCTGGCCTGTTTCAAATGAGGGATTTTGCATGATAAGAGGAGGTCACGTGTTTGGGTGGACTGCGCCTTTAAGCGCTGATGCTGGGCTGGGCTGTGGTGCTGCTGTGGTCAATATGTGTGCGCGCCGATTGGCTGGAACGACTGTTGGTCAGCCATTCAGTGTGCAGGGGCCCTGAAGAGTCGGCGGGCCCCAAAAATCAATGGGTCGGCAGGCCCCCGAAGAGTCTGCGGCTTCGAAGAATCAGCCTGACTCCCTGGAGGGAGCATTGTGGGGAGGAGCGACTGGCCGGAGGACTATGGCTGCAGAAGTTCCAGCAGGGCAACGAGGAGGAGGCAGCCGATCAAGGAGAAAGATTATTTTGGTGCGTAGGATTTTGACTGGCCGCGTTCTACACATGTGCCAGGAATGGTTCCTGATGAGGGGCGGTGTCGGATAAGGGTATCCCGGATAAAAGAGGTTCAACTTGTACCTGGTAAAAATTCTTTTAAATACCTTTTAAGATATTTCTTAACCAGCAGCCAGACCCGACACTTTGGAAACTGACAAGGAGGAGGGTTCAGAGCGGGATCTCGCCCCGCTGTCAATCACTGCCATTTTGACAATGAGCCCGCCTCCAAACACACACTCACAGCACTGGTAAGACTCCGGCCCTTCAGTGGAGCCCACTACTGCTTTATGAAAATTATGTCGAATGAGTGCTAAACTTACAGGGTATCTGTTTTAGCATTTCCAGGCAAGTTTAAATCATGGTAGCTAGCAATTCGGACCAACATTGCATGCTAAAACCAGACTTTCAAACAGTCATGTCTTATTAGCACAGCAACCATTTAAGCGCCTGTTTTCACCCTTTCACCTAAATAACTCCTACATGTGTTGTATAAGTCGAGCATTATATTGCTAGGCTTGGAAATCCACATGGGTTCTCTCAATCCTCCAGCTTACATAAGAACATAAGAATTAGGAACAGGAGTAGGCCATCCAGCCCTTCGAGCCTGCTCCGCCATTCAACAGAGGATCATGGCTGATCTGGCCGTGGACTCAGCTCCACTTACCTGCCCGCTCCCCATAACCCTTAATTCCCTTATTGGTTAAAAATCTATCTATCTGTGATTTAAATACATTCAATGAGCTAGCCTCAACTGCTTCCTTGGGCAGAGAATTCCACAGATTCACAACCCTCTGGGAGAAGAAATTCCTTCTCAACTCGGTTTTAAATTGGCTCCCTCGTATTTTGAGGCTGTGCCCCCTAGTTCTAGTCTCCCCAACCAGTGGAAACAAACTCTCTGCCTCTATCTTGTCTATCCCTTTCATTATTTTAAATGTTTCTATAAGATCACCCCTCATCCTTCTGAACTCCAACGAGTAAAGACCCAGTCTACTCAATCTATCATCATAAGGTAACCCCCTCATCTCTGGAATCAGCCTAGTGAATAGTCTCTGTACCCCCTCCAAAGCCAGTATATCATTCCTTAAGTAAGGCGACCAAAACTGCACGCAGTACTCCAGGTGCGGCCTCACCAATACCCTATAAAGTTGCAGTAGGACCTCTCTGCTTTTGTACTCCATCCCTCTCGCAATGAAGGCCAACATTCCATTCGCCTTCCTGATTACCTGCTGCACCTGCAAACTAACTTTTTGGGATTCATGCACAAGGACCCCCAGGTCCCACTGCACCGAAGCATGTTGTAATTTCTCCCCATTCAAATAATATTCCCTTTTACTGTTTTTTTTTTCCAAGGTAGATGACCTCACATTTTCCGACATTGTAGTCCATCTGCCAAACCTCAGCCCATTCGCTTAACCTATCTAAATCTCTGCAGCCTCTCTGTGTCCTCTACATAACCCGCTTTCCCACTAATCTTTGTGTCATCTGCAAATTTTGTTACACTGCACTCTATCCCCTCTTCCAGGTCATCTCTGTATATTGTAAATAGTTGTGGTCCCAGCACCGATCCCTGTGGCACACCACTAACCACCGATTTCCAACCCGAAAAGGACCCATTTATCCCGACTCTCTGCTTTCTGTTAGCTAGCCAATTCTCTATCCATGCTAATACATTTCCTCTGACTCTGCGTACCTTTATCTACTGCAATAACCTTTTGTGTGGCACCTTATCGCATGTCTTTTGGAAATCTAAATACACCACATCCATCGGTACACCTCTATCCACCATGCTCGTTATATCCTCAAAGAATTCCAGTAAATTAGTTAAACATGATTTCCCCTTCATGAATCCATGTTGCGTCTGCTTGATTGCACTATTCCTATCTAGATGTTCCGCTACTTCTTCCTTAATGATGGCTTCAAGCATTTTCCCCACTACAGATGTTAAACTAACCGGCTTATAGTTACCTGCCTTTTGTCTGCCCCCTTTTTTAAACAGAGGCGTTACATTAGCTGCTTTCCAATCCGCTGGTAGCTCCCCAGAGTCCAGAGAATTTTGGTAGATTATAACGAATGCATCTGCTATAACTTCCGCCATCTCTTTTAATACCCTGGGATGCATTTCATCAGGACCAGGGGACTTGTCTAGCTTGAGTCCCATTAGTCTGTCCAGCACGACCCCCCCCCTAGTGATGGTGATTATCTCAAAGTCCTCCCTTCCCACATTCCCATGACCAGCAATTTTTGACATGGTTTTTGTGTCTTCCACTGTGAAGACCGAAGCAAAATAATTGTTTAAGGTCTCAGCCATTTCCACATTTCCCATTATTAAATGCCCCCTTCTCATCTTCTAAGGGACCAACATTTACTTGAGTCACTCTTTTCCGTTTTATATATCTGTAAAAGCTTTTACTATCTGTTTTTATGTTTTGCGCAAGTTTACTTTCGTAATCTATCTTTCCTTTCTTTATTGCTTTCTTAGTCATTCTTTGCTGTCGTTTAAAATTTGCCCAATCTTCTAATTTCTCACCAACCTTGGCCACCTTATACACATTGGTTTTTAATTTGATACTTTCCTTTATTTCCTTGGTTATCCACGGCTGGTTATCCCTTCTCTTACCGCCCTTCTTTTTCACTGGAATATATTTTTGTTGAGCACTATGAAAAAGCTCCTTAAAAGTCCTCCACTGTTCCTCAATTGTGCCACTGTTTAGTCTGTGTTCCCAGTCTACTTTAGCCAACTCTGCCCTCATCCCACTGTAGTCCCCTTTGTTTAAGCATAGTATGCTCGTTTGAGACACTACTTCGTCACCCTCAATCTGTATTACAAATTCAACCATACTGTGATCACTCATTCCGAGAGGATCTTTTACTAGGAGATCGTTTATTATTCCTGTCTCATTACACAGGACCAGATCTAAGATAGCTTGCTCCCTTGTAGGTTCTGTAACATACTGTTCTAAGAAACAATCCCGTATGCAATCTATGAATTCCTCCTCAGGGCTACCCCGTGCGATTTGATTTGACCAATCGATATGTAGGTTAAAATCCCCCTTGATTACTGCCGTTCCTTTTTCACATGCCTCCATTATTCCCTTGATTATTGTCCGCCCCACCGTGAAGTTATTATTTGGGGGCCTATAAACTATGCCCACCAGTGACTTTTTCCCTTACTATCTCTAATCTCCACCCACAATGATTCAACATTTTGTTCATTAAAGCCAATATTGTCTCTCACAACTGCCCTTATATCATCCTTTATTAACAGAGCTACCCCACCTCCTTTCCCTTCTTGTCTATCTTTCCGAATTGTCAGATACCCCTGTATGTTTAATTCCCAGCATTGGCCACCCTGCAACCACGTTTCTGTAATGGCCACCAAATCATACCCATTTGTAATGATTTGTGCCGTTAATTTTGGGTGACCAGCAGAACCCTGCAGAGAAACAGCATAAATGCCATTTCTCTGGGGATTCTGCCAGTCTCCCACCAAAGTTACGGCAGTAGATCAGGAGAGCCCTCAAAGAGCTCTAATTTCTCTGCTGTTGCATATCTTACGAGTAAATAGGTGACTTTTTTTTTAGAATTACATAGAAGTTACAACATGGAAACAATGATCTGTCAGTTTGGCAGAGTTGACAGGATAACATGCTGGACATCCCACGTAGCCTTCAGTGTAACATTCTGTCGGTAGGTGTATTTGTTAATCCCATGGAACAGTATGCCACTCACGTAAGGGTGCAGGTTTTAGTTCATAGTAAACTCATTTTGCTTTTAGAAGCTGTCTTGCTGTGAGTATGTGTTGGGAGAAGTCCCAAACATGGAATAGCAGACTCCACACTCTGCATCTTCTGAATTCACCCTTCAGAACAATAGAACATAAGAAATAGGAGCAGGAGTAGGCCCGACGGCCCATCGAGACTGCTTCGCCATTCAATAAGATCATGGCTGATCATCGACCTCAACTCCACTTTCCCACCTGATCTCCATAACCCTTGATTCCCCTAGATTCAAAAAATCTATCTATCTCAGCCTTGAATATATTCAGAGACTCAACATCTACAGCCCTCTGAGGCCGAGAATTCCAAAGATTCACAACCTTCTGAGTGAAAAAATTCCTCCTCATCTCTGTCTTAAATGGCCTTCCCCTTATCCTGAGACTGCCCCTCGTTCTAGACACTCCAGCCAGGGGAAACAACCTCTCAGCATCTACCCTGTCAATCCACTTCCGAATCTTGTATAGTTTCAATAAGATCACATCTCATTCTTCTAAACTCCAGAGAGTATAGCCCCATTCTACACAATCTCTCATCATAAGACAGCCCTCTCATCCCAAGAATCAATCTAGTGAACCTTCGTTGCACTGCCTCCAAGGGAAGTATATCCTTCCTCGGATAAGAAGACCAAAACTGTTCACAGCACTCCATGCAGGTGTGGTCCTGGACACGCAGCAATGCTTCCTTACTCTTATTATCATAGAATAGAACAGCACAGAAGGGAGCACATTCAGCCCATCGAGTCTGTGCCGGCTCTTTCGAAGAGCAATCCAGTTAGTCCCACTCCCCCGCTCTTTCCCCTTATCCCTGCAATTTTTTTCCCCTTTAAGTATTTATTGAGTTTCCTTTTGAAGGCTACTATTTAATCTATATCCTCCACCCTATCAGGCAGTGCATTCCAAATCCTAACCACTCATTGCATAAAGAACTTTTTCTTCATGACACTTCTGGTTCTTTTGCCAATCACCTTAAATCTGTGCCCTCTCATTATCGACCCTTTGACCATTGGAAACAGTTTCTCTTTATTTACTCTATCTAAATCCTTCATGATTTTAAACACCTCGATCAGATCTCCTCTTCGCATTCTCTGCTCCAAGGAGAACAACATTAGCTTCTCTAGTCGATCCATGCAACCCCTCATCCCTGGAACCATTCTGGTAAATCTCTTCTGTACCATCTCCAAAGCCTTCACGTCCTTCCTAAAGTGTGGTGCCCAGAATTGGACAACTCGCCATGATCTAACTGAATGACGGAACAGGCTCAAGCAGCTGAATGGCCGAGTCCTGCTGCTATGATCCTTCCTATTAGATATCTTTAATAATTCTATATGATAAATTGGCTTTTCTAGTAGAAATCTGGTGTATTTCATAATATGGCATTTTAAAAAGGAAGCATTCAAATTGCAATTCCAATGAAGTTTCCTTTGATTTATTGAGCAATTATATGTAGACTAAATCTGAAAAAAATGGTACAAATTAGTAAGTGTGTAATACGTGAGGGTATTTTATCTTGGAGTTTGCTGGACCGCAATTATGGTACAACTTATTTTTTTTTGGAATACAGCTGCTTTCTCATCAGGGTTCCCGTTGGGGCTCAATGTACTTAGTCTTTAAGTATCTTTCTGAGCACGCAGTGGCTCTGATTTGGCTGTGGCAAGTGCCCTCCATTGTGGAACCTTGGTAACTAACTTTGTCTGTAGCAGCCGTTCGTGCCGCTGAGCGGGAGGGAGAGAGCGACAGAGAGCGGGAGGGAGGGCGGGGGGCGGGGGGGGGCGGTTCGGGGAACAGGAGCGCGTGTCGGGTCAGTCGGGGGGGGGGTGCGGGTCTCGGGTCTCGGGGCGGGGGAGGGAGTGGGTGTCGGGTCTCTGGGGGGGGGGTGGAGCGGGTGTCGGGCCTCAGGTCGGGGGGGGAGCGGGTGTCGGGTCGGGGCGGGGGGGGGAAGCGGGTGTCGGGTCTCGGGTCGGGGCAGGGGGGGAGCAGGAGTCGGGGCGGGGGGAGCGGGGGTCGGGTCGGGGCGGGGGGGGAGCGGGTGTCGGGTCTGGTCGGCGCGGGGGGGGAGAGAGAGTGAGCGGGGGGGAAGAGAGGGGGGTGCGGGTCGGGGAACAGGATCGCGGGGCGGGTCTCAGGTCGGGGCGGGGGGGGAGCGGGTCTCGGGGGGGGGGGGGGGGAGCGGGTGTCGGGTCGGTGGGGGGAGCGGGTGTTGGGTCGGGGCGGGGAGGGGGGAGCGGGTGTCGGGTCTCGGGGTGGGGGTGGGGGAGCAGGTATCGGGTCTCGGAGCGGGTCTCGGCGGGGCGGGGGGGAGCGGGTATCGGGTCTGGTCGGCGGGCGGGGGCGGGGTAAGGGGAGTGGGTGTCTGGTCGGCGGGGGGGGGAGCGGGTGTCGGGTCGGGTCTGGTCGGCGGGGGGTGGGGGGGGAGCGAGTGTCGGGTCTGGTCGGGGAGGGGGGAAACAGGAGCTGGCCGTGGGAGGAGCCTCATTCACGCAGCCCCAGTGAGGCCATTCAGCCAGGGCTAGGGGCTGCGTGCTTCGGGCCCCTCCCACACAGTTCGGCGCCTGGAGCTACTGCACTTGCGTGCCGACTGTAGCGCGCATGCGCAGAGGTCCTGGCACTGTTTTCAGCGCCGGGACCTGGCTCCGCCCCCCCCACAGCTCGTGCTGGCTGCGCCGAGGGACAGAGGACCTGTAAGTAGGTGGAGAATACCGAGGATTTTTTTAGGCGCGAAAAACGGGCGCCCGTTTTTTTTCTTGTGGAAACTTGGGCCCAATATATCCACAGATAGCAATATTGTGCCAAAATTGAAAACTGAAGCCCATAATAAAAACACTGATCCCATTTTTTCTTTGTGCGTCTGTAGCAAGTTTCCACATGATTTGCTCCTGATTTTTAGGAGCAACTGGTGGAGAACGGGCTATCTTAGAAATCGCAATTCTCCACATTTTTTTTTCTGCAGTTCTAGTCAGGTAGAACAGTTTCACTTTGGAACAGAATTTTTTCTTCAAAAGGGGGCGTGTCCGGCCACTGACGCCTGATTTCAAAGTTTCCACAGTGAAAACGTACTCCAAACTAACTTAGAATGGAGTAAGTGAAGATTTTTGTAGAACTGAAAAAACCTTGTCGACACATTAAAAAATCAGGCGCAAGTTACAAATTAGGAGTCCGGAACGAGGAGGGGTGGGGGGGAAGGAAGTCATTAAATTCTACAATAAATCCTTATTTATATTTATGCAAATATTATACAAATAAATCCAACCTGAATAAACATTTATAAGCAAAGAAAAGATTAAATAAACCATCTTCCTACCTGTGTGAAAGTGCTTCAGGCAAGTTCAGTCAGCTCAGCGGTGTGGCGTCGTTCCCGTGAACGGGAGGGAGGGAGGGCCCGACCGGAGGCAGGGAGGAGGAGGCAGCCATTCCCGACGGCAGGGGAGGTGGGGGGGGAGGAGGCAGTGAGAAGGCTGCAGGGACGCCTCAGAAGTTGAGCAGCCATTCCCGACGGCAGCGAGGGGAGGCCGTCGGGAAACGGCTGCCTCAACTTTGAGGCTTCCTGCAGCCTTCTCACTGCTGCAAGAAGCCTCAGTGCTGATCATGGAAGGGCAATGTGCTTTTATTCAAAAATGTTCAAAAATTAAACAGCTACAAAGAACTACAAAAATGGGCGAGTGCCAATGTTTCCTTCACAATGCACGTGCGCGAACACGCGCAGCGTTGCCGGCACGAAAAAAACTAATTTAAATGGTACCCGCCCCCTCCCACTTACAAAATCGGCGCGAGTGGTAGGCTCCGCCCCCTGCGCGCCGCGCCAAGCTGACATGGAGCTGCAGGGCGCTCCAGAATCGCGCGTTTTCTTCCAGGCGCGGTTTTCGGCGCGAAAAACGGGCGCCCAGCTCGGAGGGGCGCCCGTTTTGTAGCGTGTGGAAACTTGGGGCCATGGTAACTAACTTTGTCTGTAAAAATCAAAGAAAATAGAACTAACTAAACCAGATTCTGCTATTATTACATACATTACTTTGAAATATTTGTCTCTTCTAATTTGCCCTCAATGTGTCAATTCCAATGCAGTTTCATGATAATCCAATGTCAATATATCCACAGATAGCAATATTGTGCCCAAATTGAAAACTGAAGCCCATAATAAAAACACTGATCCCATTTTTTCTTTGTGCGTCTGTAGCAAAAGAATTGCAGCGTTTTTCCTCGTGTGGTTTAAAAATTGAGACCAAGGAATCACTTCCACTGTACTAAGTGGTTAGCAGATGCAAATAATCGAAGGTTATTTGATTTTCTGAACTTTATAAAAGAGTAGATGTGAATGCAGAGTGCAGAAATGTGAGGAGAATATACCAATGGACGAATTACCCACATTTAGCATCGCACTGAGCTGCTATCACTCCAAAAATAAATTTTAAAAATGGGAGGGAAAAAACAAATTCAACTAATTAAAGGTCATTCATGAATGATGAATTCATGCAGCATTCCGCAGCTGCACAATGACAAGTAAGTATTTTACTCCAGGTCATAACTGGAATTAGCTGGATATTTTGTAGTATCAATGAGGCCTGAATAGTACAGAGGAGTGTTTTGTCCAAGAATATAGGTATTGGCAGGATAGGTGTACCAACGACAATGTTCTCTCTTCGGCCAACAGCCTCAGCATCGGGGCATTGATTACGATGAATGGGCCACATTGTCCGCATGCCTGATACAAGACTCCCGAGACAAGCACTCTACTCCGCACTCCATCACAGCCAGCATGTCCCAGGAGGATGCCCTCAAAGCCTCCTTAAAAAAAATGTAACATCCTCACCGACTCTTGGGGATCCCTAGCCCAAGACCGCTCAAAGTGGAGGAGAAGCATCGAACACTTTTGAGTTTCTTTGTTGGGAGCACGTGGAAGACAAGTACAAACAGCAGAAGGAGAGTACAACAGAGCAAGCACCCCACCCACCCGTCCCTTCAACCACCCCCAACTGTGACCGAGTCTGTAGATCCCACATAGGACTCATTAGTCACCTTAGAACTCATATTAGTGTGGCAACAAGTCATCCTCGACTCCAGGAGACTGCCTAACAAGAAGAAGAAGAAGTGCCCAGAGTTCATAACTCCTCAGTCAGTGATTGGGGAAAGGGAGTTATGGAAAGAAAGGAGGGAATAACACAAACTGCTTTTAATGCCAGTTATTATGGGGTTACAGTTATTCAGTGATTCTTCAAATGGAATAGCATTCTGTCCAAAATGTCTAAAGAAGCCCGAATCGACTGATTAAAGGAACTTAAATATTAAGAGTAACATTTTGGTTGCTATAAGGACATAAGAAATAAGAGCAGGAGAAGGCCATTTGGCCCCTCGAGCCTGCTCCACCATTTAATAAGATCATAGCTGATCTGATCATGGATTTAGCTCCACTTCCCTGCCTGCCCCCCATAACCCTTTATTCCCTTATTGCTTAAAAATCTGTCTATCTCCGCCTTAAATATATTCAATGACCGAGCCTTCACAACTGTACGCAGTACTCGAGGTGTGGCCTCACCAATACCCTGTACAGTTGTCGCAGGACTTCTCTGCTTTTATACTCTATCCCCCTTGCAATAAAGGCCAACATTCCATTTGCCTTCCTAATTACTTGCTGTACCTGCATACTAACTTTGTTTTTCATGCACTGGGACACCCAGGTCCCTCTGTACTGCAGCACTTGCAATTTGTCTCCATTTAAAAAATAATTTGCTTTTCTATTCTTTCTGCCAAAATGGATAACCTCACATTTTCCCACATTATACTCCAGCTGACAACTTTTTGGCCACTCACTTAGCCTGTCTATATCCCTTTGCAGATTTTTTTGTGTCCTCGTAATTTGTGCTGTAACCTGCAGAGCTAGAGCTGATAATTGGGATTAGACTGGATAACCTCTTGTTGGCTGGCATAGATATGATGGTAAGTACTACAGGGAATCGAATACGGCCAGGGTGATCTCCTGGACTAGTTTCGATCGCCTGGATGGGTCGGAGAGAAATTTTCCCAGATTTTTCCCCCAAATTGGCCTGGGTTTTTATCTGGTTTTTGCTTCTCCCAGGAAATCACATGGCTCCGGTTGGGATGGAGTGTAGAATGTTTCAGTGTAAGGGGTTTTGCAGTTGTGTGGGGTGGACTGGTTGGGCTGGGTGCTCTTTACCTTTCTGCCATTGTTCATTGTTTATAGGTTTATATGTAACCTTCAGGGCTGCTGATCGAGGGCCTTGCGGCTCTTTGTCGGCCGGCGCAGACATGATGAGCCAAAATGACCTCCTTCTGTGCTGTAAATTTCTATGTTTCTGTTTGTTTTCCCACCCATTTTTGTATTATCAGCAAACTTGGCTACATTACACTCAGTCCCTTCATCCAAGTCATTAACGTAGATTGTAAATAGTTGGGTCCCGACACCGATCCCTGCGGCACCCCACTCATTACTATTTGTCAACTGGAAAATGACTCATTTATCCCGACTCTCTGTTTTCTGTTAGTTCGCCAATTCTCTATCCATGCTAATATGTTACCCCCCAACCCCCTGGCAATAAAAGATAGCATGCCATTTGCTTTCCTTATTGCTTGTTGTACCTGCATGCTAGCTTTCTGTTTTTCTTGCACAAAGTCATCCAAATCTCTCTGAACACCAACATTTAAAAGTTTCTCGCTATTAAAAAATATTCTGTTTTTCTATTCTTTCTACCAAAGTGAATAACCTCACATTTTCCTACATTATACTCCATCTGCCACCTTACTGCCCACTCACTTAGTCTATCTATATCCCTTTACAGACACTTTGTGTTCTCCTCACAGCTTACTTTCCCACCTAGCTTGTATCATCAGCAAACTTGGATACGTTACACTCGGTCTCTTCATCCAGGTCTGTAATATAGATTGTAAATAGCTGAGGCCCCAGCACTGATCCTTGTAGCACCCCACTAATTACAGCCTGTCAACCTGAAAAAGACCCGTTTATCCCTACTCTCTATTTTCTGTCTGTTAATCAATCATCTATCGATGCTAATACATTACCTCCAATCCCATGAGCCCTTATCTTGTGTAATAACCTTGTATGTGACACCTTATCGAATGCCTTTTGGAACTCCAAATACACTACACCCACTGGTTCCCCTTTATCTACCTTGTTAATTACATCCTCAAAAAATTCTAATAAATTTATCAAATACAATTATCCTTTTTTTTTCTTAATACAGTGTTTATACCTTGAAATCTGTGGAGCTACTAACTGTGCATTTTACTTAGCCAAGAGAATAGTGAGGATTCAGTGATTTGATCCATGATAATTGCTTCTGCAGTACATTCCCATCATGGCGAGTACAATTTAATTTGCATTACTGTTATTTTTAATATTTTACATGATGCATTCTTGCTGACATTCCTGTGTTGGTGTAACTATTCATATATAATCTACAAATATAACTTGCAGCATGTACATATATGTCCTGTGCTCCTAATTTATCTTTGCGAATTAGTCAAAATCAGATGCCTTTTTCCAGATCTCTGGTCAGGCCATCTAAGTCGTTGACATAATTTTCACTCTGTCATTGATGTGTAGCCACATATGGCACTTTTTTTCCCTGCTTGAGTTTCCCACCAATATATCCTCCTTTTCCTCCATAATGCCATTTACCAGCATTTGAATATCCTTGGCTCTGTATTTCTTATCTAACTGCTACCCCTTGGCAGTATCCTCTGCAGAAATGGGGTCAACTTCCACATGTATGATACCCAGCCTCATTTCCTCTCCATCACAAAGAGCACTTAATTCCACAGCTCTCAAATCACGCAGCTCAGTTTCTGTCTAAACCTATCTGCACCAAAGCTCTCATCCATGTTTCTGTCACTTCCAGATTCAACTTTATCAACATGCTCCAGGCTGGTCTCCTATTCTCCACCCTCTCTACACTTCAGATCATCCAAAACACTGCTGTACCGAACCTTCCTTGCACCATGTCCTGCTCGTCCATCACCCTTGTTTTCACTGATTACATTGGCTTCTGGTCTCCCAACACCTTTTATTTAAAGTTCTCAACCTTGTGTTTAAATACCTCCATGGTCTCACCTCTTCTTATTGCTGTAACCTCCAATATTACAGTCCCCACCTGTCGCCGCCGAACTCTTCATCCCTCTGACTCTAATCTTGTGCATCAATCCCCTCCCACTGCCCATATCCTTACCCCACTATTGGTGGCTGTACCTTTAGATGGCTCAGCCCCAGGTTCTGGAATAATCTTGTTAAACTCCTCATCCTCCCCTCCTTTAAGACCCTTTTAAATCCACCTTTTTGTCTAAGTACATCTTGGTAACCTCTCCTAATATGTCCTCCTTTGACTAAGCATTCATGTTTTTTTCTTGTTCCTCTGAAATACTTTGGTAACATATTCCTGCATTAAAAGTGCTATACAAGTGGTGATTGTTATGTAAGCAAATTATCATTATTGCAGGGGCATCATTATTGGGGATGTCATTTTTCTGTTGGTACCAACAGAATCCCATTTCTATCAAGCTTGAACAATTGCCACAATTGTTAGTGTTGCTTAGAAATGGTTAAAAACATGTATTTCTCCTGTTTTTTTTCCTGATAGTAATGTCAGCCCAATAGTCTCTAATTAAACATCACATCCTGGATCAGCCCCATTCACATGAGGATATTGCCCAAACGTATTTTTTTAAATTATTTAAGATCTATTTAAATACCTCCAGTATTTAACTTGCATAGTGTCAATTGCACTAATTGGTAGAATAAATGGATTTTAGCAAACCTTTTGATAAGATCACACATGGCAGACTGGTCACAAAAGTAAAAGTCTGTAGGATCCAAGGCAAAGTGGCAAGTTGGATCCAAAATTGGCTGAGAGGTAGGAAGCAAAGGGTAATGGTTGATGGGTGTTTTTGTGACTGTAAGGATGTTTCCAGTGGGGTTCCGTAGGGCTCAATACTAGGTCCCTTGCTTTCTGTGGTATACATCAATGATCTCGACTTGAATATAGGAGGTATGATTAAGAAGTTTGCAGATGATACTAAAATCGGCTGTGTGGTTGATGAGAAGAAAGCTGCGAAATGCAGGAAGATATCAATCAACTGGTCAGGTGGGCAGAACAGTGGCAAATGGAATTTAATCCGGAGAAATGTGAGGTAATGCATTTGGGGAGGGCTAACCAGGAAAGGGAATACACATTAAATGGTAGGACACTGAGAAGTGTAGAGGAACAAAGGGGCCTTGGAGTCCATGTCCACAGATCCCTGACGGTAGCAGACCAGGTGGATAAGGAGGTTAAGAGGGCATACGGAATGCATGCCTTTATTAGCCGAGACATAAAATATAAGAGCAGTGGGGTTATGCTTGAATTGTATAAAACATTGGTTAATCTACAGCTGGAGTACTGCGTGCAGTTCTGGTCACTGCATTTCAGGAAGGACGTGATTGCACTGGAGAGGGTACAGAGGAGATTTGCGAGGATGTTGCCGGGAGTGGAGAATCTTAGCTATGAGGACAGATTGGATAGGCTGAGTTTGTTTTCCTTGGAACAGAGGAGGCTGAGGGGAGACCTTTATTGAGGTATATAAAATTATGAGGGGCCCAGATATGGTGGATAGAAAGAGCCTATTTCTCTTAGCAGAGGGGTCAACAACCAGGGGGCATAAATTTAAAGTAATTGGTAGAAGGTTTAAGAGGGGATGTGAGGGGAAATTTCTTCACGTAGAATATTGTGAGGGTCTGGAACTCACTGCTTGAAAGGGTGGTAGAGGCAGAAACCCTCACCTCATTTAAAAAGTACTCGGATGTGCACTTGAAGTGCCGTAACCTGCAGGGTTACAGACCTAGAGCTGGAAAGTAGGATTAGGCTGGATATCCTCTTGTTGGCTGGCACGGACACGCTGCGACGAAATGGACTCCTTCCGTGTTGTAAACTTCTATGAGTCTATGAAATAGACTGGAGTTGCTAAGCACCCATTAAAGATGTAGCACGTATATTTCCAGACATCTATGCAATTGCTTAAAATCCTACTGACCAACTAGTAATGAAGAGAACTAGTTGTGGATTGTCGCCATGAAAAATTACTGCACTACAATTTAAATAATTCAAATTGCCTTAAAGAAGAAAATGATGGGGATTGAATAATGAGTCCAATTCAAATTGGTGCAGTGCATTTAATTTTGTTATGCATTATATCACCTTTAATAAATAAAATTATTTAGGAATAATGGACACCGTAATTTTGTTTCAATTTCAAAAATACAATAATAATTATGGATAACTAACTGCATCCTCTCAGTCCAGTTCATTCAGGAAATGCAAAAAAAATGCTTTACAGATTATCTACTGTAGGCAGTAGATAATAAAGGATTAGAGTAGAATCTGCTCTAATGTTTCAATATTACTATCCAACAGAAAAGGATATCTAACAGATGTTTCTTCTTCCCAAAGCCTTGTGGACTAGTGGAGATGTGAGGAAAAACTGCAGTTTTGAGACCTTTTGAATAAATACATAGGATAATGTAATATTTAATAATTTTGTATCAAATTAATGTAGAATTCTAGTTAAGCCATGATCCAGATTTCCTCTTCATAATATTTCTGACAATTTAAATAATTTTGTCTGCCTTTTTTTTTTCAACTAAAAAGACTTGTTTTAATCAAAAATATAAGTGCTTTTCAATAGGGTACCAAAATCTCTGTCTATTAGCTTCAGAAAACAGCATTTCACTGAATCTAGAGTGTACATTTTTAGTTCATGACGTCCTGTTACTCAGTAGGCCACAGCACTTGAGTCATTTTGATAACAGGTAAACGCGATGGGGAGAATGTTAACCTAAAAAAATGGTTGGGTTGGGGTTGTATGGGTAAAATGTAAAAAAATCTGAATCCCGACCACAACCTGCCTCCAACCCACTTCCAATTTTAACGGAGGCGGGAAGGGGGCGGGCAGCCAACCTGCTCCCAGGAGGATGGTTGTCTGTTTAAATATTATAATGATGCTGAAAGACCTCTGCTTTAACCTCCATTTTGAATTAAACTTTAGCTGATCGGGTTTTGCAGGGTGGGGGTACATGTCTCTGCCAGCTATGACCAGGGATACTATCCCAGCAACAAGAGGGGCCAAACCCTTGTTATTAAACCCCTGCGATTGGGGACCCCCATCCCCTAAACTAGGCCTCCGATTTCCCCCTCCATCCCACCACCACTGTCTTGGACCCGGGCCCCGATCTTCACCCGACCACCCCACTCCTCCAATTCTCCCTGTGCTCCTAGCCCCCTGATTATGCTCCTCCAGCCCCAAATCGATCTCTCCCTCCCTCCTCTTTGCAGCCTAGTACCGCTGGCCTACCCACCCAGAGCCAGCCAGCCTCTCAATCTGGCTGGCAGCGGTTGGGAAACAGAGGTTTCCAATGCAAATCAGGCCCTGCTGTTAAATTTGGCAGAGCCTGCAGGAAGGAAACCTGTTCTTCTGGGTTTCCTGACTACTTCGGAGCTACCCCGATCCTAACCCACCTCCCTATTAAAATTCAGCCCCGTGGGTTCAATCCTAAAATAGCACCCTTTTGAATATCCCACTCTACCTGTAATAGTGTGTTGCACCACTCTTCTGCAGGGATTTGTTTGGCATTCAAGGTTTGTGTTGTTTTGGAAACCAGTTCAAAAAAATCTGAATGGCGGCTGAGTCAACACTGCTGTGAGTTGCACACTTTAAGCACTCTGTTGATACGAGTGCATTGAATCAATGCAGTATGTTCATTTTATTCAGGTCAGATTGGAAGAGTAAAAATAGTGAGGTTTGACCAATGTAAGGAATGTTATGAAATACAGAATTTAGGGCTGGATTTTCAGCTCATTTGCACCTCAGTTAGTGCCCAGGTGGGGCGTTAAATGCTGCTTTTGGGCATTATGCCGAGCATCCAGGATTTAGCGCCCGGGCGGAAGATTCAGCTATTGTTTTGCACCGTTTTTAGCGTGATGATGACGTCAATGATTGTGCAACACTGTGCTAGCGCCCCAGATAGAACATTTGGCCTCAACGCCTCATTTAACACCCGCCCCAGAAAACGCCTGAAAAAACAGGTGGTCCCAGAGTGCGGCAGGCGGTATTGGCAGCATTTTTAAATGGAGGGATGAGGATCCTACATCACAGGTCATATTGACTACAACAGTTGCGCACGTAATGCTGTGTGAAGCTCCGACTTGCAAACTTCACTTTTATCTGCCATTACAGTGCCCTTACAGCTTCAGTGAAAGAAGTTAATGGGAGCATTACTAGTTCGCCAGCGTATCATGCTCCATGCTATTGCCAGGCGGTGTCAAGCTAGAGGAAGGACTCTTGGCCATGTCAGCCCACGGATGAGAAGAGGCCGAAGACATCCGTGGAGGAGGGCTTACCACCCCCCATGGGATTAGAGGCACCAACGCTCAGACCTCCAGCTCTCTGAGGAGCAGTGTGTGAGAAGGTTGTGCGTCCGAAAGGAAGTGCTGACAGAGATATGCCATCTTCTTCAGGCAGATCCATGCCTGCGCCGCTCTGGAGGCAGCATTCAAAACTCCCTTCAACAGGTATCCGAATTCAGCACTGTGGTGTGCTGCATGTTGCACAGCTTGGCCATCATGAAGGGCCAGGCATTGCCAGTGGGGATTGCATGACCACCTCAGGAGGAGGAGGATGAAGAAGACGAGCCTGGCGAGGCCCCCATTGGATAGCCACCTCATCCATGGGGAGGCCGCGTGGAGATGCTGCCGGACCAATACACCCATGTCGCCAGCTCGTAATGGACCAGCTCTCCTAAATGGAGGAAACTGAGAGATGGAGCTAATACTGGACATGCTATGTGCCCCCATAAAGGCACATCTCCGGTGAACATTGGAATGATGCACAAGACACCAATGACAAATGATGAGTCATAAATTTTACTGCAACAAAGTCACAAAAACACCCCCACCAAAATAAAAACCATACAATATGTTGCAGGGCACTAAACAATGAAACTTCGTTACTGCCGTAAGTTTCGGCTCGGGCCAGACTTAATGCCAACGCTCCTCCAACTTACATTTTTGCCGAAAATGCAGTCATAGGCACAAATTATTTTCAGGCACTCACTTTAATGCCCTGCCACGATTAACGCTCTGAAATCCAAAAATCCAGATCTTGGTGCACAATTGTGAAGGCCTGATAAATCATGTGAATTGGAGTGGTTCATATGAGAGGAATAAGTTCTGTATTCCATAGATCCTTACCAAATTTAATATATTTAAACATTAATTACCTTTTTATGTACTTATTGTTAGAAAGATAATCACAGAAGTTAATTTATTGCTTTTAACAGGCTACATAAGATCAAGAGATAAAATGCTTTGGATCCTGTTTGTAGAAGGCAACTTTAATTTAGTGCTGACTTCCCCCATAGTAGGGTGAAGTCCTGTCGGTCTTTAAGTGTTTATATGTAATGATGGAAATAAAGTAATTCCAGAATAGAATTATGAAGCTTTTCCAGACTTCACTGGCTATTTTCTTGGAAGATTACTTTCTTTGTATTCCTAAGTTTGATTTGATGATCATCAGTTTGATTTCAGTGCCATCTTTAATTTTACGAAGCAAGTGATTTCATAAAAGTTCAGCACATTTTACTGGCAGGCTCCTTAAAGTATAAATATTATTACAAAAATTTTATCTGTTAAAAAGAAATGGTGGTGATGTTTTACAGGAATATGACATCTGCTTGGACAGTAACAACACAAAGTGGACATGTTGTCAAGTTTGTTGGCATTGAATGTATTTCTAATTGAAAAATAGCCAGGGGTGTTTTGCAACAAACGGTGTGGGAAGAAGAATTGCCTTGTTTTCCCTGAGCTACAAGAATATTAAGAATTTTTAGCACACAACCAAAGAGAATTCATAGTACCATTAAAAAGTTACAACATAGAAACAGGCTATTTGACCCTGCACTGATGTTTTTCTCCATATGACCAAGTCTAGTCCACACTCTTACCCTGAGTATTTTTGTTCAAACAACTACCAAAACAAATAATGAATAACTGATGTAAGCCCCGATTTTGTAACCTGGGGTGAGACAAGAATGGGGCCGACTGGCCCAAACGGCAGGCCCAGCCCTACAATGACAGTGTAAGGCCCAGGCCATTTTAACTCCCGGGCCTCATTAACATAATCCAGGCCCAACTCCTGCCAGAACCCAGTGGGAATGGCGAGAAATCGGGAGTGCGGCAAGCACGGCAGGAGCCCAGTGTTGGTGCCTGGCAGGAACAACAACAATGTGCATTTGTATAGCGCCTTTAACATAGTAAAACATCCCATGGCGCAGTCAGATTCGAGGGGAATGGGGGCTCCGGATGCAGTCAGGGAATGAAGGGAAGTCCAAGGATTCCTTGCGGGATCCGGAGGAGCAAAGAAACCTTTGATTAAAAGAAACATACTTACCTGGGAAACTTCTGGTCCTGCAGCCTTCTCATGCCAGCTTCCCCGGTATAGGATCAACACTGTGTGTAAAATGCGTGGGGTAGAAATAACATCACACTCTAACTGACTTAATCAAACCCAGACCTTTGGATCTCTTTTGGATCCCCTGAAGGAAGTAAGGGGGGTGGGGGAGGGGGAGGGGGCTCACCTGGGAGTCCAAGCCAATCTCATGGTCTTAATCTTCAAAGAAATGTTCCAGTTTTTAATTTATTTTTTAAAGGAGGGCCAGATTCTAGATGTTTCTGGGGTAGAAAACTGAAATTCAACCCCCAACCCTACCCTTGGCAGGCTGGTCTTTGACCAAGTGCCCTACATGTGCCCTGACTGGTGCAGTGCACCCCAGCAGCATAACTCCTCAACCACCAGCGTCACACCACTTTAAACACATAACTAGTCTCAATCCTGCAGCTGCAGACCACAACATCAATTACTATGAGTCTTGCTTTAATTCACTGCAGTAATAACGGAGAAAGAAATACTTGCATTTATATAGCGCCTTTCACAATCACTGGACGTCCCATAGCACTTTACAGCCAATTAAGTACTTTTGAAGTGTAGTCAGTGTCACAAGATTGACAATTTTTGTGACTTGTTTATTTTATAGCATTGTAAATGCATAGGTTAAGGGATTGAATTACAATCTCAATGTTGCTGATGTTCATATTTAGACACATTTTTGTTTAGAAATCTTGCTCTGTTATTGATCTTAATGCTCCAACAAGATTTTCATCTTACAGGAATGAGAAACATATTGTACTCGAGCATATTGTATGGCATTTAAAAAAAACAGTTCATTGTTAGTTATCTTCTCATCCCTGTAGATTTATGCAGAAATTCATCAATTTTTGCAAGTTAATTTTTCAAGAAAACTACCACATACTCACTGGCACAACGTATACAAATGTATTGTGATTTTTTTTTTTGCTTTGTGCAAAATATATTGCAACCTTTAATCCCGTATATTAACAACATTTGACAATGACCTTTAATTATTTTTGTTCTTCCAGATTTGTCAGTGTTCACATCTCTCTAGCACATTAACTTTCCCACCAAGGCATCTAATTGTATTTCAAATAATCTCAATATTTTTGCCTCTATTAACTTGCTCATTAAATTATATCAAGCAACAAATAGAAAATAATGCAAGTTAATGCAAGCAGCATTTGTATCCTGTAGAATGTTTCAGAATGTGGTTGCATGGGCTTATGGGCATCAACAGACTGTTTTATTGCATGATAGATTTTGTTTTGAACTGTTAAGCACGTTCTACATGTGGTTTAAATCCAATTACTGACTTTGACTCAGATACTCTGATACTGGAAGCTAATTTCACTCATGACTTAGAGAAGCACACCTTCCTGACCTTCTAATATAGCAAAGGAAAACAGTGAGTCAGGAAGAATATTTTATTATCCAAATGGCAGTAAAGTTACAGGACATATTAACTAGGGAAGGCCATTAAAGCAGACAATATAAGACACATTTGGCAGTGTTACTGGAAAGATCTTGGTGTTCTTATTACTTAATGAATAATATCCACTTGTCCTCATTGGTAATTTGATGCATTTATGATTGATTCAAGACTGCTGCTGACAGTGAAAATTATCATTTAAGAATCTTGTGAAATGTGAATAATTTTAGACCTAAAAAATAATCACAGCATCTGGAACATGAGATAATTGACATGGATATTTTGTCTTGTCACAAGAGCCAAAATAATCAGATGTAATTAGTGCAGCTGTTCTATCAAAGTTCTCACAATGCTGCAATAAAAGTTGGGATGTTTTAATCATCAGTCCAATTTTTCAATTGGTTTGAAAGACAATTCAAACCTACCAGTTCATAATGAAGAATGGATCACAAGTGCCTCAGCATAGAACCAGACCACATAATAGGGAGGTATAGATCTTCCCATAGTTGATTATTTTATTTTTTTTAAAACTGTTTCTCATACTGTAGTGAGTTTTCATATCTAGTTGTGGATCTTTACGGCTTACATACCTTGAACTAGCTGATGCTAAAGGAAGTTCCATCTGTACATTTGTTATTTCAGTCTTAAACTTTAATGAACAGACTTGTTTAGCTGCAGTAGCGGCTACTATATACCTGGGCTGACAGCCAGATTCAATTGAAATTGGCCCAAACTGCTGGTTCTTTTGTGAAATGTCTGAAACTAGGATGGTTGATTTAGTCTGGGTTTCTGTGTAAATTTCCTTGAAGTGACTATGTGGCTTTGTGGATCTTTGAAGTGCCATTTGTTTAAATGCTAGATTTAGGGAAAGAATTAGATTTTGGTTTAACACACATCTTTTGATTGGCAATGGAACAACCATGTATCATCTTTGTCACAATTACATCATGCCTTTCGCTACAAACAAAAAAAAGTTTCAATAAAAACTTTTTCATGAAGATAGAGTCCTTTAAATAAAGCTTAGAGAATGAATTTCCCCATCGTAGGGCATAAAATGCTGGTGGTATGTCATACTTGTCTCAGGATTTCTCTGCCTGGTTTCTTCCCTCTCTATACACTTTATCAGCAGAATAATACAAAATGTTTCACATTGGATGGTGTTCTTGTCCGAATAAAAGAGGCATTTGTTGAAGTGTTGGAGATTTGCTAATAAGTAATTTATCATAGCCTGTTTAAAAAAGGAGGCAGACAGAAAGCAGGAAACTAGAGACCAGTTAACCTAACATCTGTCATTGGGAAAATGCCAGAGACCTTTATTAAGGGAGCAGTAGCAGGACATTTGGAAAAGCATAATTCAGTCAAGCAGAGTCAGCATGGTTTTATGAAGGGGAAGTCATGTTTGACAAATTTGCTGGAGTTCTTTGAGGATGTAACGAGCAGGGTGGATAAGGGAGAACCAATGGATGTAGTGTATTTGGATTTCCAGAAGGCATTTGACATGGTGCCATATAAAAGGTTACTGCACAAGATAAAAGTTCACAGGGTTGGTGATAACATATTAGCATGGATAGAGGATTGGCTAACTAACAGAAAACAGAGAGTCGGGATAAATGAGTCATATTCCGGTTGACAAACAATAATGAGTGGTGTGCCGCAGGGATCGGTGCCGGGACCCAACTATTTACAATCTACATTAATGACTTGGATGAAGGGACTGAGTGTAATGTAGCCAAGTTTGCTGATAATACAAAGATGGGTGAGAAAACAAACTGAAAGATAGAAATTTGCAGCGCAGAAAGAGGCCATTTTGGCTCATCATGTCTGCGCCGGCCGACAAAGAGCCGCAAGGCCCTTGGATCAGCAGCCCTGAAGGTTACATATAAACCTATAAACAATGAACAATGCCGGAAAGGTAAAGGGCACCCAGCCCAACCAGTCCGCCCCACACAACTGCAACACCCCTTACACTGAAACATTCTACACTCCACCCCCATGTGATTTCCTGGGAGAAGCAAAAAACAGAGAAAAACCCAGGCCAATTTGGGGGAAAAATCTGGGAAAATTCCTCTCCAACCCATCCAGGCGATCAAAACTAGTCCAGGAGATCACCCTGGCCGTATTCGATTCCCTGTAGTACTTACCATCATATCTATGCCAGCCAACAAGAGGTTATCCAGTCTAATCCCAATTATCAGCTCTCGGTCTGTAACTCTGTAGGTTACGGCACAAATTATGTGGAGGACACAAAAAAATATGCAAAGGGATATAGATAGGATAAGTGAGTGGGCAAAAAGTTGGTAGATGGAGTATAATGTGGGAAAATGTGAGGTTATCCACTTTGGCAGAAAGAATAGAAAAGCAAATTATTTTAAAATGGAGACAAATTGCAAGTGCTGCAGTACAGAGGGACCTGGGTGTCCCAGTGCATGAAAAACAAAAAGTTAGCATGCAGGTACAGCAAGTAATTAGGAAGGCAAATGGAATGTTGGCCGTTATTGCAAAGGTGGATAGAGTATAAAAGCAGAGAAGTCCTGCTACAACTGTACAGGGTATTGATGAGGCCACACCTCGACTACTGCATACAGTTGTGAAGGCTAGGTCATTGAATATATTTAAGGCGGAGATAGATAGATTTTTAAGCGATAATGGAATAAAGGGTTCTGGGGAGCAGGCAGGGAAGTGGAGCTAAATCCATGATCAGATCAGCTATGATATTAAATGGTGGAGCAGGCTCGAGGGGCCAAATGGCCTTCTCCTGCTCCTATTTCTTAAGTTTTTATAGTAACAAAAATGTTACTCTTAATATTTAAGTTCCTTCAATCAGTCGATTCGGGCTTCTTTAGACATTTTGGACAGAATGCTATTCCATTTGAAGAATCATTGAATAATTGTAACCCCATAATAACTGGCATTAAAAGCAGTTTGTGTTATTCCCTCCTTTCTTTCCATAACTCCCTTTCCCAATCACTGACTAAGGAGTTATGAACTTTGGGCACTTCTTCTTGTTAGGCAGTCTCCTGGAGTCGAGGATGACTTGTTGCCACACTAATATGAGTTCTAAGGTGACGAATGAGTGCTATGTGGGATCTACAGACTCTGTCACAGTTGGGGGTGGTTGAAGGGACGGGTGAGTGGGGTGCTTGCTCTGTTGTACTCTCCTTCTGCTGTTTGTACTTGTCTTCCGCGTGCTCCCAACAAAGAAACTCAAAAGTGTTCGATGCTTCTCGAATGCTTCTCCTCCACTTTGAGCGGTCTTGGGCTAGGGATTCCCAAGAGTCGGTGAGGATGTTACATTTTTTTCAAGGAGGCTTTGAGGGCATCCTCCTGGGACTTGCTGGCTGTGATGGAGTGCGGAATAGAGTGGTTGTTTCGGGAGTCTTGTATCAGGCATGCGGACAATGTGGCCCGTTCATTGTAATCAATGCCCCGATGCTGAGGCTGTTGGCCTAAGAGAGAACATTGTCGTTGGTACACCTATCCTGCCAATACCTATATTCTTGGACAAAACACTCCTCTGTACTATTCAGGCCTCATTGATACTACAAAATATCCAGCTATGACCTGGAGTAAAATACTTACTTGTCATTGTGCAGCTGCGGAATGCTGCATGAATTCATCATTCATTAATTACTTTTAATTAGTTGAATTTGTTTTTCCCTCCCATTTTTTAAATTTCTTCTTGGAGTGAAAGCAGCTCAGTGCGATGCTAAATGTGGGTAATTTGTCCATTGGTATATTCTCCTCACATTTCTGCACTCTGCATTCACATCTACTCTTTTATAAAGTTCAGAAAATCAAATAACCTTCGATTATTTGCATCTGCTAACCACTTAGTACAGTGGAAGTGATTCCTTGGTCTCAATTTTTAAACCACACGAGGAAAAACGCTGCAATTCTTTTGCTACAGACGCACAAAGAAAAAATGGGATCAGTGTTTTTATTATGGGCTTCAGTTTTCAATTTGGGCACAATGTTGCTATCTGTGGATATATTGACATTGGATTATCATGAAACTGCATTGGAATTGACACATTGAGGGCAAATTAGAAGAGACAAATATTTCAAAGTAATGTATGTAATAATAGCAGAATCTGGTTTAGTTAGTTCTATTTTCTTTGATTTTTACAGACAAAGTTAGTTACCAAGTTTTCACAATGGAGGGCACTTGCCACAGCCAAATCAGAGCCACTGCGTGCTGAGAAAGATACTTAAAGACTAATTACATTGAGCCCCAACAGGAACCCTGATGAGAAAGCAGCTGTATTCCAAAAAAAAATAAGTTGTACCATAATTGCGGTCCAGCAAACGCCAAGATAAAATACCCTCACATATTACACACTTACTAATTTGTACCATTTTTTTCAGATTTAGTCTACATATAATTGCTCAATAAATCAAAGGAAACTTCATTGGAATTGCAATTTGAATGCTTCCTTTTTAAAATGCCATATTATGAAATACACCAGATTTCTACTAGAAAAGCCAATTTATCATATAGAATTATTAAAGATATCTAATAGGAAGGATCATAGCAGCAGGACTCGGCCATTCAGCTGCTTGAGCCTGTTCCGTCATTCAGTTAGATCATGGCGAGTTGTCCAATTCTGGGCACCACACTTTAGGAAGGATGTGAAGGCTTTGGAGATGGTACAGAAGAGCTTTACCAGAATGGTTCCAGGGATGAGGGGTTACATGGATCGACTAGAGAAGCTAAGATTGTTCTCCTTGGAGCAGAGAAGGCGAAGAGGAGATTTGATCAAGGTGTTTAAAATCAAGAAGGATTTAGATAGAGTAAATAAAGAAAAACTGTTTCCAATGACCAAAGGGTCGATAATGAGAGGGCACAGATTTAAGGTGATTGGCAAAAGAACCAGAAGTGTCATGAAGAAAAAGTTCTTTATGCAATGAGTGGTTAGGATTTGGAATGCACTGCCTGATAGGGTGATGGATATAGATTAAATAGTAGCCTTCAAAAGAAAACTCAATAAATACTTAAGGGAGAAAAACATTGCAGGGATAAGGGGAAAGAGCGGGGGAGTGGGACTTATTGGATTGCTCTTCGAAAGAGCCGGCACAGACTCGATGGGCTGAATGTGCTCCTTCTGTGCTGTTCTATTCTATGATTCTATGGCTGATCTGTATCCTAACTCCATCTACCCGCCTTGGTAACATGCATCAGCTCAGTATTTTCTGCATAATGATCTGCTGCTTGCTAGGAATAATAAACACTTTCTAATTCATTTCAAATCCTGGATGCTGAGTCACTAAATTAATAGCTTTTTTGAGTTGCAGACGGAAGAAGTACCCGCGAGACTTAAGTTGGGATCTACTGAACAAAGAAACAATTAGAATTACTTTGAACACATGACTTTTAGATTATGACAGTAACAACACCTATTAATTTTGCTTTTGCTAATTGTGTCCCATTTCAAAGAGTCTACAACAACAACTTGTATTTATATAGCGCCTTTAACACAGTAAAACGTCCCAAGGTGCTTCACAGGAGTATTATAAGATAAAAAAATTGACACCGAGCCACATAAGGAAAAATTAGGGCAGATGACCAAAAGCTTGGTCAAATAGATAGGTTTTAAGGAGCATCTTAAAGGAGGAAAGAGAGATGGAGAGGTTTAGGGAGGGAATTCCAGAGCCTAGGGCCCAAACAACTGAAGGCAAGGCCACCAATGGTTGAGCGATTATAATCAAGGATGTTCAAGAGGGCAGAATTCGAAGAGTGCAGATATCTTGGAGGATTGTGGGGCTGGAGGAGATTACAGAGATAGGGAGGGCCGAGGCCATGGAGGGATTTCAAAACAAGGATAAGAATTTTGAAATTAAGGCGTTGCTTAAACGGGAGCCAATGTAAGTCAGCGAGCACAGGGGTGATGCATGAACGGGACTTGGTGCGAGTTAGGACATGGGCAGCCGAGTTTTGGGTGACCTCTCAAGTTTACATAGGGTAGAACTTGGGAGGCCAGCCAGGAGTGCGTTGGAATAGTCAAGTCTGGAGGTAACAAAGGAATGGATGAGGGTTTCAGCAGCGAATGAGCTGAGGCAAGGGCAGAGATGGTCAATGTTAAAGAGGTGAAAATAGGTGGTCTTCGTTATGCTGTGGATATGTTTGGGCATCCAACTGGCTGAGCAAAGAATCTAAGATGAGTGGAACTTCCACTATACTTATTGCAATTATGCACCTTCCTGTGTCAACCATAATTTACATAAGACATTGGCCTCTATTTTAAACCCCATCCTCCACCCCCACCCGATAGGCAGGAGAGAGTGGAGGGGGAGGGAGGGGTACCATTAAAACATTAGGATCGGGCAAACTGACTTCATTCCCTCCCCTTTAAATTTTAAAGTGGATAAATCATCCCATGAATGAGGCTCCCACAAAAGTCAGATGGTGGCCTAATTAACGTAGCAAAATTGAGGGCTGATGACCTAATCGGCATCGCAACTTAAATTTAATTGAAGGGGAGGCCCAACCCGTGGGAGGTAAGTAGCTCTTTTAGCAAGTGAAGGAGTAGAGGAGGAGCAGAAGTGCTTCCCCCCACCCCCTGACACCTCAATGAAGCCTACGGCCTCCCCTACCTCACCTCAAGATCTCCTGATTGCCGACCTCCCCCAGCCCTCCCAATTTCAGACCAGAGCTGATGCTGCTTTCCCATTGCCAGGCAACATCCTCTAGATTTCCCGGCTGCAGCTTCCTGCTACTCGTTTGCCCTCCTGCACGCTGGATAGGCTGTGTCCATTTGGTCGGCTGTCACTTGGGAGGTAGCTTTACAATATGCTAATAGGGCCCTGGGGTTCAACATGGCCTTCACAACCCCGGTCTTGTTGATTTATTTGGACCTCCCTGGATCCCCATTAATATCGGGCCGTTGTGTTGTGGACACCAACACCAATCTCCTCATATGACATAAATCAACTTAACAGCTAAGAAAGATTGTATTATATTTATATTATCTGCATTGTACTTGTCTTCATTCCAAAGCCTTGGTTATTGCTGTACCACTTCCACTTTCTACTCATTAAACTGAGAAATGTCAGAACTTTGTTCACTTCATGAACTCTTTACTCCCTGGTTAGGGATATCACAGGTTTAGATGCAAAATAAAGTCCCTCTACTTTGCTCCAGTAATGTGTATCAACCTCCTACTGCAGCAGTGTTTCCATTTCCACTTCCATTTTCGCAGGAGCCACTCCTTGGTCTATCTGAATGAAATAGCTAAATAGTGCCAAATTCATGGTGTCGTTTTGTGAAGGTGGACTTAAATCCATTATCAACAGGGTTGACACTGCCCAAACTCATTTCATTTAGAATCTTTACAGCTACCAGATCAAAGAGACTTTCATTCCATCAGTCTATGCTGGTCTCAAACTTCAATCCCAGAGCTGAAAGAGCAGAGTGCAACTCACTGAACCAGCCAGTTGATTTAATTTTATTACTTGGACTCTTGAAGATATCAATGGACTGGTCAGGTGGGAAGACAAGTGTCAAATAGAATTCAATCCCAAGTGTAAAGTAATGCATTTGGGGAGGGCTAACAAGGCAAGGGAATGCACAATAAATGGTACGATACTGAGAAGTGCAGAGGAGCAGAGGACCTTGGAGTGCATGTCCACAGACCCTTGAAGGTGGTAGGGCAGGTAGGTAGGTGGCTAAGAAAAGGATACTTTCCTTTATTAGCCGAGACATAGAATCATCATCATAGGCAGTCCCTCGAATTTGAGGAAGACATGCTCCTACTCTAAAAGTGAGTTCTCAGGTGACTATACAGTCCAATGCGGGAATTCCAGTCACTTTAACAGATGGGGCAGACAGTGGTTGAAGGAAAGGGTGGGTGGGGTGTCTGGTTTGTTGCACGCTCCTTTCACTGTCTGCGCTTGGTTTCTGCATGCTCTCGGCGGCGAGACTCAAGGTGCTCAGTGCCCTCCCGGATGTTCTTCCTCCACTTAGGGCGGTCCTGGGCCAGGGATTCCCAGATGCCAATGGGGATGTTGCACTTTATCAAGGAGGCTTTGAGGGTGTCCTTGAAACATTTCCTCTGACCACCTGGGGCTCGCTTGCCGTGTAGGAGTCCCGAGTAGAGCGCTTGCTTTGGGAGTCTCGTGTCGGGCATGTGGACGATGTGGCCCGACCTACGGAGCTGGTCAAGTGTGGTCAGTGCTTCGATGCTGGGGATGTTGGCCTGATTGAGAGCACTGACGTTGGTGCGTCTATCCTCCCAGTGGATTTGCAGGATCTTGCGGAGGCAACGCTGGTGGTAATTCAGTGTTTTGAGGTGTCTACTGTATATGGTCCACATCTCTGAGCCATATAGGAGGGTGGGTATCTCTGCCTTGTAGACCATAAGTTTGGTGTCAGATTTGAGGTCCTGGTCTTCAAACACTCTCTTGCTCAGGTGACCGAAGGCTGTGCTGGCACACTGGAGGCAGTGTTGGACCTCGTCGTCGATGTCTGCCCTTGCTGATAGTAGGCTCCAGAGGTGTGGAAAATGGTCCATATTGTCCAAGAATCTAAGAGCAGAGAGGTTAAGCTTGAACTGTATAAAACATTAGTTAGGCCACAGCTAGAGAACTGCATACAGTTGTGGTCACCACATTAGAGGAAAGATGTGATTGCACTAGAGAGGGTACAGAGGAGATTTACAAGAATATTGCCAGGACTAGAGAATTTTAGCTGTGAGGAAAGATTGGATAAGCTGAGGTTGTTTTCTTTAGAACAGAGGAGGCTGAAGGGAGACTTTGAGGTGTATAAAATTATGAGCAGCCTATATAGAGTGGATATGAAGCATCTATTTCCTTTAGCATAGCGATCAATAACCAGGGTGGCATAGATTTAAAGTAATTGGTAGAAGGATTGGAGGGGAGTTGAGGAAAACTCGTTTCACTCAGAGCGTGATGGGGGTCTGGAACTCACTGCCTGAAGGAGTGGTAGAGGCAGAAACCCTTATTGCATTTAAAAAGTACTTGGATATGCACTTGAAGTGCCGTAATCATCAGGGCTACGGACCAAGAGCTGGAAAGTGGGATTAGGCTGGATGTCTTTTTTGGCCGACACAGACACGATGAGCCAAATGACTTCCTGTGCCATAAATTTCAATGATTCTATTAACCTTTGTGAAATTAAGACTCTGCTTTTTTCCAAACCTCTGCTGATATTTAAATCCAACCTTGCAGTAATGCCTAACATTAGGCCTAACATCTACATACTCTGTGTCTTTATAGTAATATAGATAGCTGTGTATAAGATATGGGGCTAGAAATTCCCCAGCCTGTCATTATTTGATAAATAACGACAAAATAATGAATAAATAAGAATAAATATGTCGCCATTTTTAAAGGGGGTAAATTTGGCCACAAAAAACAGCTGTCCTTAAAAAAAAAGGATATTGCACGACGATTGGCGTTAGAAACCGTGATGTCGCCAAATTTAGTCCGAGGCCTAACAACGGCAAAAACACAGGCCCTGGGAGGAGAGAAAACACAAAAAAATTGTGAAAAACAAAAAATCAAAAATCACAAAATATTTACAAGACCCTTAACTAAGTAATTGCTGCAAAATAATTAAAAAAATACAAACTTTAACTTACTTTTTTGTAGGTCTTCCTACTTACCGACGTTTGAGGCTGCAACGTCTGCTTTTCTCATGTGTTTTTTTTTTATTCCAAAAACGGGTTCGTCGAATGGTCAAACTTAGGCTGTGCGGTTTTTTTTCACAATTTTTTCCGTGTTGCACCAGGGCAATCTGCTTTTTGTCGATATTTTCAAAATGCCATTCTTAAGGTTTGGGGAATTTTGTACAATTCAGTTAAAGAGCAAAAAAGCTCTTTTAACACGAATAAATCACATTAAAATGTGCGTTAGGCTGGGACAATTCTAGTCCATGAAAGCAAAATGCTCAGACATAGACCATACAATGCATACAGCAGAGGAACTTGTTTTCATCCCCCAACCCAATTCGTCAACAAAAATGTAATTTTAAATAGTTTATTAAGTCAATAATTTTTATTGCTGAGGATCCAAAAGTTAGACCCCCCTTCTGACCCTGGTGGATTGGCATCAAAGATTGGCAGGTAAGGCAGTAAAAGAGCAACTCGAGGCTGTCAAATTGGAAATAGTTTGGGTACAGACTAAGGGAAAAGGAAGGACATCCTAAGCTAGAGCTCCCTGAATAACTAAAGATATAGAGATTATAATGAAACAGAAAAAGGAGGCTCATAATAGAGCAGAGAACCAAGCTGAATACAGAAAGCACAGATGAGAACTCAAAAAAGAAAATAAGAGGGGCAAAGAGAGTGCATGAGAATAGATTAGCAGGTAACATAAAAGGGAATCCAAAAGCCTTTTATAAAGAGATATAAATAGACAAAGAATAGTAAAAGGAAGGGTGCGGTCGATTTGGCACCAAAAAGGGAGTGATCTTGTGGAGGCAGAGGGTGTGGCTGAGGTATTACTGAGTACTTTCCATTTGTCTTCACTGAAGAGGATGCTGCCAATGTCACAGTAAATTGGATAGGATCACAATCGATAAATAGGAGGTACTTAAAAGGTTGGCAGCGCTCAAAGTAGAAAAGTCACCTGGTCTGGATGGGATGACAAGTAACTACATTGTCTTTTAAAGACAATAAAACGAGCCTAATTAGTTGTCACTTGGAAAAATGTGGGTTAATAAATGACAGTCAGCACCGCTTTGTTAAAGACAAATTGTATTTGACTAACTTGAGTTATTTGATGAAGTAATGGAGAGGGTTGATGAGGGTAGTGCAGTTGATGTTGCGATAAAGTATCACACATCAGATTTGTGAACAAAATTGAATCCCATGAGATTAAAAGGGCAGTGGCAGCCTGGAAACAAAATTGGCTAAGGGACAGAAAGCAGAGAGCAGTGGTGAATGGTTGTTTTTCAGACTGCAGGGAAATATACAGTGATGTCCCCAAGAGGTCAGTATTAGGATCACTGCTTAGGATCCCATGGAATAAAAGGGCAGTGGCAGCCTGGAAACGAAATTGGCGAAGTGACAGGAAACGGAGAGTAGTGGTGAATAGTTGTTTTTCGGAATATATATTAATGACATGGGTGTACAGGGCACAATTTCAAAATTTGCAAATATCACAAAACTTGGAAGTATAGCGAACAGTGAGGAGGAGAATGATGGACTTCAGGAAGAATAGACAGGCTGGTGAAATAGGCGGACATGTGGCAGATAAAATTTAATGCAGAAAAGTGTGAAGTGATGCATTGTGGTAGAAAGAATGAGGAGAGGACATATAAACTAAATTGTACAATCCTAAAGTAGGTACGAGAATAGAGAGACCTTGGGGGTATGTGTACATAAATCGTTGAAGGTGGCAGGGCAGGTTGAGAAAGCAGTTAAGACTTCCAGGATCCTGGGCTTCATAAATAGGGCTCAAATTTCTCCATGAGTTGCACCGTTTTTTTTGGTGTAACTTAATTTTTCTGGTGTATCTTTTTAGTTTCAAATATGGCCATTTAATTTGCGCCAGTGTCAGTGAGTTAGTTAGGTTTTTTGTTAGGTCAGGTTTTTTTTTCAAAAGGGGGCGTTCCCAGTCACTTATGCTAATTTGGCCAGAAAAAAGTTGTACTAAACTAACTTAGGGCAGCGTATATGTCCACTTTTGTCCGCACAGAAAGGCCTTACTTGCAGTTAATCGGCGCAAATAACTACATTTAAAGCACCAAGCACCAAACAAAGCACAAAAAGTAATAAGCAATTAATTAACAAATAAAATAGAAGGAACCCTGCACCAAAATCAATCCGTAAATAACAAATAAAAAATAGAAGTCCTACCTTAGGGAATGCAGCGGGCCGCCGATGAGGGAGCCCATTTGGCCAGGGCTAGGGATGGCATGCTTCAGGCCCCTCCCACACAGCCTGCAGCACGCGTTTGCAGAAACGGCCTGCCAGGAGCTACTGTACAAGTGCGTAGACTCTAGCTCGCATGTGCAGAGGTCCCGGCATTGTTTTCAGCGCCGGGACCTGGCTCTGCCCCCAATCCATTGGGCCACGCTGTGTCATGACAGAGGAGAGGCTGAGGAGCGGCCAAAATACGGAGGTCTTTTTTTCGGCGCGCTTGGAGGTGGGCAAAAGCGGCACAGCTCGAGTGAAGGCGCCAGAAAAAGAGGTTAGGGAAATTTGGGCCCATAGAGTATAAAAGTTTGGAAATTATGATGAACCTGTATAAAACACTGGTTTGGCCCCAACTGGAATATTGTGTCCAATTCTGGGCACCACAATTTAGGATGGTGTGCAGGCCTTAGAGAGGGTGCAGAAAAGATTTATGAGAGTGATTCCAGGAATGAAGGACTTCAGTTACGTTGATGGACTGGAGAAGCTGGGGTTGTTCTCCTGGGAGCAGAGAAGATTGAGAGGAAATTTGATAGAGGTGTTCAAAATCATGAGGGGCCTGGACATAATAGATAGAGAGAGACTGTTCCTATTGGCAGAAGGGTCAAGAACTAGAGGACACAGATTTCAGGTGATTGGCAAAAGAACCATAGGCGACGTAAGAAAAAAAAAAATTTACGCAGCGAGTGGTTAAGATCTGCACTGCCTGAAAGGATGGGGTGGAGGCGGATTCAATTTTATATTTCAAAAGGGAGTGTGATAAGTATCTGAAGGAAAAAAATTGCAGGGCTACAGGGGAAGCGCAGGGGAGTGGGATTAGCTGAGAGTCGGCGCTGGCTCGACAGGCCTAATGGCCGCCCTCCATGCTGCAACCATTATATGGTTCTACGATTTTAGACTGTTCTTTTTGTTGTATATTAATGACTTGGGCTTGGGCACAATTTCAAAGTTTGCAAATGAAATGAAATTCCGATATGTAGTAAACAGTGAGGAGGATCGTAACAGACCTCAGAAACAGACTGATGAAATAGGCAGACGATGAAATTTAATGCAGAGAAGTGTGAAGTGATGCATTTTGGTAGGAAGAATGAGGAGAGGCAAAATTAACTAAATTGTACAATTTTAAAGGCTGGTGTTGCAGGAACAGAGAGACTTTGGGGTATACGTACACAAGATTTGAAGGTTGCAGGACAAGTTAAGAGGCTGTTTAAAAAAAGCATGCAGGATCCTTGGCTTTGTAAACAGAATGGCTGGGGGAGGTGGGGATTAACCCCCCAAAATAGGTGATTTGGGTCCGGTGAGATGTGGAAATTAAAAAAATCTCAAACACACTCACAAACCCCACAGTAAATATTGGGGCCATAGAGTGCAAATGCAAGGAAGTTCTGCTAAACCTTTATTAATCACGGGTTAGGCCACAGCTGGAGTATTGTTTCCAATTCTGGGCACCACACTTAGGAAGGTGTCAAGGCCTTCGAAAGGTTGCAGAAGAGATTTACTGGAATGGTACCAGGGATGCGGGACTTGTTACGTGGACAGACTAGAGAAATTGGAGTTGTTCTTAGAGCAGAGATGGTTACTGGAAAATTTAATTGAACTGTTCTAAATTATGAAGGGTTTTGATGGAGTAAATGGGGAGAAACTGTTTACAGTAGCAGAAGGGTCGGTAACCAGAGGACACAGATTTAAGTTAATTGGCAAAAGAACCAGAGACGACTTAACGAAAAAATCTTTACGCAGCGAGTTGTTATCATCTGGAATACACTTCTTGAAAGGGTGGTGGATGCAGATTCAATAATAACTTTCAAAAGTAATTGGATAAATACTTGAATGGGGAAAATTTGCAGAGCTTTGGGGAAAAAGCAGGCGAGTGGGACTAATTGGATGACTCTTTCAAAGAGCCGATGGAGGCATGATGGGCTGAAAGACATCTTTCTGTGCCATATCATTCTGTGATTCTTTCCCTTCCAATGTACTGTACATACACCTGTAGAACCACACCAAGTGTTGAACTGATTTTGGTTCAGTTAAACGTACTGCAAACTGAAGGTGAAGCCCGGTGAGTTTCCTTAATTGCCAAATAATCACTGATTCAACATCAGGCAACACAAATACTGTCTTCAGCACATGGACTTTCTCTGCTTTCGTTTATTTGGATAAGATAGTGGTTTTAATTCTCAACATAAAAATCTTGAGCTCCAATAAAGATTACATTCATATTGTTACCTGTGAGGGTGGAGAACTGGGAAAGTTTCCCAGGGAAGCTGTTTCTGTGCACACAAGACCTTCTTTATTTCGTATGGTAATTCAGCTCAGCAGTGTATTGAACAATCATCTTTTTATTGCACATGGACAAGGAGATGGGTTGTTGAAATGCCTGCTGTTCTAGCCATTGGTAATTTGATAATTAGTATCATGCATTTTTTTAAATATTTTTTTGGAATGCCTTTACATATTGTATTTTATTTTCCAGTCAAAAACTATGTGCATATTCATTGGTGAATAATGATTTTATAGCAGACTATAAAACCAAGTGTTGCCATAGCTCTCGATGCCTGCAAAATTTACTGCTTTTTATTTTGTTTTAATTATTAATTCCCTGATGCTTTGGCTCTACTGTAGACTGATCTAAGGTGACGCATAGCCGTTATGAGAGTAAGACATTATGAATTATGTAAAAATATTTAAATTGGTTCACAAAGTTTGAAACTCCGTTCAACTGATGCTGCTTGCTGACACTTCAATGCATTGCAAAAGGTTTCATGCACTGATTTATTGTGAATCACCCCAAGTTTGAGAAAATGAGCTGAACAACTTTTCTTTTCCCCATCTTCCCAAATTGATTTACATGAATTATTGAATAAGCCATATGGCTTGTATATATTTCTAGGTACAATTTATCTAGTGTCCCAGGTTTGGATACTAGGATTTACACTGTCGATCAGTACCACTGGGGTACAGGCCAAAAGATTTTGTTATATAAAATGCACCATCTTACTACTATAATCAATTGGGTAATGTAGTTGAAAATTGTACTTCGAAACATATCATTCCTGCAAATTTCAAGTCTGTCTCTGTGTTCTGAATTCCAGGAAGCTTTTTCCTATCAAATTAGGAATATAGAGGAGAGATACAGAGGCAAGTTAGTTCACCAGCTATTTAAATACTCAATATATTTTAATGCATAAATGTCATTTAAAAAATGAAATACTATTGGGTTTTATTTGGAAATGTTCAAAACTGCAAATATGCCAAGTATACTCTCATAGGGCACAAAATTGGGCAGGAGTTGCTCCGTTTTTTTTGGAGCAACTTGATTTTTCTGGAGTATCTTAAAAATCCACATTTTGTACATTTAATTTACGCCCCCCTGCCCCCCCCCCCCCGATCAAAACTCTCTCTCCCCCCTCCACCCTCCCCCCTACCGGATCAAAACTCTCCTCCTCTTTCCCCCCACTCCCGGATTAAAACTCTTCTCTCTCTTTTCCCCCCCCCACCCCACCCCCCACAACGGATCAAACACCCCCCCCCCCCCTCCGATCAAAACTCTCCCCGCATCAACCTGTTTGTTGTGGCTTTCTAGGCTGGGAAGGCAGCGGGCCGGCCTGTGCGGCAGGCCACTAGGGGCAGGATGCATTGTGTCCCATGCTGCAGCATGCACACAGAGGCTAGGGGCAGGTGCTACAGTCCATGCACGCACACTCCAACGCACTTTGTGGAGAGCTGCCGGCACTGTTTCTGGTGCAGGGCCCTAGCTCCGCCCCCCAATTGAATTGCCATGCCGCGCCAAGCCCCAGGAGAGGCAACACAGCAGCCAGAATCGGGGGAGATTTTTTAGGCGCCATTTTCAGCCCACAAAGTCGGCGCATCTCCGGTGAGTGCGCCGAAAAAAGGGGTGGGCCAAATTTTAACCCATTGTTTATAAGGGTAAATGTAGCAGGTGCTCCAAGTTTGCAGATGACACTAAGCTGGGTGGCGGTGTGAGCTGTGAGGAGGATGCTTAGAAGCTGCAGGGTGACTTGGACAGGATAGGTGAGAGGGCAAATGCATGGCAGATGCAGTATAATAAATGTGAGGTTATCCACTTTGGGGGCAAAAACACGAAGGCAGAATATTATCTGAATGGTGACAGTTTAGGAAAAGGAGAGGTGCAACGAGACCTGGGTGTCATGGTTCATCAGTCATTGAAAGTTGGCATACAGGTACAGCAGGCAGTGAAGAAGGCAAATGGTATGTTGGCCTTCATAGCTAGGGGATTTGAGTATAGGAGCAGGGAGGTCTTACTGCAGTTGTACAGGGCCTTAGTGAGGCCTCACCTGGAATATTGTGTTCAGTTTTGATCTCCTAATCTGAGGAAGGACGTTCCTGCTATTGAGGGAGTGCAGCGAAGGTTCACCAGGCTGATTCCCGGGATGGCTGGACTGACATATGAGGAGAGACTGGATCAACTGGGCCTTTATACACTGGAGTTTAGAAGGATGAGGGAGGATCTCATAGAAACATATTTAGTCAATTATGTGTTAATAGACTGCAGCAGTCTTCATTTGACCACTCTAATGCAGAAAAGCTTGTACAGGTTACACAATTTCATCAAACATAGAAACGTAGAAAATAGGTGCAGAAATAGGCCATTCGTGACTGGACAGGTTCGATGCGGGAAGAATGTTCCCGATATTGGGAAAGTCGAGAACCAGGTGTCACAGTTTAAGGATAAGGGGTAGGCTATTTAGGACTGAGATGAGGAGAAACTTCTTCACTCAGAGGGTTGTTAACTTGTGGAATTCCCTACCGCAGAGCGTTGTTGATGCCAGTTCATTGGATATAATCAAGAGGGAGTTAGATATGGCCCTTATGGCTAAAGGGATCAAGGGGTATGGAGAGAAAGCAGGAAAGGGGTACTGAGGGAATGATCAGCCATGATCTTTTGAATGGTGGTGCAGGCTCGAAGGGCCGAATGGCCTACTCCTGCATCTATTTTCTATGTTTGATGACATTGTGTAACCTGTACAAGCTTTTCTGCATTAGAGTGGTCAAATGGAGACTGCTGCAGGCTATAATAACACATAATTGACTCAATATAAAAATGTTGCCTATGTTCATGACTCATAAGCCCTTTGATTTGAAGGTTTTTTTTAATGCAATTCACGCTAGTTGTTTAAAAATGTGGAAAAAGCTAAATTGAAATTTCCAGTGTAAATTACAATCTTAAACGTTCTCAAATTATGGGACTCACAAGTGAATCATGAATGTTGGCAGTGCTGCTGTGATTGGTCACACCTCTCAGGAGATTAATGAAGACATACAAAGAATGGGTCTGCATGGCTCAAGCTATTTATTTTCATTCAATATATCTAGTGTTGATGCAGAGTAGTGTAAGGTCATTTATTTTGGGAGGAAAAATGAGCAATGGGAGTACACACTCAATGGAAAGACATTTGACGGTATTAATGAACAGAGAAACCTAGGAACAGAAATGCATAATTCCCCAAAATTATGAGTGCAGGTAGATAACACTGTAAAAAGGCCAATACAAAATTGGAATACAAAAACAATGAGGCAGTTGTATATGGCAATTATTAGCCCACAGTTTAGAGTACAGTATGCAGCTTGGGGTCCCATTTTAGAAAGGACATTAAAGCCATAGAGAACCTACTGCATAGATTAAGAACATAAGAATTAGGGACAGGAATAGGCCATGCGGCCCTTCGAGCCTGCTTTACCATTCAATAAGATTAGGGCAGATCTTCAACCTCAACTCCATGTTCCTGCCCAATCCCCATATCCCTTGATTTCCCTAGAGTCCAAAAATCTATCTATCTCGGCCTTGAATATACTCAGCCTTGAATATACTCAGCCTTGAAGATCACCAAGATGATGCCACAGATGGCAAAACTGTAGTTGTAGAGGCTCAAAATACTAGGAATTTTCCACTGGCGTAAAGAAGACTTGGAAAGATTTAATAGAGATGTTTATTATTATGAAGGGCTTTGATGGGGTGAATAGGGAGAAAAAACTATTTCCTCTGGTTGGGGAGTCCGTGATAAGAGATAATCAGCCTAAAATTGTCACGGTGAGAATGAGGACAGATGTTAGGAAAAATGTCTTTATGCATCAGGTTTTTGGAACATATTCGAACAGTATGGGCATTGGTGGTTCAGTGGTAGAATTCTTGCCTGTCATGTGAGAGACCCAGTTTCGATTCCTGGCCAGTACAAAACCTTTCACTTTTGTCATCTTTCATATGTGGATGTAAAAGATACTAACCACTATATTGAAGAAGAGCAAACCTTTTTTGAAAAATATATTTTGAAACCATTGTGTTTCTATTACAGACTATAGATGAATACACTGTACTTACTCATATTTAATTGAATAAGAGTTTATACGTGAAATTATTATCTAATGCCATTGAACCCTGGAATTTGATTGTTTATCTCAAATATTCATTTAATTGGTGTATTTCCCAAACTGAGATGAGCAACATCTATCTTCTAATTGATTGAGTAGAAATATTAGGTATTTCATTTAAGAACTATTTTGTAGAAGGAAGTGGTTATTATGTCAAAGGTTTTGTTCTCAATAAACTTCTACTACTAAAGATCAATCCTTTTAAGGAATTGTATCTGCAGAGCCCAGGAGATTAACTTTCCAAGTGAATATGTCCCAATGTTATCTCTTTTTCATACAGGAATGCAGCTAAACTTGAGATACTTAGGAGAAAGGGCCAACAACACAACAATCACATGTTTCATGAGGAGCTCCTAGCTGATGTCAGCAGTAGGTCTACTTCTATGGGAATTATGTCAATTATGGACTGCTTTGCGGTATCTAGGAGTTAAATATTCTTTCTGTAAAACACGTCATTGCTAATACTGCCACTGACATCACAGCTAGGGTTGGAATCTCATTGTGGAGGATATTCTTACAGATATATACCCTGGGCAGAGCTAAACCTGCTGAGCCACCCTTCCCAGTTGGGTATTTTGCTGATATATTCCACAATGAAATAGAGGCAATGAAGTGATGACTCCAGATAGGCTCCCACAAAAATGTTTTGTTTGTGAGTGAATTTTATTTTACTTATAAAATAATTTTACTATTTTGACCCACATATCATTTATTCAGCAAGTGACAGCCAAGGTTATATAATGTCTCATGCACTCTACAGTAAGCAAAGTTGTCACTTAATTATCCCTTTTCTCTCCTACTTATTCGTATCGTACGCTGACAGGAGGTGCTGCAGGAGACAAAGTGCAGTCTGCAACTACGAAAGGCTGTAATGAAAGTTTTTAATCTTTTTATTTGCATTTATAGTGATTACACTTTAAAACTACTCAATTGGCTGTAAAGCTGTAACATGGACTGCACACTGGAATTGCAAATAGCATCAGTAGGGAATTTTCCCGATTGATTTTTGATCCCTATTCAAGCATTAAACTAGATTACTGAGTAAATAAATAAATTAGAGTTATATGTTTGCATGCATACATTTTATAATTTAATTTCACCTTGGATACTCGGCAGTAACCTAATTGTTATTCAAAATAACAGCCCTTCTGGCACAAGAAGTAACCCGTTGAAGGAAAAGGATTATGTTACTTTGCACCTTGCTTCTGTGCAAACAGTTGGTACAATCTCTGTTCAGGATTAAAGCTTGATCAAATTATTTTCTTGCTCCAAACTGTCAATTTTGAAATCGAAGAGAAAAATTGCAGACAGCATCAATAGGGAATTTTTCAGAAACATTTAACACAGGAGCCCTACTATAAATATAGTTTTCTACTTTCAACATGATTTACAATTTCTGAAGAATGCAACAGCATTGATTATTAACTGAAAGAATTCATGAAACTCTCGCTAATGTGAACTAACAAATTCAGTGCAATGATGATATTGTTGAGAAATGACTAAAATGGTGGATTTTGGAAACTATAATATGGTTCATGAAATCTGGCAAGAATTCCCTGGTGAATTATACAGGCCCAATTCTTCCAAAGTTAGATACAGGAATGTCTGGTTAAAGTGCTATTTTAACAGTAAATATTCCTGGCATTTGGGAAATTGGAGTTTGTTTTTTCAAGAAGGAAGGAGTCAATCTGCTTGTGTCTATTTATACATTTTTCACTGTCCAGACCTCACAAAAACCTGAGACTTTTAATACTAATGTCAAATAAACTTATTCGGAGGCAGCTTAATTTTCTTTCAGAATACATAACAGTAAGTGAAGTCTTATCAATTTAAATGTGCTGTTGACGTGAGAAACTCAGAAAAGCACTGTGAGCCTTTTCTCATACTGTTAAAGCAGCCTTTTTATCCACTGTACTTAGGCAACATTTTACAGTTTAACCAATCTGATGTGTTGCTGCTGCTTTCCTGAGAACTTGAGAACAGGTCAATTTTTAAGATTTACTGCGTGTTATCAAATTGCGGTCTTTAATTAGATTGTAAATCAGAATAATACCGGGTCGGTATTATGATATTTATCATTGTCATCGTAATGTGGTTTCATTTGAAGGGAAGAGGCTGTCACAAGTGCTGCTCTCTATGCTGCTTCTCTTTTCAATCATATTCTGTCCAGAATTTAAGAAACTTCCAGGCTCTCTCTTCTCTTGCTTTTCTATCTGATGCATTCTTCAAATATTTCTGAAAATGTTAATTGCTCCTGTTTGAGATCAACTCATTCTGTTCTTTTTCACTTCTTCTGTGTACTAGTAATTAAATAGGCACAGCCCAATAAAGATATGTGCATATTTTAATCATCAGTTTAATATTGAATGTTAGGTATATGATTTGATTTTATCAGCCTGAAAAGTGGACGCATCATTAACTTGTATGGAATAATATTAGCACCTGCCATTATGATGTCTCTGGCTCAAATCTTTCTCTCCTGCCAAAAGGATGGAGATAGCTCAACAGAGATGAGTTGTTTAATGAATTGTTGAGGGAATGTGGTATTGTGGGGAGTTCAGGTTTGCAGACTGGGGAGAGCTTGGGGTGACAGCAACCTAGATTATTTTAGAGAGGCCCAGAGGAGCTCTCCTGCTCCTTGTGGTCCCACAAAAATAATTAAAAACTGAAACTTGGTGCTCTTCGGCTGTATCACCAGTAAAACTGGTTGCAGTATGCGCAGTGCAGGCTGTTTCCAGTTGTCTCTGAAAATGGCAACCAAGGTCCTATGTATGTCACAGGACCCAGTTACATATTAAAGTGGCTTAACACTTGAAACAGGCGGGCACTCTGGCTGACCTGCAGCAGGCCCCTTTGACAATGGCGGCAACTGGAGCATCTGTGTTAACGGGGCGGTAAGTCTACGCACTCCATTTTAAGTCCATTAGCACCACATTAATACCGAGTTAATTTCAGCCAATAGGACCCCGGTTTGCATTTTAAAAGGACCTACTTCCTGCAACGGGCAGGTGCTTTGGCCGCCCAGCAATAGGTTCTTTTAACAATGTTGATGTTCAGAGCGTCAGCAATAACAGAGCGGTAAGTCTACAGACCCCATTTTGAAACCATTAGCACCACATTAACGCAGATTTGTCCAAGTTAATATTGGCCCTTTCACACCTGTGAAGCATGTCGTCCACTTACTAGATGACCAATTGAAGGGACCAGGTAAGGGAAGTTGGAGCTAGCAAAACTTTTCAAAACATTTTGCATGATGGATACAATGAAGTTCTCGGGTGCTTTTTTCTAGTTACAAACTTTCCAAAATTCACTGGGGCAGGGAGGAGGAATGAGTAAGAGTGCCAGATTGAAGAGCATGCAAAAAAATCAACAAAATATTTCTGCATCCAAGCTCTTTCACTCGAAGTACAGCAAACAATGTTTGTCGAGCAGTTTTGACATAGCTCAGACCACCCTAACCTGTTTGTACTAGAGCAGCTTACTGTGATCAGATCAGGTGACTGAAATCTCAAAGCAAGATAGCAATAGGGGATGGTCTGCTGCCAGGTTAACTTTCTACAGAGATACACTCAACAAGAGTCCTTTTATAGAAAAGAGTGAATGTAGGACAGCCACTGTAGAAATCCTGACTTGTATCTTCAAACACATTCGGGGATTAGAGAGTTTCATTTGATGAGTGTTATAACTGCTCATTCTATCTCCCAAAAGAGCGTTAGTTTACATGTGACCTTTCTACCGCCCCCAAAACAGCTGCTCAAACAATTCTTTAAATTGGGTTTGGGAAAGGGATGAGAGAGAAATGTGATTATTTGCTCATAAAGCAGACAGTGAGTCATGTTTCTTTGTCACCTTTTGAAAGAATTTGTAAATCTCCCTCAACATAGTGAGATGGCCTTTAGAAACACAATTGTACTTATAGTAGCAAGTTGTAGCTTGTAATCTTTAGAGGAAAAGCACTGTATGTCTTTTGATAAGTGAAACAAAATTATTTTGTTCTATGAATGCTATCAACGGTATACATTAAGGGCTGGATTTTCTGCTAATTTACACCTCGTTTCACGGGGCGGTAAATGGTGTTTCTGGGCGTCAAACGGGGCAACCAGGATTTAGCGCCCAGCTGGAAGTTTCGACAATGGTTTTGCAGCGGCACAAAAAAGCCTTACCACCCCGCCCTCTATTTTGACAGTAATGATGATGTCAATCATCGTGCAAGGCTGCGCTAGCGCCGCGGGTGGAACTTTCGCCCCCAACGCCTTACTTAGTGTCTGCCCCAGGACCCAACCAAAAAAAACAGACGGTCCCAGGGTGCAGCGGGCACAATTGGGGGGCATACTAAAGGGAGGCTGGAGGATTTTGTATCGCAGTTGTCAGTGACTGCCACGGTTGCGCACAGAACGCTGCGTGAGTATACAGTTTAAAGCAGCACTTTTATGTGACTTAACCCTTTGTTTTCAAGGTCAGTAAGAGAGTTCAATGGGGGCAATGTTGGTTTGCCAGAAAATCATGCTAGTTGCTATTGGCAGGCGGCTTCAAGCTGGTCGAAGGGTTCTTATCCATGGTGGGCAATGGAATCGAAGACATCGCAGATGTTGGGGAAGGAGGCCTTACCCCCCCACGGGTTTACAGGGAACATCGCTCATATCTCCACATCTGATGCGCAGTGCGTTCAAAGGCTGCGCTTCAGAAAAGAAGTGCTGACAGAGATATGCCAGCTCCTACAGGCAGACCTATAGCCAACTAGCCAACAGGACTGCGCTGCCCGTCGAGGTGAAGGTGACTGCGGCGATGGCCTTCTATGCCTCCGGCTCCTTCCAGGTAGCAGCAGGGCACATATGCAGCATCTCACAGCACGCTCCACCTCCCATTTCACTGGAGCCACTCATTCTCTGACTGGACTGGACCTGAGCAACCGGAACACGATGGCTACGAACAACTTGCTGGCTGGCTTCGGCACCATCACTTCCCCGTGGGACAGTAGGGAATGCAGAGAGTATGAAGCAAAGCTTGTGCCTGTGATGCGCCCGAATCTGCGGCATAATCAATGGCACGTGCCACACACTCTGGAACTCCACTGTCGCTGCTCGAGGCCACCCAGCCTCTGTGTGTGGGCAGTGATGGCCCTGCTGGACTCCCGAGTCGCAACGACAGTCTGTGACGCTGCCTCCGCAACAGTTGCAGTGAGTTTGTCGATGTTCGCTGGGATCCGTCTCAATGCATCAATAAGGTCATGCTACGTAACTGTGGTTTCCCTGGACATTTCCACCAGGTCCACTTCAATGTCAGACTGTCTTTGCTGACTCGCACTCCAGAGAGCTGACCTGCGGGATTCCACCCCGGCACCACGTTGCTGCACGCCACTGGGGCCAGGAGCCTCCAAATCCTCAATGCCCAGGAAGTCGGCGGCGTCGTCAGAAGTGCTTAATCCCGATTGGGCAACTGGTGGACTGTGCTGCTCCGTCAGAGCAGTGTCCTCCAGTGCCTCATCGCCAGCCGCATGGCCTGAAATGGAGGCCTCCCTCGAGGGATGCTGTTCCTCCGGTTGTTCATCTGGAAGTAGAAAACAGCAGCCGAGTGGTTAGCAGCAGGGGAGGGGGCAAGGTGACATGAGGAATGTGGCATTGCACATGTTCATTTAAAGAGCCACCGCAACTCCATAATATCTCGCAATGCATTGTGTTGAGTCGCGCAATCTATTTACTTACCCACTACCCAAAGGGGGCTCAGCATCGCCCCCGGCAACTGTCTGAGCTGGGACTCCGATGAGGGCCGAGACCCCCTCTACGTCCGTCAGAAGAATTATTTGAGGCAGTTCCTTCCCCCCCCTTGTCCGCAGCTGCTCCTTCCTGTTGTGGGAGAGCTTTAACTGCGAAGAGAAAAATAGGAAGGGTTCAAAAAGTGTCTCTCTGCTGTTGTGCCACATATATCTACCACAGTAAAATAAGTGATACAATGTGAATGTTCTAGAGGCCTCCGTTCAATCTGTTGCAATATTGCATGTGCTTCGTCAGTATGTATTCGCAGGTTAGAGGTATTAAACATGGGGGCTATAAGTGATCTTTCAGAAAGCGATAGGAGCAGTTGGAGTGCATTGCGAGGGACGATCTTAATGATACAGATTATGTGCATAGATCATTAAAAGCCAATGGGTGCCGAAGTAAGCCTTCATCTTTATTATGCATTGTGAAAGGCACCCCACTGAGTGTTGGGAGGGAGCAGATACATGTTACAAGTAATGGAGGCACGCATAGATGCAAATGGTACTCGCTCTGACGACTCTCGTGAGGTTGTTGAACTTTTTTCGAGACTGTGTGCCAGTACTGGGCACAGTGTCGACAGCAGACACCTCCTGTGCAATGTCCCTCCATATTCACTTAACACAGGAAGGAGTGGTCTGGCTCCCCCTGTAAGATGGAGTGAGGCCCACCTCCTCTCCACCGCGCTCACTAAGGCCTCACTAGCCTCCTGGCTGAAGCGCCTGGCACGCTGCCTTCCCTACTGCTCCTCCATCTCTGCTGAAGTGGGCCGGTTTAAATGCGCATATGCGCAGGAAACTGACGCGCCTTGCGTTTGCGACCGGAAAAGAAACCAGGAGGAAAAAAAAAATCAATGCGCATGCGCAAAAGGGCCACCTCCAACACCAAAAGTTTCGGCTTGGACGCACTAAGTCAGTCGTGCAACGCTTGACTTAATGCCAACGCTCCTCCAGATCACTTTGCTGTAAATTCCTGACGAGGGCACATACTTTTGTGCACCGCCGCGATTTGCGCCCGAAATCCTAAAAGCCGGCCCAAATAGTTTTATATTTTTTGAGGAGCAATCTCAGATATGTTGGGTTTGACATGTTGTGGATGAACATCAACACCAAAAGAGATTTCAAACAAATGTAAGTCTATAGTACTTTAAGTAAAGGTTTGCATGTGAAGTATCAAAGAGCATTGCCTCAGTGTTTAATTAGATGTTACATAGACAGGTGCTCGGTTGTGTGATCAGTGATGCTCCATGCCGATATTAAAAATATTCAAATTCAAAACTGTACACAATAGCAGTAACATGCGAAGACTTTGAGCTGCATTTTCAAGTTGGCTTTTCATGGATGTTCCAGTAACGTAGCTTGCCCCAACACTCCCTAGTACAGAGACAATTTAAGAGCTGATTTTCATCTACAGATTTAGTTCTAAATGGTTAAGAGCTGGTGCAAATCTCACCGGAAAGGCCCAGTGCAAATAGCACTCAATTCTCTAGCATAAGCTCATTTTCATAATTATTCACAGCACTCAGAAATGTTTATAAAAGTCTAATTCCTTAAGTAAAACCAAAACAAAGAATAAAAACTGCTGAATAATTACCTTAAAATCATATTCTTTGAATTTTCTGTGCCTTTTTAAATTACCTCCTCGCTGAAGGATCCTCTCTAGAAACTCTGGATCTCAGGTTTCCGAGTCATGGGTTGAACCCAGCATCAGCATTCCCACCCGCCAACTAATTGCACAGGGGACTTCCTTATCCATTCTTAAATATTTTAGTAAAATTCATGCCTGCTTTAGACTGGAGCTTCCACCACCCACCCTAGACCTGACCAGAAACGTGAGCAGCACTGAAAAGAGAATAGCAGGTGAACTGATTTTTGTCCAACTTATGTCCCATATGTGCCTGTTTTCAGAGTGCAATTACGATGCCTCTTTAAAGCATATCTGGAAACCACCAGGGTCAGTAAAAGTTCAGACAATACCAGTCAAGGCCAATGATTACAATTCAGGGTAGAGATTAGAGATTGCTACAATAAACAAGTAAACCATCAGCACTTAAATCTATTTATTTTTATTATAACACCAATTTTAATATCTTCATTTTAAATGTCAAGGAAATATTGGGTGCCTGATACAAATGGAAATATTTTTGGTGTAATAAGCAATAGTTCTACTTTTGCAAACAATCTCTCTGTCGAGCTACTTTTTATTATTTGTTTCCATAATGTCACATATACATTACGCAAGTCTAACCTTTCTGAGGTGTAATAAATTGTGAATTTGAAAACCCTGACTGTTTACTTCCTGAGAAAATGTAAATGTCAAAATCCACTTTTCACTGCTGCTTGGCATATAATTGAAATAGTCTGTTGTAAATGCTTTTAAAATTTGTTCTGTCTGCAAAAACAATGTCCTTGTAAATGTTTTACCCTTTATCTCCTAAAGCAAAATATAGAGAATTGAGGAGTCTTGCTTTCATTTGGACAATCCCTTGTGTTTACAAGGGCATTGTTACCACAGAAGGGTGTTCCTGAGTGGTATCAGTATCTGGCAGAGCATGCTGTAAAATTCCAATTGCAGAGCTGCCCCAATCTTTTCTGCAGGAAGCTTGGGCTACATCACACTCTAATGCAATGTTCATCGTTTAGTTAAACTATGAAATATTAATGTATATCACCAGATATGATTGACAACACCCTGACTTATTGCACCCTCATCTGTATAAAGATGGTAAGGCGACTTGCAAAATGATTTTATCAAGGTGACACCACCCCTTAAAAAGAATGAAAAGGAAGATACTGCCTTGGCCCTCAAAGGATTAATGTGGGTCCAGAAAGCTGGATGGTACAGTACACGTGGTACTTGCCATTTAGCTGCAATGTGATTATAAATTGAAAGAAGCACATCTGAAATTGGAACATATATTTTCAGTTTGGTTGGTTTAGTTTGAATTTCGAAAGAAACACAAACCACTGGCAAGCAGCTGTAGGTAACTTTCGGTCCCCAAATCTGCTATTTGTTAAAGTTGACAGATATTACAGTCTGATGAATAGCCATGTCAAATGTGTGTCGCTTGTATTCCATCATATTTGCAATAAATTCATTTGTCTGTTTATTTGCAGCAGAAATTGTCAATGGTGAACAAACCTATTGACTTCCTCATTACAATATATCTAGCAAAACCAAACACTGTTAAATCTCCAATTGTCTGCCAGGGGTACTGAGGTGAATGATAAACCATGATCATATTGAATGGTGGTGCAGGCTCGAAGGGCAAAATGGCCTGCTCCTGCACCTATTTTCTATGTTTCTATGTCACATGGAGCTGATGTGGTCTTGCGGTGTATTTTCACCACTCCCAACAAAATATAGCTCAGTGGCTGTTCCATTGGAAGTGGAGACTCTATAATGATCCCTCACTAAGTCACCTGAACACTTTGAATAAAGACTGGTGCAGCAATTGACGTTATGGGTTGCAACAGTGACAGCTGTTCGGTGCTATGAAATGTGGGATGTCACCAACTAAGGAATCGCACTGTTGCTGTGCATAAAAAGTAGATCTTTCAGCAAACTCAATCAAATCGGACAGATTTATTTTTACAAAGCAGTAATGTAGTTTTTTAAAAGTTAATCTGTCATGTTTTGATTCTTGATACAATTTTGTAGAGTTCATTCATTAGTAGTCTCCAATTAAAGAATGCAATAAACAACTGATATGCAAATCTGCCTTTTGTGAAGGTGTGTGCTTCTTTAATACAAAATCCACATTTCTCTTCCTGTCCTCCTCCCAATGAATGGATTCATCATTATCGTCATAGGCAGTCCCTCGGAATCGAGGAAGACTTGCTTCCATTCTAAAAATGAGTCCTTGGGTGGCTGAACAGTCCAGTACGAGAACCACAGTCCCTGTCACAGATGGGAAAGATAGTCGTTGAGGGAAAGGGTGGATGGGACTGGTTTGCCGCACGCTCTTTCCGCTGCCTATGCTTGTTTTCTGCATGCACTCGGTGATGAGACTCGAGGTGCTCGGAGCCCTCCCGGATGCACTTCCTCCACTTAGGGCGATTTTTGGCCAGGGACTCCCAGGTGTCAGTGGGGATGTCACACTTTATTAGGGAGGCTTTGAGGGTGTCCTTGTAACGTTTCCTCTGCCCACCTTTGGCTTGTTTGCCATGAAGGAGTTCAGAGTAGAGCGTTTGCTTTGAGAGTCTTGTGTCAGGCATGCCCAGCGGAGCTGATTGAGTGTGGTCAGTGCTTCAATGTTGGGGATGTTGGCCTGGTCGAGGACGCTAACTTGGTGCATCTGTCCTCCCAGGGGATTTGTAAGATCTTGTGGATTCACTGCTCTTGTGGAAAGCAAAGACACATTTGGGAATCATCTATCAGCGGAGTTATTGACCTAGAAACAGTTCATTAAGAACTGAATGCTACATAGCCTTCCTCTGTAATGTTTTATGAGCTCTGAGGGGCAAAGACACAGTGGGATTTTAAAGGGACACTATATTCATTAAACAGTTGTCAATAGTAAAATCGGGCGGGCTGTAAAATGGGTGGCCAATCTGATTCAGTCAGCTTCTCACTGAGCAGGTTAAGTTAAAATTACTCCCATTGTCTCTGCACATTTTTTCAGTCTGGAGCAAGAGATAAGCATTTTGTTTGGTTCTTATGTCATGTATTGGTGATACCATCAGGAATTTTAATATGATTTGTTTCTTAGGCAAACCTTATTACGTTTGATTACAAGCATTTTTTTCAGGAAGAAGGTGCCTCTTTAAAAATGTTTTAAAAAAAATTGAAATATTAACTGCCATCATCTGAGGAAAATAAATCGAAACAGATTTAAAAAAATTAATTCTCATGATGTAGGCCTCAGTGGTAATACCAGTTTTTATTCACTGTCTCTACTTGCGCTGAGAAGGTGGCATTGGGCTTCCTTCTTGAACAGCTGAAGACCGCGATTTGATACAACTGAGCTTGCTAAGCCATTTCAGAGGGTAATTAAGCATAAACCACTTTGGTTGGGACTGGAGTCGCATATAGGCGAGACTGTGACCAGTTGGTTGTTGCAACAATCTGAAAGATTCAGATCAGCCATAACCTTATTGAATGGCAGAACAGGCTCAAGGTGCTGAATGGCATACTCCTGTTCCTATGATCGCTTTATGGTCACTTACTGATATTATAGTGAACAGAAATGTTCATATATGAAAGATTGAATTCAGCAGTATGTTGCATCCAGCAGAGAAAGTTAAATTTATTGAAAAGATACAAGACAAATGGTGGCTTATGAGTGACTATACTTGGAAAATGTTACTGCATAAATAATGCGTAAAATAGTTGCTCCACAAATTTAGCAAAGCTCCCCTTTATAAATGATATCAAAAGTGAATTCCTTTAGTTTTTATTTGTTCACATGATGTGAGTGATGCTGACCAGGCCACATTTATTGTCTATCCATAGCTGTGCTGAAAAAGTGGTGACAGGCCCTCTTGACCCGTTGCTCTCCCTGTGCTGATGGTGCTCCCACAATTGTGTTAAATAGCGAATTCCAATTTCATGTCATTTGCTTTAGAGCTACATGTTTTATGTTAATTGCCATAATAAGTAGCCGCCTTACACATCAATCTTGCTGCCTCCTTGTTGTGGCTTCCCACTATCATTTTCTGGTCCAATCTGTGGATTTCTCCTTGGCCACAATTAGTGTCACTCAGGAGGGGTGGGAAAGAAGGTAGGAGCACAAAGAAATTCCTTTTCCAATAGATGGCATTTCATACGATTAACTGCTGCACTTAATTTATCCCAACTGTTATATTCATATACTGTGATGACTCAGTTGCTTCATCACTGACCTTGCATTCACAATTCCTCCAATAATGAAGTAACCGATGCCAAACTTTAGTATGGCCTGGACAAAATCCGAGCTTTGGGTTGACAAAGTGGTAGGTAACATTTATGCCACACGAGTGCCAGAAAAATGATCATCTCCTACAAAGAAGATCCAACCACCTCGCCCTGATTTGTAATGGCACCACCATTGCAAGGCCCGCACCATCAACATCCTGGGGATCAACATTGACCACAAACTTATCTGAACCAGCCATATCAATGGCATTACTATAAGAGCAGGCAGAGGCTGGGTATTCTAACAAGTGGCTCCGCTCCTGACCCTTCAAAGTCTCCACCATCTACAAGATTCAGGTCAGGAGTTTGGTATGTATTCCATCAATCAGCTAGATGTATGCAGTTGCAGCAACACCCAAGAAGCTCAACAACAACAGCTCAATAATATGCTCCTTAAAACATACCTATTTGTCCAAGCCTTTAGTCATCTGTCCTAATATCTCCTTATGTGGCTCGATGTCAAATTTTGTTTAATAACTCTCTCGGGACATTTTACTACATTAAAGGCACTATACAAATGCAAGTTGCTGTTGTTGACTTGGATATATATTATTGTTCCTTCATTGTCGCTGGGTCAGTTTTGGTCTCCTAATCTGAGGAAGGACGTTCTTGCTATTGAGGGAGTGCAGCGAAGGTTCACCAGATTGATTCCCGGGATGGCAGGACTGACATATGAGGAGAGACTGGATCGACTGGGCCTGTATTCACTGGAGTTTAGAAGGATGAGGGGGGATCTCATAGAAACATATAAAATTCTGACGAGAAAGCAGGAAAGGGGTACTGAGGTGAATGATCAGCCGTGATCTTATTGAATGTTGGTGCAGACTCGAATGGCCGACTCCTGCGCCTATTTTCTATGTTTCTAAAATACATGAATTGTCTACCTAACCCATTGTGGGAGCACCATAAGTACAAGGATTGCAGTAGTCCAAGGAGAATGCTCACCATCGTCTTCTCAAGGCATCTAAGGATGAGCAATAAAAAAAAATGCAGCATTGCTAATATCACCCGCTTCCCAAGAACAAAAAAAAACAACATTTCAGACAAACACATTACTCATTTGTATGCTATTAACTAACACGCAGCAAAATTTCATCCCACAAATTTTCTAAGACAGTGATAACTTTATAATCTCACTTATCGATGAAGGTTAGGGTAACTTGATAAAAGTAAATTCCTCTATCATAGAAACATAGAAAATAGGTGCAGGAGTAGGCCATTTGGCACTTCGAGCCTGCACCACCATTCAATATGATCGTGGCTGATCATTCAACTTCAGTATCCCACTCCTGCCTTCTCTCCATACCCCCAATCCCTTTAACCGTAAGGGCCACATCTAACTCCCTGTTGAATATATCCAACGAACTGGACTCAACAACTTTCTGTGCTAGAGAATTCCATAGGTTCACAATTCTCTGGGTGAAAAAGTTTCTCTTCATCTCGGTCCTAAATGGCTTACCTTTTATCCTTAGACTGTGACCCCTGATTCTGGACTTCCCCAACATCTGGAACATTCTTCCTGTATCTAACCTGTCCAATCCCATCAGAATTATATATGCTTCAATGAGATCCCCTCTCATTCTTCTAAATTCCAGTGAATATAAGCCTAGTTGATCCAGTCTTTCTTCATATGTCAGTCCTGCCATGCCAGGAATCAGTCTAGTGAACCTTCGCTGCACTCCCTCAATAGCAAGAATGTCCTTCCTCAGATTAGGAGACCAAAACTGTACACAATACTCGAGGTGTGACCTCACCAAGGCCCTGTACAACTGCAGTAAGACCTCCCTGCTCCTATACTCAATTCCTCTTGCGATGAAGGCCAATATGCCATTTGCTTTCTTTACTGCTGCTGTACTTGCATGCCTACTTTCAATGACTGATGTACCATGACACCCAGGTCTCATTGCACCTCCCCTTTTCCTAATCTGTCACCATTCAGATAATATTCTGCCTTGCTGTTTTTGCCACCAAAGTGGATAACCTCACATTTAACCACATTATACTGCATCTGCCATGCATTTTCCCACTCACCTACCCTGTCTAAGTCACCCTGCAGCCTCTTAGCATCCTCCTCACAGCTCACACTGCCACCCAGCTTAGTGTCATCTGCAAACTTGGAGATATTATATTCAATTCCTTCGTCTAAATCATTAATATATATTGTAAATAGCTGGGGTCCCAGCACTGAACCTTGCTGTACCCCACTTGTCACTGCCTGCCATTCTGAAAAGGACCTGTTTATTCCCTCTCTTTGCTTCCTGTCTGCCAACCAGTTCTCTATCCATGTCAATACATTACCCCCAATACCATGTGCCTTAATTTTGAACACTAATCTCTTGTGTGGGACCTTGTCAAAAGCCTTTTGAAAGTTCAAATACACCACATCCACTGGTTCTCTCTTATCCACTCTACTAGTTACATCCTCAAAAAATTCTAGAAGATTTGTCAAGCATGATTTCCCGTTCATAAATCCATGCTGACTTGGACTGATCCTGTCACTGCTTTCCAAATGCTCTGCTATTACATCTTTAATAATTGACTCCAGCAATTTCCGCAGTACTGATGTCAGGCTAACCGGTCTATAATTCCCTGTTTTCTCTGCCCCTTTCTTAAAAAGTGGTGTTACATTAGCTACCCTCCAATGCATAGGAACTGATCCAGAGTCCATGGAATGTTGGAAAATGACCACCAATGCATCTACTATTTCTAGGCCACTTCCTTAAGTACTCTGGGATGCAGACTATTAGGCCCTGAGGATTTATTGGCCTTGAATCCCATCAATTTCCTAACACCATTTCCTGACTAATAAGGATTTCCCTAATTTCCCTCAGTTCTTCCTTCTCACTAGACCCTCGGTCCCCTAGTATTTTTGGGAGGTTATTCGTGTCTTCCTTAGTGAAGACAGAGCCAAAGTATTTGTTCAATTGGTCTGCTATTTCCTTGTTCCCATTATGAATTCACCCTGATTCTGACTGCAAGGGACCTACATTTGTCTTCATTTATCTTTTTCTCTTCACATATCTATAGAAGCTTTTGTAGTCAGTTTTTATGTTCCCTGCAAGCTTACTCTCATACTCTATTTTCTCCCTCCTAATTAAACCTTTTGTCCTCCTCTGCTGAATTCTAAATTTCTCCCAGTCCTCAGGTTTGCTGCTTTTTCTGGCCAATTTATATGCCTCTTCCTTGGATTTAACACTATCCCTAATTTCCCTTATTAGCCACGGTTGAGCCACCTTCCCCGTTTTATTTTTACACCAGACAGGGATGTACAATTGGTGTAGTTCATCCATGTGATCTTTAAATGTCTGCTGCTGCCTATCTACTGTCAACCCTTTAAGTATCATTCACCAGTCTATCCTAGCCAATTCACGTCTCATACCATCGAAGTTACTTTTCTTTTTCAGGACCCTAGTCTCTGAATTAACTGTGTCACTCTCCATCTTAATGAAGAATTCTACCATATTATGGTCACTCTTCCCCACGGGGCCTTGCACAACAAGATTGCTAATTAATCCTCTCTCATTACGCAAGACCCAGTCTAGGATATCAATTTACATATGACAACAAGTTTATCATTTGGAAATTTTGGTGATCATTTTTTGGGACATAATGGTGATGGAGTCCCTAATTTGCACATGATTCTAGAATGTCACCACATTCAACTGAGACCACACACCAGGCAATTATTATGAAATAGACTTCTGAGGCTACGAACAATGTTGCCAGATAAGAACATAAGAAATAGGAGCAGGAGTAAGCCACATGGCCCTTTGAACCTGCTCTGCCATTTAATAAGATCATGGCTGAACTTCTACACCAACTCCACTTCCCCCACCCCATCCCCATATCCCTTGATTCCCTTCGTGCCCAAAAATCTATCAATCTCCGTCTTGAATATACTCATTTTCTGATCCCTGCGGCACCCACTAGTTACTGTTTGCCAACTGGAAAAGGACGCATTTACTCCTACACTCTCTCTGTTTCTGTCTGTTAACCAATCCTCAATCCATGCTAATATATTACTCCCAAACTCATGAGCCTTAATATTGTGCCACAACCTCTTGTGTACGCCTTATCGAATGTTTTCTGAAAATCCAAGTAAACTACATCCACTGGTTCTCCCTTGTCTATCCTTATAGTTACGCCCTCAAAAAACTCTTAATGGATTTGTCAAAAATGATTTCCAGTTCATAAAACTGTATTGACTGCCTAGTCATATTGTGATTTTCAAGTGCCCTTTTACTATGTATTTATTAGTAGATTCCTTCATTTTCCCAACTACTGATGTCAGGCTAACTGACCTATAGTTCCTTATTTTCTCTCACCCTCCTTTCTTGAATAGCAGGGGTTACATTTGCTACCTTCCACTTTCCTGGATGAGTGCAGCTCTAACAATACTCAAGAATCTCGACATCATCCAGAACAAAGGAGCCCACTTGATCGGCACTCCATCCACCACCTTAAACATTCACTCCCTCCATCACTGACGTACCGTGGCTGCAGTGTATACCATCTACAAAATGCACTGCACCAACTCGCCAAGGCTTCTTCGGCAGCACCTCCCAAACCAAGGACAAGTGAAGCAGGCACATGGGAACACCACCACCTTCACGTTCCCCTCCAAGTCACATACATAGAAACATAGACATCTACAGCGCAGAAGGAGGCCATTTCGGCCCATTGTGTCCGCGCCCGCCGACAAAGAGCCACACGGTCCTCGGTCAGCATCATACATATAAACCTATGAACAATGGCAGAAAGGTAAAGAGCATCTGGCCCAACCAGTCCGCCCCACACAACTGTGACACCCCTTGTACCGAAACATTCTACACTCCACCCCAACCGGAGCCATGCGATGATCTGGGAGAGGCAAAGAAACATAAAAACCCAGACCTATTGGGGAAAGAAATATGGGAAAATTCCTCCAACACATCCAGGCAATCAAAGCTTGTCCAGGAGATCACGCTGACCATATTCGATTCCCTGCAGTACTTACCATCATATCTGCGCCACCCAACAAGAGGTTATCCAGACGAATCCCACTTACCAGCTCTAGGTCCATAACCTTGTAGGTTACTGCACTTCAAGTGCCCATCCAAGCACTTTTAAAATGAGCTGAGGGTTTCTGCATCCACCACCCTTCCAGGCAGTGAGTTCCAGACCCCCACAACCCTCTGCGTGAAGAAGCCCTCCCCCTCAAATCCCCTCTGAACCTTCCACCAACCACCTTAAAACTATGCTCCCTCGTAATTGACCTCTCTACCAAGGAAAATAGGCCCTTGCTATCCACTACATCCAGACTCCTCAAAATGTTATACACCTCAATGAGGTCTCATCTCAGCCTCCTCTGTTCCAATGAGAACAAACCCAGTATATCCAATCTGTCCTCATAGCTAAGATTCTCCATTCCAGGCTACATTCTAGTAAATCTCCTCTGCAACCTCTCTGGTGCAATCATGTCTTTCCTATAATACGGCGACCAGAATTGCACGCAGTATTCCAGCTGTGGCCTAACCAGAGTATTATACAATTTAAGCATAACCTCCCTGCTCTTGTATTCTATGCCTCGGCCAATAAAGGCAAGCATTCCGAATGCCTTCTTAACCACCTTATCTACCTGGCCTACTTTCAGGGGTCTGTGGACAAACACTCCAAGGTCCCTTTGTTCATCTACACTTCTAAGAGGCCTACCGTTTAATGTGTATACCCTTTCCTTATTAGCCCTTCCCAAGTCCTCATGCTTCTCCGAATTAAATTCCATTTGTTACTGTTCTGCCCACTTGACCAGTAGATTGATATCCTCCTGCAGTCCATGACTTCCCTCTTCATTATCAACCACACAGCCAATTTTAGTGTTATCTGCAAATTTCTTAATCATATTTCCTATATTCAAATCTAGATCAATGATGATCATTGATGCATACCACAAAAAGCAAGGGATGCAGTACTGGAACGTTCTTCCAGTCAGAAACACATCCATCAACCATTACCCTTTGCTTCCTACCTCTAAGCCAATTTTGGATCCAACTTGCCACCTTGCTCTGGATCCCATGGGCTTTAACCTTCATGACCAGTCTACCATGTGGGACCTTATCAAAAGCTTTGCTAAAGTCCATATGCACTACACTCATCGACCCTCCTGGTTACCTCCTCGAAAAATTCAATCAGGTTAGTCAAACATGATCTTCCCTTAACAAATCCATGCTGACTGTCCCTAATTAATCCTTTCTTTTCTAAATGTAGATTTTATCCAGTCTTTCAGGATTTTTTCCAATAATTTTCCCACCACTGAGGTTAGGCTGACAGGCCTGTAATTACTCGGCCTATCCCTTTCTCCCTTCTTAATCAAGGGTACCACATTAGCAGTCTTCCGGCACCATGCCCAAATCCAAAGAGGGCTGGAAAATGATGGTCAAGGCCTCTGCTATTAACTCTTTTACTTCGCTCAACAGTTGGGATGCATTTCATCCGGGCCTGGGGTCTTATCTACTTTCAAAGCTGCTAAATCCCTTAATACCTCCTCTCTCACTATATTTATTTCATCCAGAATTTCACATTCCTCCTCGATAGCAGTATCTACATTGCCCCTTTCCTTTGTGAAAACAGACGCAATGTATTCATTAAGAACCATACCAACATCTTCAGCCTCCACACAGAGATTACCCTCATGTTCTCTAATAGGCCCTACCCTTTCTTTAGTTATTCTCTTGCTCTTAATATATTTATGGAACATCTTTGGATTTTCCTTAATTTTTCTTGCTCTCACTTAGCATTCCTAATATCCTTTTTAATTTTACCTTTGAACTTTTTATATTCCAAAGATTCGACAGTATTTAGCCATCGGTATATGACCTAAGCTTCTCTCTATTTCTTTATCCTCCCCTGTAAATCCCTAGACATCCAGGGGGCTCTAGAATTGTTATTCGCACCCTTTTTCTTTAAGGGCACATGTTTAGCCTGAGCCCTCCGGATCTCCTCCATGAATGCCTCCCACTGTTCCGACACTGATTTACCTACAGGTAGCTGTTTCCAGTCCATTGTGACCAAATCACTTCTCAACTTTGCAAAGTTTGCTTTTCCCCAATTTAGGACTTTTATTCCTGGTCTGTCCTTGTCCTTACCCTTAACTACCTTGAATCTGACTGAATTATGGTGTATGGCACCCAAGTGCTCTCCCACTAATACCCCTTCCACCTGCCCAGCTTCATTCACCAAAACTAAATCCAAAACCGCCCCCTCTCATGTTGGGCTTGTTACATACTGACTAAAATAGTTCTCAGGATACCATCATGGCTTGGAAGTATAGCGCCGTTCTTTCATCGTCACTCTGTCAAAATCCTGGAACTCCCTCCCTAACAGAACTGTGGGAGTATCTTCACCATGCAGACTGCAGCGGTTCAGGAAGGTGGCTCACCATCTTCTCAAGGGCAATTAGGGATGGGCAATAAATGCTGGCCTTGACAGTGACACCCACATCCCATGAACAAATTTTAAAAAACTTAATCCATTCTTTTCCCCCATTTTCTCTCTTCTGAGGTGCCTCTTTGACAATATACCTCCTGCTATTGCTCATCTGCTGTGTACATGTGCATGCGAGCAGAGTCCAGCTATCATATTATTTGACTCAGTCCCAGTTCTGTTGTCCAGGACAGCCTCTGATAATGCAGTACCCCCTCAGTACTGCACTGGATTGTCAGCCTCAATTATGTGCTCAATTCATCGTGGGATTTGAAATCACATTCTTCTGACTCGGGCAAGAATGCTACCTGCCCCCACGCTAAACAGAGAATTAGTGCAGACTATTTTCGTACCAAAATGTCTTAAATATTTTTGATTTTGTTTGCAATAAGAAATGTAACCACACACATACATAACAAATACATGTTTTATATAGTCTTTATTGTGGTTCGGGGGGATATTTGAAAGATCTTGAACCTAAAAAGAAATGTTTGCTACAACTATTGCCAAAAGTATTACCTACAGGTCCATTTAATATTTCAGTTCAGCATAAGTTATGCAGATTTTTGCCATTTTAGCCTGCAGTGAGGGCAGATGGACAGCTGTCCTACTGTGTGTGCCTTCTGCCCATCCTTCAGCAATAGATCTGACACCAGAGACTAGCTGCAAATTGACTGTAAGGGAGAACTGTGTAATATAAAAGTAAAACTGCTAGAACAGAGTGAAACGTACAGATTTAGAAATGAACTGAAACTATTTCCATACATGTAACTACTACCAGTTGCATTAACAGCTCGTCCATTGACTCTGGGTAAATACACCACCTAGTTTGTAATTGAAGAGTATGAACCAGTCGGGTATGGTAACATAGTAGTTATGTTATTGGACTAGTAATCTAGAGATCTGGACTGATAATCCAGAGACGTGAATTCAAATCCCACCATGGCCACTGGGGAATTTAAATTCAGTTAATTAAATAAATCTGGAATAAAAAGCTAGTGTCAGTAATGGTAATAGGGAAGGAAATCTGGCCTATATATGACTCCAGACCCACAGCAATGTGGTTGACTCTTAGCTGCTCTCTGAAATGGCACGGCAAGCCACTCAGCTGTACCAAACTGGTACAAAGAAGCATGGACTGCAACTGTTCAAGAAGGTGGCTCATCACCGCCTTCTCAAGGGCAATTAAGGATGGGCAATAAATGCTGGCCTTACCAGTGATGCCCTGATCCCGTGAACAAATGAAAGAAAAAGTCAGAAATTTGAACCATGGTCTATGCGATTTCATCTGTGGCAGATAAGCCCCTTCCCTTCTGCCAGGTGCGAAAGAAGAGAAAAATCGGCCTCCTTCCACTCCCACCTGTTCAGGACCCTCCTGTTTTCCCCGAGTGAACAAATGAAGAAAAGATTCATGTGAAATGCTTTCAGAGTCAAATAGCCAACCGGCACTTAATGTCTGTGTCCACACACGAAGATTGGGTACTTCAGCAAGATCATCATCATTATCATCATAGGCAGTCCCTCGGAATTGAGGAAGACTTGCTTCCACTCCCAAAGTGAGTTTTTTGATGGCTGAACAGTCCAATACGAGAGCCACAAACCCTGTTACAGGTGGGACAGACATTCGTCGGGGAAGGGGTCGGTAGAGCTGGTTTGCTGCGTGTTCCTTCCACTGCTTGCGCCTGGCCTCTTCATGCTCCTTGCGTCGAGACTCAAAGAGCTCAACGCTCTCCCAGATGAACTTTCTCCACCTCGGGCGGTCTGCGGCCAGGGTCTCCCAGGTGTCAGTGGTAATGTCGCACTTTACCAGGGAGGCTTTGAGGGTGTCCTTATAACGTTTCCACTGTCCTCCTATGGCTCATTTACCATGAAGGAGCTCCGCCTAAAGCATTTGCTTAGGGAGTCTCGTATCTGGCATGCATACTATCTGGCCTGCCCAGCGAAGCTGATCGAGTGTGGTCAGTGCTTCAATACTCGGGCTGTTAGCCTGGTCGAGGACACTGATGTTGGTGCGCCTGTCCTCCCAGAAGATTTGCAGGATCTTGCGGAGACATCGTTGATGATATATCTCCAGTGACTTGAGGTGCCTTCTGTACATCATCCATGCCTCAGACCCATACAGGAAGGCGGTTATTACGATAGCCCTGTAGACCATGAGTTTTATGGTAGATTTGAGGGCTTGGTCTTCAAACAATCTTTTCCGCAGGCGGCCGAAGGCTACGCTGGCGCACTGGAGGAGATGCAGAATCTCCGCATCAATGCCTGCCTTTGTTGATAAGAGGCTCCAGAGATATGGGAAATGGTCCATGTTGTCCAGGGCTGCACCGTGGATCTTGATGATTGGAGGGCAGTGCTGTGCGGCGATGACAGACTGGTGAAGGACCTTTGTCTTACGGATGTTTAGTGTGAGGCCCATGCTTTCATATGCCTCAGTGAATACATTGACTATATTCTGGAGTTCAGCCTCTGAATATGCACAGACACAGGCATCGTCCGCATACTGCAGCTCAATGACAGAGGTTGGGGTGATCTTGGACCTGGCCTGGAGGCGGTGTAGACTTCAGCAAGATACTAGAAGGCTGTCAGTTGCTGTGGAGCTGTGTTTCAGCCTCAATCAGTGCCCTTCGGAGAGGATGGGAGGGAAATAAAAATCCAGCGCAGTTGCCCGTACTGTAGTCGTTGAAACTGCAGCTCGTGTTATCAGCAATAGGCTTTGTAGTCTCACTACTATGTCAGGCCAGCAGTTGCTGGTTCCATTTGTTAGACGTTATTTTGTACCTTGGATCATATTGTAAACTTACATTCAAATTATTCCTGTGTTTTTTGTTTTATACTTACTGTTTTATAAAGAATGTGTAATTGTGCTACTTCTACTGAGATTCTGACAGTAGAAATTATTGATCACTGCTGTGGAAAATTAATTTCATATGAGGCGATTTTGAAAAAGAAACATGGTGGGGAGAGCTTTCAAGTTGGGCGCCGAATAGAAACTGTATCGGCGGTGCGCCCACCTAACGTGGCAGTCAGGCTCTGGCCTCATTAACACTTTCTCGACGAGCTGTGGGCGCCAAACAGATTCAGCTTGCTGCTTTTGTCAGAGTGAAGCTCGGCTGGCTAACAGGTGAGGCCTGTTTGGGGGAAGTGGGCGTGGTAGAACAGGTTGGCGAGAACTGGTTGGCAGCAGGCTAGAAGATTTTTGTGGGGCCCAGCAGAGTACTGCTAGCCTCAGAAAAAAAACTCACCTTTTGGGAGAGGCCTGCAGCAATCCCTTTACATTTTCAGTCCTGTTGAAGGTTTACACTTGGAACTGTTAGCCTGATTTTTCTCTTTATAAATTTCATAGAGATCTGTGCATTACCAACACTTACAGTTTATCTGAAAAAAGTGTTGGAGTGACCTGATGAAAGTCCTATTCTGAGATTAATTGGTGCGTCGTGATATAAAATGAATGCATGGTCAAATCCTGTGTTAATGAGTAGACTGTCATACTATGACTTGTTCCAACAGTCTGACGTTCATTTACCGTTCCTATATGACAGTATACAACTAGAACATGCAAATAAAAATGGCAGAATGGCAGGGAAAGGCAAAAGGTAAAGCCCAGAATAAAATGTTATCTCTTGTAAGTTATGTGATTCCCGCATATAGGGCTCAATTTTGGCCGAGCCCGTTTTTCAGCGCACTTACCAGAGTTGCACCGCTTATGTACGTTCGGAGATGCACCGGAAAAAAATGTTGCAACTTTGGCTGCTGTCTGGCCCCTTCACTGCAGTCGCGCAGTGTGGCCAGTCGACTCGGGGAGTGGAGCCCGCATTCTGTGCTGGAAAATGTGCCGGGACGTCTGTACATGCGCAGTGGAGAATGGTGATGGCCACGCATGCACACCCACAAGTGTCAGGTGGTCAAACAATGAAAGAGGCAAGATTTTGAGATGTGAGAGCTGGGCCTCAAAGAATCAAGGAAGCTGGAATAGACACATGGGAACTAAACTTTGATTAAAGTAGGTTTCAACCATGGAATTTATTTGTGTGTGTGTGTATGTGTATGTGTGTGCATGGGTAGATTGGAGAAAGAAGAAAAACGAGCATCATACAAGCCATACACTCCCAGTACCTCTGTCTGCTTTCAACTTTGCAAAGCACAATCAAGTCTAATGTGTTTTTGTTGTTACTTTGTTTCCTGGAGAGTTTTGTAAAAACCCGGGACTTTTTTTTTAATGCAATGCTTTATTCAGCTCAGCTGAGACGGCTTGTTGGTTGGACTTTTGAAGAAGACTGTTTTCTTATACAAGACAGTTTGTGGCATTGTTCTGTCAGTTAATTCTAACCTCCTAACTGAACACTTGTTGAGTGATTCGCTCTGTGCGTTAAATGTTCCTTTTTCAGCCTCTCCGTTGATTTTCAGCCTCTCCGTTGCATCCTGATGCCGACCAGTTCACTCGCTCCTCCTCCCCCCCCCAGCCTCTCCGTTGATTTGCTTGCAGCCTCTCCATTGAATCCTGATGCCAGCCAGTTCGCTCCCTCCCGCCCCTAACCCAGGCCGAGTGGCCTCCCGGTGCATTGTCCCGCTCCTAGCCCAGGCTGAGTGGCCTCCCACACCAGCCCGCTGCCTTCCCGGGCCGAGTGTAGAAAGGTGAATTGCAGTTTGAAGATGAAGGTAGGACTTCAAATGTTTACTTCTTATACAATTGTTAGTAGTTTTTGTTTGCAAACATTGCTAAGTGTAAGGCTTGGTTGGTTCAGGTCCAGGTCCTCTCCGCTTCCTGCCCCTATCCCAGGCCGAATGGCCTCCGATGTACCTACCTGCACCGATTTCTTTAACTCTCCGCAAGGGTTTTCTGAAGTGGCCACATATGCTGGCCTAAGTAGAAATGGAGTAACTATTAGCTGGCCAAAGTTGCCTAAATGGCCAGAACTGGCGTAGGTGGCTGGTAACGCCCCCTTTTGAGAAAAAAAACGAACCTAAAAAAATAAACGAAGTGAGTTATGCTGGTGCAAATTGATTGGGGAAACTGGGGATTTTTAAGTTACGCCAGAAAAAGCAGCCTACTCCAAAAAAAATGGAGCAACTCTTGGCCAAAATTGAACCCATAGAGTGTACTGATGTGCAACCATCTTCAATCCAATAGGTTCTCTGGCTACCAAAATTTGCATCTTTCCCCATCAATATTACACTGTTACCTTAGACCTTGCTATTCTGTTATTGTTGAATTATTGCCACAACGTAGGACAATTTCAAAAGTTGCTGCGCATTTGTTACAATATAGTTATAACAAAGTTATTGGTCCTGTCCTTTCCAATTTACATGAATGTGTACAATCAGGACAGAGTGTTCAAAGCATTATGAAGAAAGATCATGCTGGCAACAAGTTTATCTTGACATAGAAATGACGCAAACCTTTTTGTGTTAAGGATTGCAATGGATTTTATAGAATCACAAAATGTAACAACTCGGAAAAAAGTCACTCACCCGATCCATCAAGTCTATGTTGGTATTTTTCTCCACATAAAAATAACAACTTGCATTTATATGGTGCCTCCAATGTAGAAAAACATCTGAAGGCGCTTCATTCACCGAGACATAATCAGACAAAAGTGGGCGCTGAGCCAAACAAGGAGATATTAGGTGGGGTGACCTAATGCTTGGTCAAAAAGGTGGGTTTTAAGGAGGGAGCGAGTGGTGGGTATGCAAAGGGATTTAGGGAGGGAATTCCAGGCCATGGAGCCCAGACGGCTGAAGGCATGGCCACCGATAGTGGGGCGAAGGGAGCAGGTGGATGCACATGATTGAAATCAGAGGAACACAGAGTCTAATCTTATTCTCCTGTTGCTCCTCATTTCACTTAATAATCCCCTTTTTCAAGCAACTGACTCATTCATTTTTTTTTAAACTTTGAACTTTTCAGGGGAGAATTCCACATTCTAACCACACTCTGCATGATTAGAATGTAATTTAAAAACTCCTGAATAAATCTGTTGAATTTTTAAAATTAGAATTGAATTAATTAAATATATATTGGCATAATGTAAAATATAAGTCGCTAAAAATATCTGAAATAACAAGGTATATTACACTAATATGTAGAAATATACAAACGAGAACTATTAACTTTAATTTCTGTAAAATAATTTTGAAAATTAACTCCTTGCTCTTTGCATAGAAATTATAATGTTCAGCAGTCTATTTACAAACCCAATCCTATACAGATTTTTCAGTTCTGAGTTCTACTTTGTGCAAGGTATTCACCACCATATCAGCAACAATTATTACTAACTGTGCTGTACTCTGGGTCGCATGATGTCTCTGTACACAGAAGGCTTATGTTCTGAAACTGTGCTTGCATATTTTCAGAGAACTTATGGCTCATAAGCACCATCTTTTTTGAACAGAGAAATTCTTACTGAAGTAATGAAATTAATAATGAGTACAGATTATTTTAGAGTGTCACATGGGAGTAAGTGTACTCACCGCCCCCCACCCCCCGCCCCGTTCACCATGCCCCTTCATATTGGGTTGGGATAATTATTTTGCAATGCAATCTAAGAGGTGTCACTTCAATTTAAATCCAAAATGCTGCATTTGTTTAAAAGTCTGGCAGATGAGAAACTTGGTTAAAATATATAGTTGAAATTATATATATAAACAAAATGATTCTCAAAGGGGAATGGACAAGCTGGGTTTGCTTCACCACAGTGTTCCAACAGCTGGTTGAAGTTCTTCCATCTTTGGAATGCAATAAATTATAGATTTTCAAAGGTGCCTATAGTGTCTCTTGTTTCGTTGTTTATATTTTGCAGAAATAAACATAGATTCATTCCTCAACATGATTAGATAGGTTCCAGTTTTGTCTGACATCTACATTTGCCCAAATTGCAAATTTGTAACTGTCTCTCTCAATCAGCATGAATATACAATATGGGTCCACTGTGGACCCCTGTGCAGGATAAGGGTGATGACAACACACTTCTAGATCACTACTGGATTGTTACTGGATTGATCGCTGCTGGATGTGTCTCAAAATAGTGTCACTTGGTGTGAGAGCAACAGATGCCAAGTCCAGTATCCCATTCAAATTCAGCACTGAATATTAACTAAAAGGAGTATTTTATTATTGCAGTATGATGTGTTTTTGGTATTTTTTTTTCACACTACATCATTAATAGTCCTTGTCTGCTAACTCACTGAAGTTAGCATTTATGTCAGTGCAATTGACCCCCACCTCCAGCCCTGGTCACTTTTGTATGGACCATCTACAGATTATGTGGCTAAAAATGATGCAACATATCCTCTGGGAGAAGGCTGAATTCAGATATTATTTGTGCTCCGGTCTCTTAGTTATGACTTCACTCATCTAATGTTGTCATTACTGGGACACCTATGTGACTAGTTCAAACTAATTGAGTCTTAAAAAGAATGTGAGATTGCATAAACTATTGTTTAGTCTCCAGACGAATGGAAATTTGTAGCTATCGAGAGCAGAGTATTTCTGACCTTGACTACAGTAGAGCTCAGCCAATGGCTGTTGTCTTCCATGCTGAATAAAACACAATATAGAAAAGAAATATGATCCATCTTTACGTAAAGGTACTTCTTTTAACCATTCCAATGATTCATTCAGTGTAGAACATCTTTACACAATGCAGAGAAAATGTTATGGTGGATGTCCTGAGTAGGTAACTTAATTGTTTAAGATTTGTAAAATTCTCTAGGTACTTGGGCTAATAGCCTTTTGTTTTTCCTTCCACCACCACTCTCCTGGGCCACACATGCTGCAGATGATCTGCTCCAACATTCCACCAATACCACTCAATGGATGCCAAGAGGTGCATGGCAGCTGGGCGAGGACAATGACGACCACTGTTTGTCCCGTCCTCCTCCTGCAAAGACGTGGCAATCGTCTATTCACTGCCTCTCCACAGCAGTGCAGCTGGGACTGAAAGTTCCAATGGCACTGGAGAGCCTCAAGTTGCAGTGCTTACCACCATGACATTGTGTGTTTGTGCTCAAAATACAATAGCACTAACTCCAGGAATATTTTTACAGGTATACTATAGTTTTATGAATTTTAATATTTAAAAACTATAATCTAGACAAAAACATGAAAGGTGCATCTTTCATACTACCATTTTATGGAATCAGCTTATGAGTAGCATTTACCATGGAAATGTTTTTTTCCCCCTCTGCCCATTATGTTTTAATTTTGTTAATTAGTGTTGAGCACACTGAAAGAACTGTAATTTCAATCTAGATGTTCTTAGAACCTTTGTTTAACTATGTGCAGTATCATGTTAGTAGTGTTGCTAGTTGCTTGGCTCTCGCACAGATTGAATATCTCTGCAACAGGAAACAGTCATAAATCTTCAATGTACAACTGCAGTGATCAGCCTGTGGGCCTGTAGCAGAGTGCTTGTCTACCACATTTCTGAACATCTTGTACAAGTCCAGCAGAGGGGCACATGTACAATAAATTCCAGTAATTCTTAGTGGGCTGTGGGGAGGGAGGAGGGGAAAGAGACACCAGGGTTAAAAACTGACACTGGCAGTTGTGGAGTCTCGCTCTACCATTTCTGGCTGCCCCACAGTGTGGTGTTCTCATCAGTAATGTGAAAGAGTCTGCAGCTTTGTTCGTCTTCCTGACTGTGGACTCACAGCAGCAGAGGAGGGAGTCGACCAACAAGCAAGAAGCCATGTAAAAGGAAAAAAAATAGCTGGCTTTTTCCCCAGACGATTTAGACTTTGTCTTGGCACGGTTTAGTTCTTACTTAGATGGCCAAGACTGTGAGTTAATAGTAGGCACAGAATAAACATTGCAGTAGCACAGCATCAGTTGTACAGCAGCCAGGGGAGAGAGCGCTTGTCTAGCACATCTATTTTGGCATGTTGCGACTTCTAGATTTAAGCCTACCAGTGCCACCTTAACTTTATTACAATATGTGCAGCTTCTATTGCATTTTTGTAAAATTTTATTGCATTATTAGAGCATTCTGTGATAAAAGAGGATGTTAATTGCAGCAGTCTTGAAATTACATACACTTTTTAAATATAATGAGTTGCAGCAGTGAACTGAGAAGTCTGATCCCAATCTAACACCTTGCTGCACTATACTTAGGAGCGGGACAACCTCCAGTACGTGGTCCCACATCACTTAAGCTTCTCACCAGACATAGTACAATTGTAGCCTGCTGCAAATTTCTACTGTTAGTGCCTAAGCAGGGCACTGGTATAAGAACACATCTACTCCCCACACTCTTAACATCAGAAATTAGCTCTGTGTGTTTCTCCAAGCACACATGAGCAGAACTGCTTTGTCATTAAAAAAATAAAAAAGAAAGACAGCATATGCTGAGAATCTAGAACAAAAACAGCAGACGAGCGACAAATATATAGCAGGTCAATCAGCATGTTTAAAGAGAAAAGACAGGTTATGATAGCTTTAAGAAGAGTAACCTAAAAATTCTAACCTGCCTTTTCTCTTATTCTGTTCATAAACGTTGGTGCACTACATTGGTTTGGCATTTTTAAAATCAGCTTTATGTATAATAGCATGAAAACTACACAGACTCTTACGTGTTTGTTGGCCCTATGTCTGCCATATATATTGAGGCTGAAATTGCCCCTTTCTATAAGAGCCATGGCCGCCTGAAAGCGGCGGCCATGGATCGGTAAATACTCACCACTTTGGTCGGTGCAGAGGGGCCGCCATTTTGTAAATTGCCCTCGTGAATTTTCCCGTCTGAGTATGTCTCCGCTCCACCTGTGTTGCCGCTACGTCGACCCCTTACTGACCAGCGGCAACCCCATTTCCGCCCCGCATGGGAAATTGCTCCGTGGGAGTGGATCGGCCGCCAGTCGGTACCACTGACGGCTTTTCCTGGCGGGAACCTTCTTGTGACTGGACGGTGCATATGCCCTTAAAGGGGAGGGTGCACTGCTGCGGCCGCCATTTTATATTAATTGTCGGCTAACTGCTGGGTCAGCCCGATAATCGTGACCACGGGTTTGGCTGGCAGTCCGGCACCCCCTCTTGGGTGCCAGGCCACTGGCCCAGCCGAAACGCTCCTGGTTGGCTGCAGAGTTCGCAGCGGCCCTCCCTTTTAACTGAAGGGGGAGGATGTTGTGACATGTCAGCTGATGACTCGGAGTGACGGCCGCTCCGACCCGCCCACACTTCCACCTCGATGATGACACCACTTCCGCCCAGTTCCAAAAAACAACAAAGACCTGAATTTCTCCGGATTGCCTGCCGCATGCATTGCGGCGGACGGAATCCTTACAAATCGGTCGGTGGGCCCCGTTTCGGGCGGAGGCCAATTTCGCCCCCCTTGTGTTTTATTTTGTTTCTGTAGGCATTTCATGCTATACATGCTTTCCCTTGGCAGCATCATCCGAGGAGACAGGACCAGATTTCAGATGTAGCTGACAACATTCAGCTCTACCTCTCCACCACCTCTCTCAACTCTTCCGCTGCCTCTGTATTATCAGACTGCTTGTCCAAAATCCAGTCCTGGATGTGCTGCAGTTGTGTTCAGTTAAACATTGGAACATCAAAGCCGTCATCTTAAGCTTCCGCCACAAGCTCCGTACTCTCCCCCGATTCCACCACCCTCCCCGGCCACTGTCTGAGGCTGAACCAGACTGTTTGGTACCTCACTGGCCTATTTGACCCTGAGCCGAGCTTTTGACTCCCAAATGTTCTCTATTTCAAAAACCTATTTCCACCTCCATACCATCGCCCGTCTCCGCGTCTGCCTCAGCCCATTTGCTGCTGAAACATTCATCCATGCCTTTGTTACTTGCAGACTCAACTGTCCCAATGCCCTTTTGCCCAGTCTCCCTTCCTCCACACTCCATAAACTTCAGTTTATCCAAAACCCAGCGACTGATATTCTATCCCACACAACTTATATTTATATAGCGTCTTTGACGTAATGAAACGTCCCACGGTGTTTCACAGGAATATTATAAGACAAAGAAATTGACATTGGGCCACGTAAGGAGAAGTTAGCACAGGTGACCAAAAGTTTGGTCAAAGAGATAGGTTTCAAGGAGCATCTCAAAGGAGGAAAGAGAGGCGGAGAGGTTTAGGCAGGGAATTGCAGAACTTAGGGCCTAGACAACACAAGGCACGGCCACTAATGGTTGAATGATTATAATCAGGAATGCTCGAGGGCAGAATTAGAGGAGCGCAGATGTCTTGGAGGGTGGGGGAGGGGCAGAGTTGTTTGACTGAAGGAGATTTCAGAGATAGGGAGGGGCAAGGCTATGGAGGGATTTTAAAACAAGGATGAGAATTTTGAAATGAAGGCATAGCTTACGGGTGTCAATGTAGGTCAACGAGCACGGGGGTGATGGGTTGGGGAGTTTAAATGGAGGGAGAGATTAAGGGAGGACAAGAGGCTCGTGAACTCCAAGGAGAGAGAGCATGATGAATTGATATGGGGGTTGAAATCACCGAGGATAAGAAGTCGTTCGGTGTAGAGGCTGAGGGAGGAAAACAGTGAAGAAATATCGGTAATAAAAAGTTTTATGTTACTTGGGTGAGCGGTAGAGAACAAAAATTTTAAATGAGAGGTGAGTGGGGTGGAATAAGGTGAGATGCTCAAACGAGGAGCAAGTGCCGGAGGAGTCGGGGGACAGACCAAGGTGTGATTTGCTGATGAGAGCCACACCACCATCACGGCGGTCTGTGCGGGACAAGTGGTGAAAGGTATAGCCAGGCGGGGAGGCTTTACTTAATGGTAAGGTTTCATCATCCCGTCAGGGCCTTGATGTCGATGTCACCATCCACGATAAGCTCATGGATAGGAAAGGCCTTGTCCACAAGCAAATGGACATTCTTGAGGGAGATACTTAGAGGGTCGGTGATGGCTGCCCCACTGCCAGCGTCCATTGGGTCAGCGCTGGGTGGAATGAATTGGATGGGGAGGAGATTAGCAAGATTAGCCCCCAGTGGGCTCGTCATACCATGTCTCACCCATCACCCCTGCCCTTGGCCTTCCCTGTCTCTGTAACCTTGTTCAGTACTACAATCCTCTTAGAACTCTGTTTCTCCAACCCTGGCCTCATGTGCAGCCCCCACTCTCAGCCTCACACTGATGGTCATGCCTTTAGCTGTCTAGATCCTACGCTCTGAAAACGTACCCTAAACATTTCTGCCTCCCTTTTTCAAGAATCTTCTTAAAACCCACCTCTTTGATCAAGTTTTTAGTCACCCCTCTTAAGAACATAAGAACATAAGAAATAGGAGCAGGAGTAGGCCATACGGCCACTTGAGCCTGCTCTGCCATTTAATACGATGGCTGATCCGATCATGGACTCGGGTCCACTTCCCTGCCCGCTCCCCATATTCCCTTATCGGTTAAGAAGCTGTCTATCTCTGTCTTAAATTTATTCAATGGCCCAACTTCCACAGCTCTCTGAGGCAGCGAATTCCACAGATCCACAACCCTGAGAGAAGAAATTTCTCCTCATTTCAGTTTTAAATGGGCGGCCCCTTATTCTAAGATTATGCCCCCTAGTTCTAGTCTTCCCTATCAGTGGAAACATCCTCTCTGCATCGACCTTGTCAAGCCCTCTCATAATCTTATACTTTTCGATAAGATCACCTCTCATTCTTCTGAATTCCAATGAGTAGAAGCCCAACCTACTCAACCTTTCCTCATATGTCAATATCTCCTCCTTTGGTTTGATGTCGATCTCGGTCAATGAAGCGCGTTGGGGTGTCTCCTATGCTAAAGGCGCTTTATATGAATGCAACATTAACATCAACTCCTATTAGGGAAGCTTGCAAGATGGTGCTGGTGAGGAAAATCTTGAATAAAAATACTTAAATGTACACACAGCTATTATGCAAAAATGTTATTGCAGCCCTCAACGGATAGACACTTTATTTTGGGGGAAAAGTGAGACAGGACCTGATTTCAACGCATGTAAATATGTGCCTTTCTGTCTATCTGCCTGTGCATGATTTTTGTACTAGTATGGTGCATGTTGGGAATAATGACCAAAAGCTAGCTTGCTTTACAAGTATGTAACAAGGCACTCCACAGTCGCATGCTGTTTTATGTTTCTAGTTGGTTTTGATCTCCGGTAGTTGGGTTGGGTTATAGTGTTGAACCAGCAGCAACTGGTTTGGTTTATCCTTACTTAAAAGTGTTTTTCTTTTCTATGCCTGTTTACTTTCATTAGCATTCAGGCTCGCAGTTAAAGTTAAAGTCCTGTTGGTATGTATCAGAATGGACATTACTGAGAACTCTTTCCACGGATGTTAATAAGACTTAACAAATATTCTACTGAAGAATTTTATGTACATGTCAGAAATTTAGATGCAAAATGGCAAGTTTGAATATTTTGAAAGATTCCTTTAAAGCAGTTGCCACATCCGCTTTGCTTTTCTTTGTGGAAGAATCACTGAGCTGTCACAGTTTCAGCCAACAGAGAATGTACTTCTGTAGAATTTGTATCAGCCTGTGTGTAAAATCATAATCAAGCATAGAACAGAAAAAGATCATTTTTCCCATCAACTTTGTTCCTTCCACAGACCATGTGCAAGCTATACCCAATTCATTTAATTTCCTGAGGGAAAGTTCTGTAGAAATGACCCATTGACAATAAAACTCCAGAACATTCAACCATGCCCACATCTGTAACATTGATAACTCTCAGATAAATATTCTCCCCTCCCACTCCTCTACCCTGGCCGAAAAGCACAGGACATTGTATCTCCTGTAGTATTGAATAAATGATGTACATTTTCTTTATATAAGAAAGTATATGCGTTAGGAAAGTGTTTAGTTATTTTCCTGCATGCTGAATTTTGACTGGCATAGTAAATGCTAAAATCACAATTCTTGCATTAGTCCAATGAAGATATTTCTGGTGATTACCATCTTATGTGAGGAAGTATTTAATTCAGAAATGATGGGTGTTTTCCTATAAACTCAAATTAGCCTGATTAGTTTGCTAAAATTACAGTACATCCGTTATGTAGGAGTGAATGGGGCTCAGTGTTTTTGCAGCTATCATTTTGTCTGTTGCCATCTGTGGAAATAGAACATAGAGTAATTTGCTTGTTCTACTGTTTTTACACTAAACTTTGTGTTAAAAAAAAATAACCCAGTGTTTTCGATGTCCCGGTCTTGCACACCTTGCTGCAACACCAGTGTAAATTTAATAGATTTGCTAAGACCAGCCAGTCCATGGAAGGTGTGTTTTTAAACTGGGGAGAGGGGTGGGGGGGAGCGGGGAGCGGGATAGGACTATTTTAACCCGACCTGCCCAGCAGAAACCAGGCAGATGAGCTGTTAAAATTGCCCAGGTTACTTACTTACTCTGGAGCTGCCGGGAGCCAAATGTTAACCTGTTCTATTGCGGAGGCAGCAAGGCCATGCCCCCCCACCCCCGCCCCCCAAAGGCGGAAGGGTCCTTCTTTACATATACATGGTGGGTCCCAATGACGTATGTAAAATGGCTGGTGATCTGGTGTCAAAAAATAATAACTTCACGGTGGGGCGGGCAATAATCAAGGGAATAATGGAGGCATGTGAAAAAGGAACGGCAGTAATCATGGGGGATTTTAACCTACATATCGATTGGTCAAATCAAATCGCACGGGGTAGCCTTGAGGAGGAATTCATAGAATGAATACGGGATTGTTTCTTAGAACAGTATGTTACAGAACCTACAAGGGAGCAAGTTATCTTAGATCTGGTCCTGTGTAATGAGACAGGAATAATAAACGATCTCCTAGTAAAAGATCCTCTCGGAATGAGTGATCACAGTATGGTTGAATTTGTAATACAGATTGAGGGTGAGGAAGTAGTGTCTCAAACGAGCGTACTATGCTTAAACAAAGGGGACTACAGTGGAATGAGGGCAGAGTTGGTTAAAGTAGACTGGAAACATAGACTAAACGGTGGCACAATTGAGGAACAGTGGAGGACTTTTAAGGAGCTCTTTCATAGTGCTCAACAAAAATATATTCCAGTGAAAAAGAAGGGCTGTAAGAGAAGGGATAACCAGCCGTGGATAACCAAGGAAATAAAGGAGAGTATCAAATTAAAAACCAATGCGTATAAGCTGGCCAAGGTTAGTGGGAAACTAGAAGATTGGGAAAATTTTAAACAACAGCAAAGAATGACGAAGAAAGCAATAAAGAAAGGAAAGATCGATTACGAAAGTAAACTTGCACAAAACATAAAAACAGACAGTGAAAGCTTTTACCGATATATAAAATGGAAAAGAGTGACTAAAGTAAATGTTGGTCCCTTAGAAGATGAGAAGGGGGATTTAATAATGGGAAATGTGGAAATGGCTACGGCCTTAAACAATTATTTTGCTTCGGTCTTCACAGTGGAAGACACAAAAACCATGCCAAAAATTGCTGGTCACGGGAATGTGGGAAAGGAGGACCTTGAGATAATCACTATCACTACAGGGGTAGTGCTGGACAGGCTAATGGGACTCAAGGTAGACAAGTCCCCTGGTCCTGATGAAATGCATCCTAGGGTATTAAAAGAGATGGCGGAAGTTATAGCAGATGTATTCGTTATAATCTACCAAAATTCTCTGGACTCTGGGGCGGTACCAGCGGATTGGAAAGCAGCTAATGTAACGCCTCTGTTTAAAAAAGGGGACAGACAAAAGGCAGGTAACTATAGGCCGGTTAGTTTAACATCTGTAGTGGGGAAAATACTTGAAGCTATCATTAAAGAAGAAATAGCGGGACATCTAGATAGGAATAGTGCAGTCAAGCAGACGCAACATGGATTCATGAAGGGGAAATTATGTTTAACTAATTTACTGGAATTCTTTGAGGATATAATGAGCATGGTGGATAGAGGTGTACCGATGGATGTGGTGTATTTAGATTTCCAAAAGGCATTCGATAAGGTGCCACACAAAAGCTTACTGCAGAAGATAAAGGTACGCGGTGTCAGAGGAAATGTATTAGCATGGATAGAGAATTGGCTGGCTAACAGAAAGCAGAGAGTCGGGATAAATGGGTCCTTTTCGTGTTGGAAATCGGTGGTTAGTGGTGTGCCACAGGGATCGGTGCTGGGACCACAACTGTTTACAATATACATAAATGACCTGCAAGAGGGGACAGAGTGTAGTGTAACAAAATTTGCAGATGACACAAAGATTAGTGGGAAAGCGGGTTGTGTAGAGGACACAGAGAGGCTGCAAAGAGATTTAGATAGGTTAAGTGAATGGGCTAAGGTTTGGCAGATGGAATACAATGTCGAAAAATGTGAGGTCATCCACCTTGGGAAAAAAAAACAGTAAAAGGGAATATTATTTGAATGGGGAGAAATTACAACATGCTGCGGTGCAGAGGGAGCTGGGGGTCCTTGTGCATGAATCCCAAAAAGTTAGTTTGCAGGTGCAGCAGGTAATCAGGAAGGCGAATGGAATGTTGGCCTTCATTGAGAGAGGGATGGAGTACAAAAGCAGGGAGATCCTGCTGCAACTTTATAGGGTATTGGTGAGGCCACACCTGGAGTACTGCGTGCAGTTTTGGTCACCTTTCTTAAAGAAGGATATACTAGCTTTGGAGGGGGTACAGAGACGATTCACTAGGCTGATTCCAGAGATGAGGGGGTTACCTTATGATGATAGATTGAGTAGACTGGGTCTTTACTCGTTGGAGTTCAGAAGGATGAGGGGTGATCTTATAGAAACATTTAAAATAATGAAAGGGATAGACAAGATAGAGGCAGAGAGGTTGTTTCCACTGATCGGTGAGACTAGAACTAGGGGGCACAGCCTCAAAATACGGGGGAGCCAATTTAAAACCGAGTTGAGAAGGAATTTCTTCTCCCAGAGGATTGTGAATCTGTGGAATTCTCTGCCCAAGGAAGCAGTTGAGGCTAGCTCATTGAATGTATTCAAATCACAGATAGATAGATTTTTAACCAATAAGGGAATTAAGGGTTATGGGGAGCGGGCGGGTAAGTGGAGCTGAGTCCACGGCCAGATCAGCCATGATCTTGTTGAGTGGCGGAGCAGGCTCGAGGGGCTCGATGGCTTACTCCTGTTCCTAATTCTTATGTTCTTATGTAAAACAACAATGACAATTTTATAAATAATTTATAACATTTTTTGAATAAAAAAGCATGCTGCAGGAGAGACTGGCTGCAAATAAGAACCAGGGACTTGCCAACATTGAGGCAGCAATTGCAAATCATTTAGTACAACACTAAGACGCCTGTCAGAGAAAATGAGAACATTACAAGATACAAATAGGCTTGAAACTGATGTTGAGCACGAGGTAGTAAAAGTTCTGAATGCTTACTTCCTCCAAATATTTACAAGGGAAGACACGAATATCATGCCCTCCTCAAAGAGTACTCCAGGGTTTGATTAGGAGCTCCACAGTCACATGATGGGGTGCTTTAATCTTCCATCTATGGAGAAGGTGGCAGCATCTACCATGACCAGTTCTGAGGCGGTTGATGGTTGTCCACTGTTTGCGAGGAAGATTTGATCCTGCAGGTTATACTTGGGGTCCTCTATAAGGAATCCATTCTGTATGTCACAGTACTTTCAAGCATTTTGCCATCGGTCATCAAGGCTGAGGGGAGATCGCTGAAGGGTTCGGTGACGGTCCAAAGTGGCCTAGATTTGAGATGGGTTGGTGGGAGGTTGCTAAAGTCGGTTTGGATCAGCATATCTTTGCTGCTGTAGTGGTTGTATTCTCTGGAGACTACTGGCTGGGTTTTCGGCTTTTGTGATTTTGGTGCAGTAATGGCGGCGGGGTGGTGGTCCTGATACCGCCTGGAAAAAGTTTACGCCCTCGTCTGCAAATTTCGGCAAAAAATGAGGTACCATGATCAGCGGCGCAAAATCCGACGTGACACAAGAAAGTCTTTACGCCCCAGCCGAAAATCGTGGTGTTAAAATGTTTTTGTTGATTTAAGAAACTTCATTGTTGCTCAGTGCCCCGCAACATAACGTTGTATATTGTATAGTTTTATTTTGGTGGGTGGAGTTTTTGTTACTTTGTTGCAGTAAAATTTATGATTCATCCTTTGCCATTGGTGTCATGTATATTATTCCAACGTTCACCGGAGATGTGCCTTATGGGACCACATAACGAGTCCAGTATTAACTCCATCCCTCAGTTTCCTCCATTTATGAGCTGGTGACTCTTGGTCCGGCAGCATCTCCACGCTGCCTCCCCCGTGAATGGTGTGGCCAGGCTCCTTTCGTCGTCCTCCTCCTCCCTCCTGAAGTGGGCCTGCAATCCCCACTGGCAATGCCGGGCCCCTCATGATGGGCAAGTTGTGCAACATGCAGCACACCACAATGAATTTGGGTACCTGTTGAGAATATTGAAAACTGCCTCCAGGCATCGGTCTGCCTGGAGGAGATGGCATTTCTCTGTTGACATTTCCTTTTGGAAGCACAGCCTGCTCACACACTGCTCCTCAAAGAGCTGGAGGTATGAGTGCTGGTGCCTGTAAACCCATGGGGGGTAAGCCCTTCTCCCCAGACGTCTTTGGTCTCTCCTCATCCGTGGGCCGACATGGTCAAGAGCCCTTCTTCTAGTTTGACACTGCCTGGTAATAGCATGGAGCATGTCAAATTAGTACTGCCCCCGTTAAATTCCCTCACTGAAGTTGTAAGGACACTGCAATGGCAGATGAAAGCAGCATTTGCAAGTTGGAGCTTCACGTAGTGTGATGTGTGTAACCGTTGCAGTCAATGTGACCTGCGATGTAGGAGCCTCATCCCTCCATTTAAATACGCTGTCAATACCGCCTGCTGCACACTGTGAACGCCAGGTTTTTCAGATGTTTCCTGGGGCGGGGGTTAAATGAGGCGTTAGGGCCAAATTTTGCACCCAGGGCAGTAACGGAGTATTGCATGACGATTGATGTCATGATGTCATGATCTCAGTGGAAGTAGAGGGCAGGGCGGTAAGTTTTTGCGGTGCCGCAAACCATGAGCCAAATTTTCCGGATGGGCGGTAAAAGCCGGACGCCCGGCATTACGCCTAGAAACACCATTTACCACCCCTCCAGGGTGCAAACTGAGGCTCAACCGAGCCAAAATTCCAGCCCATACATATTTTCAGTAGGGTGTGATGGTGCGATATTTGCAAGCACAGGCAGCCAAGGTGTTAGTGCTAATGAAAGTGTACCTACCGGTGATAATTCTCATAGTAGAATTCAGCTGGGCATCAACGGATTTGACATGCGGAATTGATAGCCATGCCGGAGAGCAGTAGTACACTGTGGAGTACACCAGGGCCAGTGCTGCCATACAGAGGGTTTGAGCGGTCGCTCCCCATATGGATCAGGCCAGTTTCTGGATCAAGTTGACCGACTCTGCAGTTTCCTCCCAAAGTTCTAGAGACGTTGTCTATATGACTGGGTGCGATCAAGCGTCACTCCTAAGTTAGAGGGGGTTTTGGCATGGTTTACCGCTGCACCGCAAAAGGAGTCTTTCAAAGCTTGGTTTGCTTGATGGGTGTTGAGGTGGAATGTCGAGGTGACAGTCTTTTGCTGGTTTGGCCGAAGTCACTATCGGCAGAGGTAGGCCTCCATTCTCTGTAAATCACCGGCCATGGTCTCCTCGATGATGGACACTTTTGCGTGGATGAAACTCCCTTTACATGTGTGAATAAGATTTCGGCTGAAGTTACAGTGGCAGAGCCCCAAGCAAATTCACCCCTTTAGTCTTTAATTCTGTGTAAAATAATAGAATCGATTGTCATAAGTAAACTTTAGGATTATATGTAAAACAGCAACCTAGTAACCAATAGCCAACGTGGCTTTAGATGGGGAGGTTCGTGCCTGACCAACCTCCTTGATTTCTTTGAGGAAGTGACAACCCAAGTCATCCATGATATACTCTTGGTCTTTGTGTACTTAAACTTGCAAAATGCATTTGTTAAAGTTGCACATAAAAGGCTACTAGTTGCACTCAAAGCTTCAGATCAAAGATCAAAGATTCAGGATAAAACTTGGGAATAGATAAGAAATTGTCTGAAAGGTAGAAGATAATGGGTACTAGATAGAGGAATAATGTGGGTGAAGGGAAAGTGCTGAATGGGATGCCCCAGTGCGCAGTGTTGTGACCATTAGTGTTTCTAATTTGCAACAACAGCTTGGATTTAATGCAAATTGGTCAAGTTTGCTGACAGTACCAAACCAGGAGGGGCAGTCGAATTGAAAGCAGCTCAGAAATGACAAAGTGTTAAAACAAAATATCTGAATAGGCCAAACAATGGCAGATGAAATTTAATGCAGACAAATGCAAAGTACTGCACATCGGAAGAAAAGATGGGTGACATACATACTCCATGAATTGTGTTGAAATAATTAAGGATGAAAGAGATTTAGGTGTCTGAGTAAACTCAATGCTCAATATGTGCAATCAATGCAGAGCAGCATTGAACAAAGCCAATATTATGTTGAACTATATAGCCAAAATCCGAGAATACAAGTCAGAGGAAGTATGACCTAACAGTACGGTGCTCTGGTCAGACTGCACCTTGAGTACTGTGTCTAGTTCTGCTGGCCGAGAAACAAGAGAAACATTCAAATGCTGGAGACAGTGCAGAGAAGAGCCACGTGGCTGATCCCTAATGTCAGGGGTCTGAATTATAAGGAAAGACTGGAAAATATTGTGCTTTTCAGTTTGGTGATACTTGAGAATACTCATTTAGGGGAAAGCACAAGGAGCCATAAGTTCAAACTAGAAAAAGTAATTCTAGGACAAATATCAGAAATTCTTCACGCAATGAGTGATTAACACCTGGAATGAGCTTCTGAACAAAGTAATGGAGGCAAAAAATCTGGAATCATTTAAGAAACAATTAGAAGCAGCAATATGGGAGTGTAGCGCCGATTTTGGAGAATTGAATTGGGCCAAATAGCCTCCTTCAGCCATTAATATTTTGTGATCAATCTTGGATTGTTCTAGCAAAGAGCCAGCACAGATAAAATGGGACAAAGATCATCATCTTGTGCTATAAACCCCTATGGTCCTAATCTTGAACTCTGCTTTTTGAGAGAATATAGCAACCCTCCACCCTTTACCCCTATCCACCTGCACCAAAGCTACTTAAAAGTAAGCTTATTTTCTGATGAAAGTATTGAGTTAATCTGTGTTACTGGAAGTAATATATAACTAGCAGTCAAAAGTGTCATGCCTGATGTAACATACTGTCTTAATGACATCGAAAATTTAGCATAAAATCAACAAAATACTAAGTCAAGTAGAAGATTTTTTTGAAGTATTTAATCTTAGGAAAAGATTGTAATTTGAAAGTGGCGATGTTGCTTTATGTTGGAATAAGGGGCCCAAGTTTCCACACGATAAAAAACGGGCGCCCCTCCGAGCTGGGCGCCCGTTTTTCGCGCCTAAAACGGCGCCAGAAAAAAAACGCGCGATTCTGGAGCGCCCTGCAGCTCCATGTCTGCTTGGCGCGGCGCCCAGGGGGGCGGAGCCTATCATCGCGCCGATTTTGTAAGTGGGAGGGGGCGGGTACCATTTAAATTAGTTTTTTTCCTGCCTACAACCCTGCGCGTGCGCGTTGGAGCGTTCGCGCACGCGCAGTGTGAAGGAAACATTGGCACTCAGCCATTTTTGTAGTTCTTTGTAGCTGTTTAATTTTTGAGCATTTTTTAATAAAAGCACATTGCCATCAGCACATCAGCACTGAGGCTTCTTGCAGCAGTGAGAAGGCTGCAGGAAGCCTCAGAAAGTTGAGGCAGCCGTTTCCCCCCCCCCCGCGGGAACGAACGGTTTCCTCAACTTGTGAGGCTTTCTGCAGCATTCTCCGTGGCTGAAGCACTTTCACACAGGTAGGAAGATGGTTTATTTAATTTTTTCTTTGCTTATAAATTTTTATTCAGGTTGGATTTATTTGTATAAGTATAAATAAGGATTGATTGTAGAATTTAATGACTTCCCTCCCCCCCCTTCACTTCGTTCTGGATGCCTAATTTGTAACCTGTGCCTGATTTTTTAATGTGTAGACAAGGTTTTTTCAGGTCTACAAAAATCTTCACTTGCTCCATTCTAAGTTAGTTTGGAGTACGTTTTCACTGTGGAAACTTTGAAATCAGGCGTTAGTGGCCGGACACGCCCCCTTTTGAAGAAAAAATTCTGTTCCAAAGTGAAACTGTTCTAACTGACTAGAACTGCAGGAAAAAAAATGTGGAGAATTGCGATTTCTAAGATAGTCCATTCTCCACCAGTTGCTCCTAGAAATCAGGCGCAAATCATGTGGAAACTTGGGCCCAAGATGTGGAACAAGATGTAGATGAATTTATAAATGAGATCTCTTTTATGGTAAGTAAGCAGCTTCAAAGATAACAGTAATTAGACATACCAGACCACTGGCCATGGTAATTGAATGGAAGAAAGATGTTTTATAGAAGAAAAAAAACCTTGGTAGCAGTCAAGCATATGACAAACTACTGAACTGCAGTAATATAGTTAACAGTTTTGTTAATGCCACCACTACAGCTTAAGAACAGCTTCTGTTATCATGTGAAAATCACCTTAACCTTTCATGTCTCTCTTTCTAAAGATAATTTCACAATCAGTTCTTTAATTGAAAATCATGGGAAATGTTTTTCTAGGTTTACTACTGCAAATAAAAGATGTCATTATGAATATGAGTTGGGATTTTCCACTTTACTTATACCAACTTATTTTCCTCACATTAATCCACAATGATGCTGAGAAAAATGTTGGCAGTTTAAACATAGAAAAAACATAGAAACATAGAAACTTACAATCCTCTGCGCTCGTCCAATTCTGGTCTCTTGTGCATCCCCAATTTTCATCGCTCCACCATTGCCGGCCATGCCTTCAGCTGCCTTGGCCCTAACCTCTGGAATGTTCTCCCTATGCCTCTCTCTCCTACTTGAAGATGCTCCTTAAAACCTACCTCTTTGACATAGAAACATAGAAACATAGAAAATAGGTGCAGGAGCAGGCCATTCAGCCCTTCTAGCCTGCACCGCCATTCAATGAGTTCATGGCTGAACATGAAACTTCAGTACCCCCTTCCTGCTTTCTCGCCATAACCCTTGATCCCCCGAGTAGTAAGGACTTCATCTAACTCCCTTTTGAATATATTTAGTGAATTGGCCTCAACTACTTTCTGTGGTAGAGAATTCCACAGGTTCACCACTCTCTGGGTGAAGAAGTTTCTCCTCATCTCGGTCCTAAATGGCTTACCCCTTATCCTCAGACTGTGACCCCTGGTTCTGGACTTCCCCAACATTGGGAACATTCTTTCTGCATCTAACCTGTCTAAACCCGTCAGAATTTTAAACGTTTCTATGAGGTCCCCTCTCATTCTTCTGAACTCCAGTGAATACAATCCCAATTGATCCAATCTTTCTTGATAGGTCAGTCCCGCCATCCCGGGAATCAGTCTGGTGAACCTTCGCTGCACTCCCTCAATAGCAAGAATGTCCTTCCTCAAGTTAGGAGACCAAAACTGTACACAATACTCCAGGTGTGGCCTCACCAAGGCCCTGTACAACTGTAGCAACACCTCCCTGCCCCTGTATTCAAATCCCCTCGCTATGAAGGCCAACATGCCATTTGCTTTCTTAACCGCCTGCTGTACCTGCATGCCAACCTTCAATGACTGATGTACCATGACACCCAGGTCTCGTTGCACCTTCCCTTTTCCTAATCTGTCACCATTCAGATAATAGTCTGTCTCTCTGTTTTTACCACCAAAGTGGATAACCTCACATTTATCCACATTATACTTCATCTGCCATGCATTTGCCCACTCACCTAACCTATCCAAGTCACTCTGCAGCCTAATAGCATCCTCCTCGCAGCTCACACTGCCACCCAACTTAGTATCATCCGCAAATTTGGAGATACTGCATTTAATCCCCTCGTCTAAATCATTAATGTACAATGTAAACAGCTGGGGCCCCAGCACAGAACCTTGCGGCACTCCACTAGTCACTGCCTGCCATTCTGAAAAGTACCCGTTTACTCCTACTCTTTGCTTCCTGTCTGACAACCAGTTCTCAATCCACGTCAGCACACTACCCCCAATCCCATGTGCTTTAACTTTGCACATTAATCTCTTGTGTGGGACCTTGTCGAAAGCCTTCTGAAAGTCCAAATATACCACATCAACTGGTTCTCCCTTGTCCACTTTACTGGAAACATCCTCAAAAAATTCCAGAAGATTTGTCAAGCATGATTTCCCTTTCACAAATCCATGCTGACTTGGACCTATCATGTCACCATTTTCCAGATGCACTGCTATGACATCCTTAATAATTGATTCGGTGGTCACTTGTAATATCTCCTTATGGTCCGATATCAAATTTTGTCCAATAATCGCTCCTGGGAAGGGCCTTGGGAAGTTTTACTGCATTAAAAGTGCTTTATAAATGCAAGTTGTTTATTAGTGCATCAAATTGCTACACAATAATGCACATTTTAGATGTACCATAACTTTGTAACATGGAATCATTTCTTCTCTTAGTTCACTGCCCCGTTTCTTCAAAAAGGAAATGCATCCAGTTCACTCTCCCTGGCTAGTCTTCTGACTCACTTCCTCTCTTCCAGTTCCATCTCTGTGATCTGTTACCCAATGCCTTCTTTGAGCTCTAATTTCAGTTAGGGGGAAAAAGTCAAAGGTAATTTTATTTTTAAAAAGGTTGTGCTTCAATGGCAATCTTTAAAAAAAAATTCATGTTCAACACCTCTGATCTGTTTTGCTGAGGTTTCTGGATCTGATGTAGCTCTATGAAGATTTACCGTCTGGTACAGGGGACTGAATAAATCCTGGCTTCCATAATATCAAATGAGCTCGGCTCTTGCCTGGAAGTAGAAGAATGGAGGGTATGGAGGACCAGGAAGTAAGGAATCTTGCCTGTAATTCAATTGCAGCCACACACATTCATACTCGAGGATGGAAGGGAACCGGACAAATGTGTGTTGCAACTATCTTCATTCAAGTTTTATTGTGCAGAATTTCTTTTTGATATCTGCAGTCTCACTGGCAATTCCCATAATAATTAAAGATTCGCCTTTTCTAAATTCTAATTATGTTTCAAAAATGTTAATCATCTTTTTAAAGCAATTTAGTGAAGTTACTGATGATAGGAATCCCTCTTCAATTCTATTCAGATATTAAGGATAATGGGCCCAAGTTTCCACATGATTCGCGCCTGATTTTTAGGAGCAACTGGTGGAGAACGGACTATTTTAGAAATCGCAATTCTCCACATTTTGTTTTCTGCAGTTCTAGTCAGGTAGAACAGTTCTAGTTGAGAACAGAATTTTTTCTTCAAAAGGGGGCGTGTCCGGCCACTGACGCCTGATTTGAAAGTTTCCACAGTGAAAATGTACTCCAAACTAAAGTAGAATGGAGCCAGTGAAGATTTTTGTAGAACTGAGAAAACCTGTTCTACACATTAAAAAATCAGGCGCAGGTTACAAATTAGGCGTCCAGAACGAGGAGGGGGGGGGAAGGGAAATTCGACAATAAATCCTTATTTATACTTCTACAAATATTATACAAATAAATCCAACCTGAATAAACATTTATAAGCCAAGAAAAGATTAAATAAACCATTTTCCTACCTGTGTAAAAGTGCTTCAGCCAGGGAGAATTCTGCAGCCGTTCATGCCGCTGAGCGGGAGGGGGAGAGAGAGAGAGAGAGAGGGGAACAGAGAGAGAGAGAGGGGGGCGGGGAGGGAGAGAGAGAGAGAGAGGGGGGGCGGGAGGGAGAGAGAGAGAGAGAGAGAGGGGGGTGGGGGAGGGAGAGAGAGAGAGGGGGGGGAGGGAGAGAGGGGGAGGGAGGGAGGGAGAGCGAGGGGGGAGGGAGAGAGAGAGGGGGAGGGAGAGAGAGAGGGAGGGAGAGAGAGGGAGGGAGGGAGAGAGAGTGAGCGGGGAGGGAGGGAGAGAGAGTGAGCGGGGAGGGAAGGGAGAGAGAGTGAGCGGGGAGGGAAGGGAGAGAGAGTGAGCGGGGAGGGAGGGAGAGAGAGAGTGAGCGGGGAGGGAGGGAGAGAGAGAGTGAGCGGGGAGGGAGGGAGAGAGAGAGTGAGCGGGGAGGGAGGGAGAGAGAGAGTGAGCGGGGAGGGAGGGAGGGAGAGAGTGAGCGGGGAGGGAGGGAGGGAGAGAGTGAGCGGGGAGGGAGGGAGAGAGAGAGAGGGGAGGGAGGGAGAGAGAGAGAGAGCGGGCGGTGGGGGGGAGAGAGAGCGGGGGGGGGGGAAGAGAGAGGGGGGGTCGGGTCGGGGAACAGGAGCGCGGGTCGGGTCAGTCGGGGGGTGGGGGAAACGGGTCTCGGGTCGGGGCGGTGGTGGGGGGGGGAGCGGGTGTTGGGTCGGGGCGGGGGGGGGTGGGGAGCGGGTGTCTGGTCGGCGGGAGGGGGGAGCGGGTGTCGGGTCTTGTCGGGGGCGGGGAGCAGGAGCTGGCCGTGGGAGGAGCCTTATTCACGCAGCCCCAGTGAGGCCATTGGGCCAGGGCGAGGGGCTGCGTGCTTCGGGCCCCTCCCACACAGTTCGGCGCCTGGAGCTACTGCACTTGCATGCCCACTGTAGCGCGCATGTGCAGAGGTCCCGGCACTGTTTTCAGCGCCGGGACCTGGCTCCGACCTCCCCACAGCTCGTGCTGGCTGCGCCGAGGGCCAGAGGACCTGTAAGTAGGTGGAGAATACCGAGGATTTTTTTAGGCACCGTTTTAGGCGCGAAAAACGGGCGCCCAGCTCGGAGGGGCGCCCGTTTTTTTTCTTGTGGAAACTTGGGCCCAATGAGTGTACACGTTGCTTTCAATTACCAAAATTAGCCCAAGTTTTTCGAAAACAATTATACATTATCAGCAATTTTATAAACCTTCATTTAGAGCGGAACCACAGCAATCAGGTTTATACAACCCAAGTATGCTTTATGGTGTATTTATTCTACAATAGAACTTGCTGTGACTACAGGTCATTTTGTTTGCTTAAATTATATTTCTCTGCTATCAGGATTGTGACTTTGAATTCTGCCTAGTGTCTGTTTAATTTCTTAACTTATTCGACCCATAAATTAGTTGGCAAGGGCTTCTTTTACTCGAAGTGTTGGTACAGAGGGCTGCTTTGTTTAATGTTGATTTTTTTTCCTCTAAAGTAAGAACTGCTGCAGGGTGGGAATGTTCTTCCATCATCATCATCATCATCATCATAGGCAGTCCCTCAAAATCGCGAAAGACTTGCTTCCACTCTAAAAGTGAGTTCTCAGGTGGCTGTACAGTCCAATACGGGGATTACAGTCTCTGTCACAGGTGGGACAGACAGTCGTTGAAGGAAAGGGTGGTAGGTTTTGCCGCACGCTCCTTCCGCTGCTTGCGCTTCATTTCTGCACACTCTCGGCGACGAGACCCGAGGTGCTCAGCTCCCTCCCGGATGCTCTTCCTCCACTTAGGGCAGTCTTTGGCCAGGGATTCCCAGGTATCGGTGGGAATGTTGCACTTTATCAAGGAGGTTTTGAGGGTGTCCTTGAAACGTTTCCTCTGCCCACCTGGGGCTTGCTTGCCGTGCAGGAGTTCTGAGTAGAGCGCTTGCTTTGGGAGTCTTGTGTCAGGCATGCAGACGATGTGGCCCGCCCAACAGAGCTGTTTGAGTGTGGTCAGTGCTTTGATGTTGGCCTGATCGAGAACATTGACGTTGGTGTGTCTATCCTCCCAGGAGATTTGCAGGATCTTGCGGAGACAGCGTTGGTGGTATTTCTCCAACGATTTGAGGTGTCTACTGCATGTGGTCCACGTCTCTGAGCCATATAGGAGGGCGGGTATCACTACAGCCCTGTAGACCATAAGCTTGGTGGCAGATTTGAGGTCTTACAGCAAAGAACTGACAGGTTTAATCAGTCCTGCATGTAAACCTGGACTGCCCTTGGCAGGAAGTGGCCTGAATCTCATGTCAAGCTTGTTACTGAAATATGTTAGCAGTAGTTGTCATTGATTCTGTCACACCTATGATGCATCTGGAAAAGGCAGCAATTCCCTTTAACTTCCCACCAGATGCAGGAAGTTGACACATCTCAAAACTTTTAGCTGCAGAATGGAACATTGCTGACTTAGTTCATGCAACATTTTTCACATTTGAGTGTCACTCCAGCAAATTAACTACTCTGTGCTTCTGTTGGAGGAAAGGTGAGAACTTACATCAGAGGACTTGAAGAATACTGTAGGTCTTCTCAATTCCTCGTGGCTTATATATTTACATGGATGTATTTCAAAGCAAACCCAGTGTAACTGCTAGGGCTAAACTAATGAGCTAATATTGTTACAACGGGGGGAAGACACATCTCTAAGGCATCAGATCTGTTAACCATCAAATGTGTCAACTTAGGTAATAATCAAAAGATTGGAAATTATTTTTCAAGCAAAGGCCATTAATAGAAGAACTATGGGCCCAAATTTCCCCAGGAGTTGCTCTGTTTTTTTTGGAGCAACTTGATTTTTCTGGAGTATCTTAAAAATCCCCATTTTGCACATTCAATTTGCGCCAGTGTAAGTGAGTTAGTTAGGATTTTTTTTAGTTTAGTTTAGTTTTGTTCAAAAGGGGACGTTACCAGCCACCTATGCCCGTTTTGGCCATTTAAGCCACTTTGCACAGCTAATAGTTGCTCCAAACTAACTTAGGCCAGCGTATATGGCCACTTGTGGCCGCACAGAAAACCCTTGCGGAGAGTTAAGAAATCAGCGCAGGTAGGTACTTAATGATTTGACTAAAGAATGTGAATAGGATCAAACAGCTATACAGGACATATGACAAACTATGCAAAGTTAATTTACTATACAACAGAAACATTCATGGAAGCTTAAATTACAAAAATAAAAAAACTAATGAGGCAAAACATATTTACATAATTTTTTCAAAATATCCAAATAAAAAATAGAAGTACCTCCTGCTCGTAATTCTTATGTTCTTATGTAGGAAAGTATTTTCATCAACAGGGTTAAGGAAAGTCTTGAGTAAGCTCATTAAAATTCATTAAAATTACTGGCTACACAGTTATTCCTCCCCCCCCCCCACCCCCGATCAAAACTCTCTTCTCCCCGCCCCCCCCCACCAATCAAAACTCCCCCCTCCTACCCCCCCTCCCCCGCCGATCAAAACTCTCCTCCTCCCCCCACCCCACCCATCAAAATTCTCTTCACTAAACAAAGCACAACCATCAATAATAAATAAAAAATAAAACTTACGTCCTACCTCAGCCCGGGAAGTCAGCGGGCCGGCCGGCTAGTGCGGGAGGCCACTCGGCGGGGATAGGTGTGGGACTCTCTCTATGACGTGCAGCAGCCCAGCGCGTGTTGTGAGGCCACTCGGCCTGGGATGGGGTGGGACATCGGATCCCACGCTGCAGAGGAGCTACTGCGCATGCGCGAAACCTCCAGTGTACATGCGTTGAGCTGCCGGCACTCTTTTAAGCGCAGGGCCCAAGCTCCGCCCCCTGATTGAATTGCTACGCTGCGCCAAGCCATGGGAGAGGCCAGAGCGTGGCCAGAATCCGGGGACAACTTTTTGGAAGCGTTTTTTACTAGGAAGTCGGCGCATGAGTGCGTCGAAAAAGTGGGTGGGCTAAATTTGGGCCCTATATGTGCAAGATGTATAATTTAGAAAAATGTGGAATCTCTCAGTTTTCTCTGAACAGCATTATGATAATTGCATTTTATTAAATTTAGTGAACAATCAGTATAGAGCTATAGTTTAATAACTGAAACGATCAGGAAAGGAGCATCCTGAACGTTACTTTTCGGCGTTCTCTTGCTACTTTCTGGTGCTCAACATAGAAGTCAGTCTCCATTGGCAAGTAGAAACATAGAAACATAGAAAATAGGTGCAGGAGTAGGCCATTCGGCCCTTCTAGCCTGCGCCGCCATTCAATGAGTTCATGGCTGAACATGCAACTTCAGTACCCCATTCCTGCTTTCTCACCATACCCCTTGATTCCCCTAGTAGTAAGGACTTCATCTAACTCCTTTTTGAATATATTTAGTGAATTGGCCTCAACAACTTTCTGTGGTAGAGAATTCCACAGGTTCACCACTCTCTGGGTGAAGAAATTCCTCCTCATCTCGGTCCTAAATGGCTTCCCCCTTATCCTTAGACTGTGTCCCCTGGTTCTGGACTTCCCCAACATTGGGAACATTCTTCCTGCATCTAACCTGTCTAACCCCGTCAGAATTTTAAACGTTTCTATGAGGTCCCCTCTCATTCTTCTGAACTCCAGTGAATACAAACCCAGTTGATCCAGTCTTTCTTGATAGGTCAGTCCCGCCATCCCAGGAATCAGTCTGGTGAACCTTCGCTGCACTCCCTCAATAGCAAGAATGTCCTTCCTCAGGTTAGGAGACCAAAACTGTACACAATACTCCAGGTGTGGCCTCACCAAGGCCCTGTACAATTGTAGCAACACCTCCCTGCCCTTGTACTCAAATTCCCTCGCTATGAAGGCCAACATGCCATTTGCTTTCTTAACCGCCTGCTGTACCTGCATGCCAGCCTTCAATGACTGATGTACCATGACACCCAGGTCTCTTTGCACCTCCCCTTTTCCTAATCTGTCACCATTCAGATAATAGTCTGTCTCTCTGTTTTTACCACCAAAGTGGATAACCTCACATTTATCCACATTATACTTCATCTGCCATGCATTTGCCCACTCACCTAACCTATCCAAGTCGCTCTGCAGCCTCATAGAATCCTCCTTGCAGCTCACACTACCACCCAACTTAGTGTCATCCGCAAATTTGGAGATACTACATTTAATCCCCTCGTCTAAATCATTAATGTACAGTGTAAACAGCTGGGGCCCCAGCACAGAACCTTGCGGTACCCCACTAGTCACTGCCTGCCATTCTGAAAAGTCCCCATTTACTCCTACTCTTTGCTTCCTGTCTGACAACCAGTTCTCAATCCATGTCAGCACACTACCCCCAATCCCATGTGCTTTAACTTTGCACATTAATCTCTTGTGTGGGACCTTGTCGAAAGCCTTCTGAAAGTCCAAATATACCACATCAACTGGTTCTCCCTTGTCCACTCTACTGGAAACATCCTCAAAAAATTCCAGAAGATTTGTCAAGCATGATTTCCCTTTCACAAATCCATGCTGACTTGGACCTATCATATTACCTCTTTCCAAATGCACTGCTATGACATCCTTAATAATTGATTCCATCATTTTACCCACTACCGATGTCAGGCTGACCAGTCTGTAATTCCCTGTTTTCTCTCTCCCTCCTTTTTTAAAAAGTGGGGTTACATTGGCTACCCTCCACTCCATAGGAACTGATCCAGAGTCAATGGAATGTTGGAAAATGACTGTCAACGCATCCACTATTTCCAAGGCCACCTCCTTAAGTACTCTGGGATGCAGTCCATCAGGCCCTGGGGATTTATCGGCCTTCAATCCCATCAATTTCCCCAACACAATTTCCCGACTAATAAGGATTTCCCTCAGTTCCTCCTCCTTACTCGACCCTCCGACCCCTTTTATATCCGGAAGGTTGTTTGTGTCCTCCTCAGTGAATACCGAACCAAAGTACTTGTTCAATTGGTCCGCCATTTCTTTGTTCCCCGTTATGACTTCCCCTGATTCTGACTGCAGGGGACCTATGTTTGTCTTTACTAACCTTTTTCTCTTTATATATCTATAGAAACTTTTGCAATCCGTCTTAATGTTCCCTGCAAGCTTCTTCTCGTACACCTATAAAGTGAGAATTGCCTTATAAAAGAAGAAAGACTTGCATTTATAGAGCACCTTTCACAACCTCAGGTTGTCCCAGAGCACTTTACAGCCAATGAAGTACTTTTAGTGTAGGAAACCACATATTGGATATAGTTTGGCCAGGGTGAACAATGGACTTTATTACCATAAGGACAAAAGCAGAAAATACTAGAAATACATTGCAGATCAATCTGCATCTGTAAAGAGAAAATACATTCAAAGTTACTTGTGTAACCCTTTCTTCACTTGTCATTTCATATTCCCAGTTTTCTTCACCATTGGCATGCACATTAGAAATAGTATGGGTTACCATAAGCTTGGTGCCAGATTTGAGGGCCTGTTCTTTGAACACTCCCTTCCTCAGGCAACCGAAGGCTGCGCTGGCGCACTGGAGGCAGTGTTGGACCTCGTCGTCGATGCTTTGTATGCGGGCCTGTAAGCAGCTGCCTTTCTGCAGTGATGAAGACTTGGCAACGATTAGATGGCCACAAGTAAATGCTTGGGTGAAGCAGGCGGCACACTATGACTGAATGACCAGTCATTTGAGAATAACATAGCAATGCAGATGTATGTTGCAATAGAAAAAAACAACTGGACACAATATTCATTTTAATTTTAATCTGAATGAGGTTTGACAGCCCTGTAAAAGCAAATCATAACATGTGTTCATCCAACAGTGATTTTGTTGTAACGTCTTCAGTGCTCCAAGCGGCTTCAGCCAAGTGTTTGACACACAGCTCCTCCTTCCTTTTAATAAACATCCTTTTATGCCAGTCTGACGTTGTGGTGTTTCTGCAGCAGTCAATCAAATTTTATTCTGAAAATCATGCAGTGATTTATATTTCCAGGAGGCAAATTTCACCATAATCGTAAGGTCAATTGGTATCTGTTTATAAAAATTTCTCAACCGGAACAGAATATTTCATGTATAAGGATGAAAAGATATGCTCAGCAAGATATAGTAGTGCTGATTTTGCTGCAGGTCTCAATGTGAGCCACAAACCCCACATATTTTAGTATGCTGTAAATTGCTGCAAATCTCAGAGGAGCAATATGTTAATACATTGCATCACAGATTTGAGAGATGCTGATTTCAGTTCCAGTGCAGGATGACCTTCACACTTCGTATTCCCTCAGATAGCGCAATCAATCGGGTCATCTGAAAGGGAGGAAAATGGAAGAGCTTCTCCCTGGAGTTTCACTTCAGCATCTCTAGCCTCAAGACCCATCAGCAGTATTATCAGAAACAGAGAACATAAGAAATAGGAGCAGGAATAGGCCATTCGGCCCTTCGAACCTGCTCTGCTATTCAATAAGGTCATGGTTGACCTCAACCCCACCTTCCTGCACAACCCCTATATCCCTTGATTCCCTTAATATCCAAAAATCTTATCATAGAAACATAGAAAATAGGTGCAGGAGTAGGCCATTCGGCCCTTCGAGCCTGCACCACCATTCAATATGATCATGGCTAATCATGCATCTTCAGTACCCCATTCCTGCTTTCTCTCCATACCCCTTGATCCCTTTAGCCGTAAGGGCCACATCTAATTCCCTTTTGAATATATCTAACGAACTGGCCTCAACAGCTTTCTGTGGTAGAGAATTCCACAGGTTCACAATTCTCTGAGTGAAGGAGTTTCTCCTCATCTCGGTCCTAAATGGCTTACTCCTTATCGTTAGATTGTGACCACTAGTTCTGGACTTCCCCAACATCGGAAACATTCTTCCTGCATCTAACCTGTCCAGTCCTGTCAGAATTTTATATGTTTCTATGAGATCCCCTCTCATTCTTCTAAATTCCAGTGAATACAAGCCCAGTCAATCCAGTCTCTCCTCATATGTCAGTCCTGCCATCCCGAGAATCAGTCTGGTGAACCTTCTCTGCACTCCCTCAATAGCAAGAATGTCCTTCCTCAGACTAGGAGACCAAAACTGTACACAATATTCAAAGTGTAGCCTCACATAGGCCCTGTACAACTGCAGTAAGACCTCCCTGCTCCTATACTCAAACCTTCTCGCTATGAAAGCCAACATGCCATTTGCCTTCTTCACCGCCTGCTGTACCTGCATGCCAATTTTCAGTGACTGATGTACCATGACACTCAGGTCTCGTTGCACCTCCCCTTTTATTAATCTGTCACCATTCAGATAATATTCTGCCTTCCTGTTTTTGCCACCAAAATGGATAACCTCACATTTATCTGCATTATACTGCATCTGCCATGCATTTTCCCACTCACCTAACCTGTCCAAGTCACCCTGCAGCCTTTTAGCATCCTCCTCACAGCTCACACTGCCACCCAGCCTAGTGTCATCTGCAAAATTGGAGATATTACATTCAATTCCTTCGTCTAAATCATTAATGTATACTGTAAATAGCTCGGGTCCCAGCACTGAGCCCTGCGGCACCCCACTAGTCACTGCCTGCCATTCTGAAAAGGACCCGTTTATTCCAACTCTTTGCGTTCTGTCTACCAACCGGTGCCCTATCCACATCAATACATTACCCCCAATACCATGTGCCTTAATTTTGCACACTAATCTCTTGTGTGGGAACTTGTCAAAAGCCTTTTGAAAGTCCAAATACACCACATCCATTGGTTCTCCCTTGTCCAGTCTACTAGTTACATCCTCAAAAAATTCTCAAAGATATGTCAAGCATGATTTCCCTTTCATAAATCCATGCTGACTTGGACCAATCCTGTCACTGTTTTCCAAATGCGCTGCTATTACATCTTTAATAATTGATTCCAACATTTTCCCCACTATCGATGTCAGGCTAACCAGTCTATAATTCCCTACTTTCTCTCTCCCTCCTTTTTAAAAAAGTGGTGTTACATTAGCTACCCTCCAATCCATAGGAACTGATCCAGAGTCTATAGAATGTTGGAAAATGACCACCAATGCATCCACTATTTCTAGGGCCACTTCCTTAAGTACTCTGGTATGCAGACTATCAGGCCCTGGGGATTTATCGGCCTTTAATCCCATCAGTTTCCCTAACACAATTTCCCAACTAATAAGGATTTCCTTCAGTTCCTCCTTCTCGCTAGACCCTCGGTCCCCTAGTATTTCCGGAAAGTTATTTGTGTCTTCCTTAGTGAAGACAGAACCAAAGTATTTGTTCAATTATTCTGCCATTTCTTTGTTCCCCATTATAAATTCACCTGATTCGGACTGCAAGGGACCTACATTTGTCTTCGCTAATCTTTTTCTCTTCACATATCGATAGAAGCTTTTGCAGTCAGTTTTTATGTTCCCTGCAAGCTTACTCTCATACTCTATTTCCCCCCTCCTAATTAAACCCTTTGTCCTCCTCTGCTGAATTCTAAATTTCTTCCAGTCCTCAGGTTTGCTGCTTTTTCTGGCCAATTTATATGCCTCTTCCTTGGTTTTAACACTGTCCCTAATTTCCCTTGTTAGCCGCGGTTGCACCACCTTCCCCATTTTATTTTTTCACCAAACAAGGATGTACAATTGTTGAAGGTGATCTTTAAATGTCTGCCATTGCCTATCCACCATCAACCCTTTAAGTATCATTCACCAGTCTATCCTAGCCAATTTATACCATTGAAGTTACCTTTCTTTAATTTCAAGACCCTGGTCTCTGAATTAACTTTGTCACTCTCCAGCTTAATAAAGAATTCTACCATATTATGGTCACTCTTTCCCAAGGGGCCTTGCACAACAAGATTGCTAATTAATTCTCTCTCATTACACAACACCCAGTCTAGGATGGCCAGCTTGCTATTTGGTTCTTCGACATATTGGTCTAAAAAAAACCATCCCTTATACATTCTAGGAAATCCTCTTCCACCGTATTGCTACCAGTTTGGTTAGCCCAGTCTATATATAGATTAAAGTCACCCATGATAACTGCTGTACCTTTATTGCACGCATCCCTAATTTCCTGTTTGATGCCATCCCCAACCTTGCTACTACTGTTTGGTGGTCTGTAACCAACTCCCGCTAGCGTTTTCTGCCCTTTGGTGTTGCACAGCTCTACCCATACAGATTCCACATCATCCAAGCTAATGTCCTTCCTTACTATTGCGTTAATCTCTTTAACCAGCAACGCTACCACACCTCCTTTTCCTTTCTGTCTATCCTTCCTGAATATTGAATAGTCCTGGATGTTGAGTTCCCAGCCTTTGTCACCCTGGAGCCATGTCTCCGTAATCCCAATTACATCATATCCGTTAACAGCTATCTGTGCAGTTAATTCATCCACCTTATTACAAATGCTCCTCGCATTGAGACATAGAGCCTTCAGGCTTGTTTTTTTAACACTTTATCTTTTTAGAATTATGTTGTACTGTGGCCCTTTTTGATTTTTGCCTTTGATTTCTCTGACGTCCACTTTTCCTTATCTCCTTTCTACCTTCTGCTTCTGCCGTCATTTTACTTCCCTCTGTCTCCCTGCATAAATTCCCATTCCCCCTGCCATATTTGTTTAAACTCTCCCCAATAGCACTAGCAAACACTTTCCCCTAGGACATCGGTTCCGGTCCTGCCCAGGTGCAGACTGTCCAATTTGTACTGGTCCCACCTCCCCCAGAACCGGTTCCAATGTCCCAGGAATTTGAATCCCTTCCTCTTGCACCATTCCTCAAGCCACGTATTCATCTTAACTATCCTGCTATTTGTACTCTGACTAGCACATAGTAGCAATCCTGAGATTACTACTTTGAGGTCCTACCTTTTAATTTAACTGCTAGCTCCCTAAATTCAGCTTATCGGACATCATCCCGTTTTTTACCTATATCATTGGTATCTATATGCATCACGACAACTGACTGTTCACCCTCCCCCTCTAGAATGCCCTGCAGACGCTCCTAGACATCCTTGACCGTTGCACCAGGGTCTCTGTCTCTGTCGATCTCTGTCTTGAATATACTCACTACTGAGCATCCTCTGGGGTAGAGAATTCCAAAGATTCACAACCCTTTGAGTAAAGAAATTTCTCCTCATCTCAGTCCTAAATGGCTGACCCCTTATTCTGAGACTGTGACCTCTATTCTAGATTCCCCTGCCAGGGGGAAACATCATCCCAGCGTCTATCCTGTCAAGCTTGTACCTCTTATTCTTCTAAATTTTAGAGAATATAGGAATAGTCTCTTCTAAATCTCCTCATAGGACAACCCCCACCCCACTCCCCCCATCCCAGGAATCAGTCTGGTGAACCTTCGTTGCACTTCCTCTAAGGCAAGTCTATCTTTACTTGAGTAAGGAGCCAAAACTGTACACAGTACTCTAGGTGTGGTCTCACCAAGACCTGATATAATTGCAGTAAGACTTCTTTACTCTTGCTCTCCAATCCATTTGTAATAAAGGCTAACATACTTTCCTAATTGCTTGCTGTATCTGCTTGTTGACTTTCCAAGGATTTGTGTACAAGGACATCCAGGTCTCTCTGAATACCAATATTTCCCAATCTCTCACCATTTAAAAAATATTCTGCATTGCTTTTTTTTCTACTGAAGTGGATAACTTCACTTTTCTCCATAATATATTCCATCTATCATTTTCTCGACCAATCACTTAACCTGTCTATATCCTTTGCAGCCTCTTTGCATCCGCCACAAACTTACTTTCACACCTAGCTTTGTATCATCAGCAAACATGGATCCATTACACTCAGTCCCTTCATCTAAGTCATTGATATAGATTGTAAATAGCTAAGGCCCAAGCATTGATCCTTGCAGTACCCTACTAGTTACAGCTTGCGAATCTGAAAATGATCCATTTATTCTTACTCAGTTTTCTGCCCGTTAACCAATCCTCAATCTATGCTAATGTATTGTCCCCAATCACATGAGCCTTAATTTTGTGTAATATTTTCTTGTGTGCCACCTTATCGAATGCTTTCTGAAAATCCAAATACAGTTCCTCCACTGGCTCCTCTTTATCTATCCTGCTAATTACAACCTCAAAAAACTCTTAGATTTGTCAAACACACTTTCCCTTTCAAAAATCCATGTTGACTCTGCCCAATCATACTATGATTTTCTAAGTGCCCTGTTACCACGTCCCAGATCCCAAGCTAAACAGCTGGCCTCGGAACGCTCTAACAGAGGCTTCCGTAGAAAAAAAAAATCTGAAAAAACCTCACCAAAAACATTCCCAATACATTACTGACGCCATATCAACAATAATCGCAAAAATAAAAAACAACCACACGTACCTCAGGTCGACATTACTTCCCTCACTCTGGCTGGTACAGCTTGGACCGCCAGCTTTCACAGGCAGTGTCACTAGGGCGTGCTACGGATAAGGTGCAAACCAAATATTGAGCCGGTGTTGCAACCAGGAGTGTTGCACACCAGCTCGCCTCTCCCAAGCGGTCCTGCTCCGCTCCCCTGCAAACTCGGCATCGAATATCCTGGCGGAGTGCTGGAAGCTGGCAGAAATGATTTCTGCCGCCATTCCTGCCCCTACAGGGTGAAAACAGGCAACAGCAAGCCGAAAATCCAGCCCAAAATATTTGTTCAATGTCTCTGCCATTTCCTTATTCTCCATTATAATTTCTCCTGTCTCTGCCTCTAAGGGAACCGTGTTTGCTTTCGCTAATCTCTTCCTTTCTACATACCTATACAAACTTTTGCAATCTGTTTTTATGTCTCTTGTTAGTTTACTCTTGCATTCTATTTTCTCTCCATCAATTTCATGGTCCTCCTTTCCTGAATTCTAAAATCCTTCCAATCCTCAGGCTTATTCCTCTTTTTGGCAAAATTATGAGCTTCTTCTTTCAATCTAATATCATTAACTTCTCATATTAGCCACGGTTGGCCCATTCTCCCATGAGGTTTTTATTCTTTAAGGGAACGTATTTTTGTTGTAAATTATGAATTATTTTTTAAAATATCTGTCATTGCTTATTTACCATCATATCTTTTATTCTAGTTCCCCAACCTACCTTAGCCAACTCGCCTCTCATACCTACGTAGTTTGATTTGTTCAGATTTTAGATTTAAGACCTCAGTTTTGGACCTCACTAAACTACTCTCAACCTCAACATAAAATTCTTATTACAAGGTTATTAATTAACCCTGTCGCATTGCACAATACTAGATCTAAAATAGGCTGTTCCCTAGTTAGTTCCTCGACATATTAATCTAGAAAACTATCTTGACTGCATTTCATGAACTCATCCTCGACTGCAAATTTGGTTTGCCCAGTCTATATTAAAATTAAGGTCCCCATGATTACTGTATTAGGTTTGTTACATGCAGCTCTAATTTCCTGATGTATACTGTGCCTGACACTGCAACAACTGTTAGGGGCCTATAAATTACTCCCACCAGTGTTTCCTGACCCTTGTTGTTTCTTAGCTCCACCCAAAGTGATCCTACATATTGATTTTCCGAGCTAAGATCCTTTCTCTCTACGATCTTTATCCTATCCTTTATTATCAGGACTACCCCGCATCGTTTTCCATTCTGCCTATCTCTTCTAAAATCAAGTATCCTCGAATTTTTAGTTACCAACCTTGGTCATTCTGCAACTATGCCTCCGTGATGGCTATTAGATCGAACCCATTTATTTCTATCTGTGCTGTTCATCTATTTTGTTGAGAATGCTTCGTTTGCACATTCAAACATAGTGCCTTTACCTTTAATTTTTTTCTATTTTTCCCTGATGTCCTATTATCTTTATTAAGCTCTCTGTCCTTCCTGACCCATTCTTACTTTTACCCAAATCACTACTCTGCTTGACAGTCGACTGTCAAAACTTAACTCGAGTCCAGGCAGCTTCCCACATTACAAATGGGAGAAAATTGAACTGTCTATTATATATCAAATTTGCTATGTGGAGCATGTTTCAACCAAAACTTCCACGTGAAGCTTGCTCCGAAGGGAACACTCATTTGATGTCCCAAACTATCCTGTTTTCACCAATATTGCCCTTCCTGCCTTCAGTCCTCCTGCTGGGCTATGCCTTGACAGCTTCTGGAAGTGTCAAAATGTTGACCCCACTCTGTAGAGGATGTAGAGGGAAAGGAAAGGATTGTATGAGGAGAGAGGAGGATGGGGACAGAGAGAGTAGAAATGAGGGAGAGAGGAGGAGGGATAGGGAAAGAGTGGGGGAGTAAGATAGAGTGGGGAGGCTAAGGCTCATAGCTACTAGCATTTGCACTGTCAGGCAGTTTATTTGAAGCTTCCTCCACTCTTTATTAAAAATACCAGTTCCTTGAGTGATCACTGGCTCAGTGTCGAATACCCACCTCTGAATGAGAAGGGTTGGGTCCCAGCCCCAGTCCAGACAGTCCCAGCCAGCAGAGACCGGAGCACTGTCTCTGAATACTGGATGGATGTCCAGCGGGGCTACTAGCATCTGACGATTGCGGATTGTAAAGGGTAGGTGGAACCCTAGCCTTGAGTTGCAGCCCACCCAAGAGAAGATACCATTCTCCTCCAGCACCTCCCCTCTGTACAGCTCGAAGAGACTGTCTTGCTTGGTTCCACTCATACTTAGCCGTTCATAGCCAGAGCATCTGCAGCAAAGGCTTCTCTTATTATTACCTCTGGAGTCCACCAAGGAATCATAACATAAGAACATAAGAATTAGGAACAGGAGTAGGTCATCTAGCCCCTTGAGCCTGCTCCGCCATTCAACAAGATCATGGCTGATCTGGCCGTGGATTCAGCTCCACTTACCCGCCCGCTCCCCATAACCCTTAATTCCCTTATTGGTTAAAAATCTATCTATCTGTGATTTGAATACATTCAATGAGCTAGCCTCAACTGCTTCCTTGGGCAGAGAATTCCACAGATTCACAATCCTCTGGGAGAAGAAATTCCTTCTCAACTCGGTTTTAAATTGGCTCCCCCGTATTTTGAGACTGTGCCTCCTAGTTCTAGTCTCCCCGACCAGTGGAAACAACCCCTCTGCCTCTATCTTGTCTATCCCTTTCATTATTTTAAATGTTTCTATAAGATCACCCCTCATCCTTCTGAACTCCAACGAGTAAAGACCCAGTCTACTCAATCTATCATCATAAGGTAACCCCCTCATCTCCGGAATCAGCCTCGTGAATCGTCTCTGTATCCCCTCCAAAGCTAGTATATCCTTCCTCAAGTAAGGTGACCAAAACTGCACGCAGTACTCCAGGTGCGGCCTCACCAATGCCCTGTACAGTTGCAGCAGGACCTCCCTGCTTTTGTACTCCATCCCTTTCGCAATGAAGGCCAACATTCCATTCGCCTTCCTGATTACCTGCTGCACCTGCAAACTAACTTTTTGGGATTCATGCACAAGGACCCCCAGGTCCCTCTGCATCGCAGCATGTTGTAATTTCTCCCCATTCAAATAATATTCCCTTTTACTGTTTTTTTTTTCCAAGGTGGATGACCTCACATTTTCCGACATTGTATTCCATTTGCCAAACCTTAGCCCATTCACTTAACCTATCTAAATCTCTTTGCAGCCTCTCTGTGTTCTCCACACAACCCGCTTTCCCACTAATCTTTGTGTCATCTGCAAATTTTGTTACACTACACTCTGTCCCCTCTTCCAGGTCATCTATGTATATTGTAAACAGTTGTGGTCCCAGCACCGATCCCTGTGGCACACCACTAACCACCGATTTCCAACCCGAAAAGGACCCATTTATCCCGACTCTCTGCTTTCTGTTAGCCAGCCAATTCTCTATCCATGCTAATACATTTCCTCTGACTCCATGTACCTTTATCTTCTGCAGTAACCTTTTGTGTGGCACCTTATCGAATGCCTTTTGGAAATCTAAATACACCACATCCATCGGTACACCTCTATCCACCATGCTCGTTATGTCCTCAAAGAATTCCAGTAAGAATTCCATACTTGGCCCCTCCTCTTCCTCATCTACCTGCTGCCCCTGAACTACCTGGGGATGCCCACAGCACACGGACTGCTTTGGGCACGCTCGAATTTCTAGGCTATAGCCTCTATGGTGCTCAATTTAGCACGCTTCAGTTTTAACAAACTTATCTGATTAAATGGGAAAGAGGGTGGTTTTTACCTCAGCTGTGTTTTAGTAAAGTGTTTTATATCCTAGATCAGAATAGGAAAACAAACTCTAATTTTGGAAAATTAATTCTTCTGCAGCTTAGTATGTTAGAAATTAACTGGTGATAGTCTTATTGTAGCTATTCTGTTTTGTATGCACGTCAAACCATTTAAATGTTTGTACAGTACTTCAGTATTGCTGAGAAATAGTCCACGCTCCTTTGAAAATGTACTGTGGACCTTTGGATATTATTAACAATGTGTGAATAGCGACAAATCAAAAATCACTTCACCAGAGTGAATAAAAACATACCGTCTTGGGGTGAGTTGGCCTAAGAAATCTAAACCTTAGATGAAGCTACTGTAAGAAACTTTATATGCTTTGGCAGACAAATTAGTCACCATGGAGATATTAAAGTCAAAATAGAACAATGGCAAGAGCAGTATCCAATAAATTAGGTAACTACATCAGCAAGGAGAGATGATATCAGCCTTTGACATAAAATGAAACCATTTAATGATATTGCTGTATGTTGAAATAATATTGTGCCTTGGCTATTGAAGAAAGTGAGGAATTAATTGATGTCCTTCAAATGAAGTGTTCAGTAAGATAGAACCAGCAATAAATCCATTTGAGAAAATTGGCCAACAACCAATATCCCAAAGAAAATAAAACACCAGATTATGATTGCTGTAGTGTGCTTATGTTACTAAATTTTCAAAATAACCTTATAAAATCAGGTCAGAAGACAGCAGTAAAGGAGAGGGCACCCTCACCCTCAGCAGGGAAGAATAGAACATGCCAAATACTTGGACCAACTAGTTTAGATTTGATTTTCTTTTCTTAACAAAAATGGAGCCTGTTGATAAAGGATTTTTTTTCCTTTGTTATGTAAAAATCTCCCAAGAACTGCACTGCTGTTTCATTGCTGATGTAGTAATTGCAGCAATTGTGAGTAAATCATGTACCATGATATTGTAACAGCAACTGCTTGACACATCTGCTAAAATGTACAATGTTACTGATTACAGGAAATGTTAGTTCTTCACATAATAAGGTCCACTGCAACTTCTCCAGAAAGGTAAGATGACCTAAAATGGTTCATCCGATCAAATGAACATCGACTGCATCAGCTGCACTCTCCTGCCCAGGAGGATGTCCTATACTGTTTGCCAGTAAATGGATTTGGAGGAATGACTTTGTAGGCTAATTCAGGCACTTTTGCTTTCATGGAAAGGAATCTTTCAATGTCTGTTAATTATGTCTCGGTGGACTGGGAGCCACACGTGTGGATGTGCTAAAGTACTTGAACCCCTCTCCTTATACCTTCTGCTTTACCTGCTGGTCTGTCTGCAGGAAACGGATATATTGGTCTGTTCTTATGTCCAGAGACCAGTCACCACAGATATACAGTATGATTTTTGCAGCGCGACAGCTGCAGGAAAAATGCAGGGAACAACGCCAGCCCTTATACATGGGCTTCTTCGACCTCACAAAGGCCTTTGACACTGTCAACCGTGAGGGTCTATGGAGCGTCCTCCTCTGCTTCAGGTGTCCCCAAAAATTCGTCACCATCCTCCACCTGCTCCACAACGACATGCAGGCCGCGATCCTTACCAACGGGTCCATTACAGACCCAATCCATGTCCGGACCAGTGTCAAACAGGGCTGTGTCATCGCCCCAACCCTCTTCTCAATCTACCTTGCTGCCATACTCCACCTCACAGTCGACAAGCTCTCCGCTGGAGTGGAACTAAACTACAGAACCAGTGGGAACCTGTTCAACCTTCACCGTCTCCAGGCCAGGTCCAAGACAACTCCAACCTCTGTCGTCGAGCTACAGTACGCGGACGACGACTGCTTCTGGGCACATACAGAGGCTGAACTCCAGGTCATAGTCAACGTATTTACTGAGGCGTACGAAAGCATGGGTCTTACGCTAAACATCCGTAAGACAATGGTTCTCCACCAGCCTGTCCTCGCCGCACAGCACTGCGCCCCAGTCATCAAGATCCACGGCGCGGCCCTGGACAACGTGGACCATTTCCCATACCTCGGGAACCTCTTATAAACAAGAGCAGGCATTGACGACGAGATTCAACACCGCCTCCAGTGCAGCCTTCGGCTGCCTGAGGAAAAGAGTGTTTGAAGACCAAGCCCTCAAAACTGCCACCAAGCTCATGGTCTACAGGGTTGTAGTAATACCTACCCTCCTGTATGGCTCAGAGACATGGACCATGTACAGCAGACACCTCAAGTCGCTGGAGAGATACCACCAATGATGTCTCACAAGATCCTACAAGTCCCCTGGGAGGACAGAAGCACCAGCATCAGCACCCTCGGCCAGGCCAACATCCCCAGCATTGAAGCACTGACCAACTTGATCAGCTCCGCTGGGCAGGCCACATAGTTTGCATGCCTGACACAAGACTCTCAAAGCAAGCGCTCTACTCGGAACTCCTTCACGGCAAACGACCCAAAGGTGGCAGAGGAAATGTTACAAGGACACCCTCAAAGCCTCCCTGATAAAGTGCGACATCCCCACTGACACCTGGGAGTCCCTGGCCATAGACCGCCCTAAGTGGAGGAAGTGCATCCGGGAGGGCGCTGAGCACCTCGAAACTCATCGCCGAGAGCATGCAGAAAACAAGCGCAGGCAGTGGAAAGAGCATGCGGCAAACCAGTTCCACCCACCCCTTCCCTCAACGACTGTCTGCCCCACCTGTGACAGAGACTGTGGTTCTCGTATTGGACTGTACAGCCACCTAAGAACTCACTTCAGGAGTGGAAGCAAGTCTTCCTCGATTCCGAGGGACTGCCTATGATAATACAATATACATTGACTGGTTATTTATCTTGTGTCATATAAGATAGCACAACTGAATACAACCAGAGGCAACTCATGTAATCAACCCTGTTGGTCTCTTAGAGCAGGAAAACCCGCACAGAGATTCATCGATGTCTAGGTATTGCCATTGCCGTGCTCCCTGCTCCTACTCGATAACGAATGATTATCAGGCCCGTGAAATCAATTTGTGGCACCGTTCTAGGCGATTCTCTAGTACCTCATGCTTACACTGCATTAGTATTGTAAAATGCAGCCCACATCTATGCCAAATTACTTTCAGATAATTGATAGGAACTGTAAATTCCTCTAATTTGTTAATTACCTGTGGATAAGTGGGTTCGACAAAGCTTCGTAAATTCCAGCTGCCTATTAATCTCTTGTGATAAAAGCAATATTCTATAAAAGTAAAATCCACAAGCAAGTTACAATTCTGCAAAATTGATTTTATACCCAGTGGCCATCTGCAGCAGTTGGTGAAAAATGAAAAATTGAAGGGGAAAGGAAAGAAGGTCCTTTCCTAGATTTACGAAACCTTTGTGAATAGGGCCCATGCCAGCTCACCAAGTGTAAGTAAAACCTCCTGTTGGCTGATAACACTGGCAGTGATTGTGGTATATTCGACTGGCCAGATTGCAACAATAACAGTACTCAAGCAGGCTGCGTGGGGATGTGCACGGAAACCAGGCTTGGTACCAGTAATCCGGCTGAATTTAGTTTTTACTCCTTGTTCTTAAATACTTGAGACCATTTACAGAGGCAGTGCGAGACCTCTAGGTTTAAAGGGCCATCTTTGTGGTTTGGGAAATGATTCATACAGGGTGTAGAGCAGATGCTCTCAGAACTTTGTTTTGGTGGCTCCTACATCGGCTGACACGAGTATTGTGCCAATCTTGAATTTTTTATAATTCGATTTTTGAAAGTCAGCTTTTTTTTCAGTAGATAGTCATTAATGCAGTGACATCTTTTGATACCACTGATTATTGACTTGGTGAAATGGCATGCCTGCTTACATTACCAGAGCTGCAATACAGGGTACCTCCTTTCAGTTACCAGATAATGGCACAGAGTCAGCTTCACCCATATAGGAAGGACACGATTGGAATTGAGCAATTTCATTATTTTCACCATTTTTAGTTTAGTAATTTGTCTCAACTACAGCTTATTTGAGAAGCAGAGAATTTGGGGCTAACATTGCATCCAGTGCATTTATATAGTCCATTTAACAGTAGGCGATATGAGAGTTAAAAGTCTGCATCTCTGTAATGCTGCAGTGCTTGTATATTGATGTCATCAGAAAGAGAAAAAGTGTGCACATCTTAATCTTCTTTCTGGCTTTGTATAAGTAGTTGGATGTATGTAATTAATGTAAGCAATGAACCCAGCCCGTAGTGTCTGGTGTCATTCCACTATGATCTAGGACTGTTGGTATTTGTTATCAGCAGTACTCTATAAAATTTTTTAAAAATATCAATGTCTGTGGTATTAGATACATCGACTGCACATAACACAGGCCAGCATTTTCATTCCTTTCCATGTTACCCCACCCAATCCAATGTTCTCCATTCTTTTTGTAAATGTGTTGACTCACATTAGAAATAATTCCTCATCGAAAAGGGAGCTTCGACAATGAAAGTCAGCAGCCTATGAAAGTCAACCCAGGCTGAGCCTTTTCTCAACTGACACCCACACGCATGGTTTCCAGCAGCACTTTTAGTGTATCTTGATCACAACTAAGAACTATGGCTAATCTTTTGCTTCTCCAGACTAATGGCCTGTAGAGATCAGTTGCCTCAGCCGAGACTGGGGATTGACTTCAATTGTGCTTATTTCACCTTACAGTGGAGTGCCTCGTACTGTAAAGGTTAAACAATTGGTTTTCTTCCTCAGAGGAAGATCCTTGTAATAGTTTGCAGTATAATATGAGCGAACATCAGATGGAACTAAAATCTCTGAGGGAATGAATCAGTTAACAACTTATGTTCCAGTCTTTGTTATTGTGGTATCTAGCTACAGGCGGTCAACAGCAATTTCAGCAGAAGCTCAGTGTATATTGTCACTAGACTTTCTAGTCCACTATTTTTGTAGCTAGCCATATATTTATCAAGTAAATGCATTATTGCACTAATTATTAATATTTAATATATAAGCTGCAAAGTACAATACAATGGTTGATAGTGACATGAATTGTGTAAGAAATGTAATGAAAGCTTCTTGCTTTCAAGATCACATTCACATTGAAGGAGTATTTTCAGAGAGTGGATCTGGTCTTGTTGACAGTGTTGACCTTGCAATTTCTGTTGTTGATGCTCACTTTCAAGTTACGTACTGAGCAATGGTTTCTTGCCATTAGATATTAGTTGCGCCAAAAGAGAGAGAGAGAGAGAAAGGTATCTACTTGCCACTGCAGTCCCAGGCAAGTGCATGGTGTTGTCCAGAAACAACACAGAATTTCTACAGAATAAAACCCTTCGACTGCTATAATTGAATTGCTAAATCTGCTCATTTCGGTTAAAAACAATAATTTGATGTTTCTTGGGATCTTCTCAAAGTATTCTTTTACTGCACAATGTTTGTAATATATAGTTTGTCTAAAATGAAAGCATTGTATGATATTTAGTTTATTCTTTTAATGTGGTTGATGCATATCCGGTAGCAGTCTTGAAGTATCACTGGAACTTCAATCAGTTATGGTCTAAACATTGCATGGTTGAGTGACCAAGTGTCTCTTCACAGGCACTGGTTATAGAGGCCTGGAGGGCAGACCAAGCATTGTGGGCATTCAGCATCTCAGGGTCATCAAGGGACGCCAGATTGGCTGTGAGGCGCTGGCTGTATAGGACTCTCAAAGCTGGGTCTCTAAGTGCCCTGACATTAACTTTTTTGCGGAACTGCTTCTGCTGTCCCTTCTGCTTTGGGGCAATGTTAATGTTGATGATGGATCGGGTTAGGCGGTGGTCCGTCTAGCAGTCGTCAACTGTCATGGCGCGGGTGATGCGCACATCCTTGCGATCCCTGGCACGGACGATGACATAGTCAAGCAGGTGCCAGTGTTTGGAGTGAAGGTGTTGCCACGATGCCTTGTATTTTTCCCTCTGGCGGAACAGGGTGTTGGTGATGAGGAGTTCATGTTCTATACATTTTGTCAGGAGTAGGGTACTGCTGGAGTTGGCTTTCCCTACCCCCTCTCTGCCAATCATGCCTCCCCAGAGGGCTGTGTCTTTGCTAACCCTGGCATTAAAATCACCCAGGAGGATCAATTTGTTGCCCATGGGGACGCGGGACAAGGATGTCTCGAGGTTGGAATAAAATCCCTCTTTAGCCTCATCCGCTGCATCGAGTGTAGGGGCGTACGCACTGATAACTGTGGCACATTGGTTCCGAGATAGGGTGATACGGAGAGACATGAGGCGTTCATTAACCCCACAGGGGGAGTCTTTGAGGCGGTCGACCAACTCATTCTTGACAGCAAAGCCGACTCCATGAAGGCGGCGTTCTGCCTCTGGTTTCCCTTTCCAGAAGAAGGTGTAACCTCCACCATGTTCCTTCAACTGGCCTTCCCCTGCCCGCCGGGTCTCGCTTAGTGCGGCAATGTCAATGTCAAAACATCTGAGTTCCCGGGCAACTATGGCGGTGTGGCGTTCCGACCTGTTGCTGTTGGGATTGTCCATGACGGTCCTGATGTTCCAGGTCCCGAACTTCAGACTGACGAAGTGGAAGATGCCTGTGCGTGAGTTCTTTTAACATGGGGTGGCCGCTGCACACCAGCAACCATACGGGCTGAGCTGAACAAGGTCTTGGTTCAGTGGCAAGGGGGTCCAAGACAACTGGAGACCAGGCACAGCTCTATAAGCCTAATTGCCTACGGCGAAGTGTTGGCCACAAGCTCGCCGCCGAGTAGCGCCATTGATGGTAGATGGTCCGAGGCTAGGTTGGGGGGTGGGCATTAGGAAGGTGACTTCCAAGTTGTTTTAAAAGTTAAAAGTTGATAAAAATTCCCAATTTATTTCAAGAGTTTCTAAGGGTTGTTAAAAAGTTTTTTAAAGTTTCTAAGCGTTGTTAAAAGTCTAAGATGTAAATCAATAATAGATTATAAAAGTTTCCCCAATTTGAAAAGTTTCTAAAAGTTGTTAACAGTCAAAGATGTAGATTAATAATAGATATTTAAAAGTATTTAGATTGAGAGTCTAAAATGTAAGATTTAAAAGTTCTCACAAATTGTTTAATAAGTTTAAAAGTTGGTTAAAAGTTTAAAAATGAATTAAAAGTTGGTTGGGGTATAAGATGACGCCACGCCTCGGTCCCTTCAGCCGGTTCAGCACCGGCCTCGGAGTCCCTTCAGCCGGTTCCACGTCCTCGGGTCCCTTTGACAGGTCGTCCCGCAGTCCCCTCGGCCGGTTAGACGTTCCCCGAATCCGGTGCAGGGTCCTTTTGGCCCGGGCCAGTGCAGAGTCCTTTTGGACCAGGACTGGTTTGATGAAAATAATCAGGAGATCGAAGAACTACTAGATCGCAAGCACAAAGCATTTCTAAGCCTCAAGCAACAGCCCAACTCGGGAGCTGCAAAACAACATTACAGATGGCTCAAGGCTCAAGTCCAACAAAAAACCCGGGACCTAAAGAACAGGTGGTGGATGGAGAAAGCACAGGAGATACAACAACTGGTCGACAGCCACGATATGCGAGGATTCTTCGCTGCAGTCAAGGCCACCTACGGTCCAAACTCCCAAGGCCCCACCCCACTCCTGGCCAAGAACAGGCAAACACTCATCAAGGACACCGAGGCTGTCAGGGCCCGATGGAAGGAGCACTTTAAAGATCTCCTCAGTCGAGACTCTGCCTTTGACTCGAGTGTTCTCGATTCCATCCCGCAGCATGCAACCCGCCATCAACTCAGTGAAACTCCAACGTTGCACGAGGTAGGCAAAGCCATAAAACAGCTTAAGAATAATAAGGCTACGGGTGCGGATAGAATCCCTGCTGAGGCGCTAAAATATGGCGGAGAGGCGCTGTTGGCGCGATTACATGACCTCATCTCTCTCATCTGGAGGGAGGAGAGCATGCCGGGAGATCTGAGAGATGCAGTGATTGTGACCATTTTTAAAAAGGGGGACAAGTCTGACTGCGGCAACTACAGGGCAATCTCCCTGCTTTCAGCCAATGGGAAAATTGTCGCTCGAGTGCTCCTCAATTGTCTTCTCCCTGTGGCCGAGGAGCTCCTCCCGGGATCACAATGCGGATTTTGTCCCCTACGGGGCACATCAGACATGATTTTTGTAGCGCGCCAGTTGCAGGAAAAGTGCAGGGAACTGCGCCAGCCCTTATATATGGCCTTTTTCGATCTTACAAAGGCCTTTGACACTGTCAACATGAGGGTCTATGGAGCGTCCTCCTCCGTTTCGGATGCCCCCAAAAGTTTGTCAACATCCTTCGCCTGCTTCACGATGACATACAGGTCGTGATCCTTACCAACGGATCCATTACAGACCCAATTCACATCCAGACTGGGGTCAAACAGGGCTGCGTCATCACCCCAACCCTCTTCTCAATCTTCCTCGGCGCCATGCTCCACCTCACAATCAACAAGCTCCGTGCTGGAATGGAACTAAACTGCAGAACCAGTGGGAAGCTGTTTAACCTACGCCGCCTCCAGGCCAGGATCAAGATCACTCCATCCTCTGTCGTTGAGCTGCAGTATGCGAACGGCGCCTGCGTCTGTGCACATTCTGAGGCTGAATTCTAGGATATAGTCAATGTATTCACTGAGGTATATGAAAGCATGGGCCTTACGCTTAACCTCCGTAAGACAAATGTCTTCCACCAGCCTGTCACTGCCGCACAGCACTCCCCTCCAATCATTAAGATCCACGGCATGGCCCTGGACAACGTGGACCATTTCCCATATCTCGGGAGCCTCTTATCAACAAAGGCAGACTTTGATGCAGAGATTTAGCATCGCCTCCAGTGCGCCAGCGCAGCCTTCGGCCGTCTGAGGAGAAGAATGTTTGAAGACCAGGCCCTCAAATCTATCACCAAGCTCATGGTCTACCGGACTGTAGTAATACCCGCCTTCCTGTATGGATCTGAGGCATGGACGATGTTTATAAGGCACCTCAAGTCGCTGGAGATATATCACCAACGATGTCTCCGCAAAATCCTGCAAATCCCCTGGGAGGACAGGCGCACCAACATCAGTGTCCTCGACCAGGCCAACATCCCCAGTATTGAAGCACTGATCACACTCAATCAGCTTTGCTGGCAGGCCACATAGTACGCATGCCAGATACGAGACTCCCGAAGCAAATGCTTTATGTGGAGCTCCTTCATGGTAAACGAGCCAAAGGAGGACAACGGAAACGTTATAAGGACACCCTCAAAACCTCCCTGGTAAAGTGCGACTAACACCTGGGAGACCCTGGCCGCAGACCGCCTGAGGTGGAGAAAGTCCATCTGGGAGGGCATTGAGCTCTTCAAGTCTCAATGCAAAGAGTATGAAGAGGCCAAGCGCAGGCAGCGGAAGGAGCGTGCGGCAAACCAGCCCCACCGATCCCTTCCCTCGATGTATGTCTGTCCCACCTGTAACAGGGTCTGTGGCTCTCGTATCGGACTGTTCAGCCATCAAAGAACTCACTTTGGGAGTGGAAGCAAATCCTCATCGATTCCGAGGGACTGCCTATGATGATGAAACATGGCATCTATCGGCCTTCATTTTGCCACCATTTTGACTTCTAATGTGGCTAACAGCAACTTGATTTTTGGTAATCTGTGGCACATTGATACAATTTTACTTCCCTTCTTTACTGGAAATCCACCATTAAAATGTTTACTTAATAGGCTAGTACACCAAGGTAAAATAGTCAACTTGCAAAGGAAACATTACCTATAGCTTGGGCTGTTCTTCCAGCAAAATTTTGAACAGACTACTCCTACTTTCCATACAAGCTTTTCAGTTGCTGTCATCTCCTCTGCCATGTTTAAGCCCTGGCGGATAGCTGAAATGTACACCAATAAAGGCATTAAATTTAGTGATTTCTAAAAGGCAGTACTGTAGATTGAAACATTTTGATATATTTATATTACAGCACCTTGGGGCTTTTTGAAATGATCTCCAATGAATTCCACCTCGTTATCTTCAGAGGTGAATCAGCTTCATTGAAAATGTTTAGCGGGGTGACACAGTTCTGTTGAGTATTAGTGAACTGCATTTAGTGGTTACAGATGTCAACTTGAGTCCTGTTGCACTCATTTTTGCCATCTGGGAGTTACCAAGATGTAACATGTGACGGAGTGAGCAGCGAGTAACACCTAAGCAGTGTCTGGTATTTGCTGGTAGGTAGCCACAGGAGTAGGCCATACACCCTTTTTGACTGCAGCAGTGAGGACAGATAATGAAAGGAAAGGGGTCTTGTTCCTACAATATTAAACTTACCCATACATTTCTATTTAAAAAAAAATGCTCAGCAAACAATTTTGCTTTACAAAAACAGTACAGTTACACAAATTGTGTGACATATCATTCGGAATAAAATTGTATAGTATCCTTCGGACTAATTCCCACTCCAAGCAGAATAACCTTTCCTGAACTCAAAGGGTTGTGAAGCTTTGGAATTCTCTACCTGAGAGGGCTGTGGATGCTCAGTCGTTGAGTATATTCTCAACCAAGATCAATAGTTTTTTTGATATTAAGGGAATCACCTGATATGGGGATTGTGCGGGAAAGTGGAAGATCAGCCATGATCTTATTGAAAGGCGGAGCAGACTCGAAGGGCCGAATGGCCTATTCCTGCTCCTATTTCTTCCGTTCTGATGTAAAAAAAAATTGGGGGCAAACGTTTTGGGGTTGCAATAGCTCCGCGATATTGCTGACAAGCCCCGACACATTTGAAAGAATTTCCACTGTTTCAATAAAAACTTAACTTGCAAGTAAACCTACTAAAATTACACAAAGAAAGCAAGAGACTGCAGATGCTGGAAAGAATTGAATGTGCCAGCAATACTCTGAATTTGAAGAGACAAGTTAAGGAACTTATTTTGAAGTTTTAGTTCTGGACAAAATAATTCAATTACAGTTTCTAGTTTGCTAGTCAAATCTGAATTTCAATTAAAAATATACCTTTTCATGGAAAATTGTATTTGTTCAGAATCAGCGGCAGTTTTAAACATCTCAAACAATTTAAATCTTTGAACAAGGGTAAGGCAAGTTGCAGTACTCTGCATTAATTTAAAACCTAAACATGGCCCATATAATGTAGATCGGCAGTGCGTGGTTGAGTTCTGTTCGATCTTGTGCTCAATTTGGACAGACTACACATGCCTCCAATGAGAGATTATTCAAATTCTTTCAGCTATATTATTCTGTTTGGTACTAAGCTTTGTGCGAAGCAATATGCATTTCCTAATATAAATTGATCTCCAGATACTATAGCTGTTCCCTCCCTAAGTTAAGTAACTACCCTTCCAATTTTCCCTTCTTTATTGGGAGCACTTGGCAGATGTCGCCTTGGAAGTTCTACAGAATGGCCCAACCAAGATCAACAACTAATTAGTGGAAGGAATTGCAGGCATTATTAAAAGGATATAGAGGCACTGGAAGAAAGTGCAAAAATGATTCATAAGGATGTTACCAGAACTGAGAGGATATACTTATCAGAAAAAACTGAGATAGGCTGGAGCTCTTTTCTCTAGAAAGGAGAAGGCTCAGGAATGACCTGATAGAAGACTTTAAGATTATGAAAGGGTAGATGTAGAAAAGATATTTCCAAAACTATGGGCCAAAAATATAAGGGTGCCACCAATAAATCCAATTGGGAACATAAGAACATAATAATTAGGCGCTGGAGTAGGCCATTCGGCCCCTCGAGGCTGCTCCACCATTCATTGAGATCATGGCTGATCTACCTCAACTCCACTTTCCTGCACTAAACCTATATCCGTTGATTGGCTTCAGATCCAAAAATCTATCGATCTCTGTCTTGAATATATTCAAAGACTGAGGGCTGGAAATTCACTAACCTTGCGCCCGTTTCTTTGGCGATATTTCGCCGTTTTTGGCCTTTATAAAGTGGCAGTGTGATTAGCAGTATTTTTGGCGAAAAATGCCGAAAAAAATACCATTATGGCTAAAAACCGAATTTCTAGCCCTGAGCCTCCACAGCTCTCTGGGGTAGAGAATTCCAAAGAATAAGGAACTCGCTACCATAAGAAGTATCATCGACGCATTTAAGGGGAAGTTAGATAAGCACATGAAGAAGAAAAGAATAGAAATATATGCCGATAAGGTTAGATGAAGAGGGGCGTGAGGAAGCTTGTATGGAGCATAAACACTGGCACAAACCATTTGGGCCAAATGGCCCATTTCTGTGCTGTAGATACTATGTAATTCTATGTAAATGGTTATAGTTGAACTCACTGTACATACTGGGGATCCAGTTTAGCTAAACACCATATATCCATACTGACCAGTTAATCAAAATGGTACATGCTCTGTGTTTAATTATTCCAACGTACTGTATGTGATTTTTTTTTTAATGTAATAAATGGGGTAGAAATTCGGTCACGCCTCTGTTCTGGCATTAATCGAGGCGGAGCGGTGCTTTTAGCGTCCTGAAAAAGCTTGAGCTTCCCGCCCAGAAATTCGTCAGAATCGGTCAAAGAGTTGACAGGGGCTAGCAAAAATGCCAGCGCTAAATTTAACCGAGTCATTGCGCATGCGCCGAACTCTGATTCAGATTCCGGGAAAAGCCGAGTCTTAAAGACGCGGCATAGTAATGCATCCATTAAAGTTTTCAAAATCACTTTTTCTCGAACGGAACTTTTATTTCTGTCTGCCGCTGCAAACATGGAGGCTAACGCACTGTGCTCTGTGTAAACGTTGCACTAACTGTGATCTCCGACGGAAGTGCTTCCTCATCTCTTTAAGTAGCCACCAGTTAACGTCTCTGCAAGTCTGTACCGACTGGTTTTTCAGACGTTGTTCTTGGCAGCCGCACCTAATTTACCGACCGGAGTGCAAGAGTTGTTGCACCAGGACTGATGTCAGGATTGCACTGATTGTCAGCAGCCAGGCGCTACTGGTTTTGCGCCCCTGGTGAGCCTTCAATGCATTTTCGATCAGGGCGCTAAATGCCACACTCCCGGTCGGTAACCTCTTGTGCTCCCATTGATGCCTCTTCTGGCTGCTAACCGAGATGTTAGACATCCAAAAGTCCAGCCCTTAGAGAGTAAGATGAAACAGAAAAAGGGGGTGTATGACATGTCAGGTTGAGAACACGTGAGAACCAAGCCGAACATTGAAAGTTCAGAGGGGAAGTGAAAAGAGATGACCTGATGGCTTACATCCCAGGGTCTTAAAAGAAGTGGCTGCAGAGATAGTGGATGGATTGGTTGTAATATACCAAAATTATCTGGATTCTGGGGCGGTCCCAGTGGATTGGAAAACCGCAAATGTAACGCCCCTGTTTAAAAAAGGAGGCAGACAAAAAGCAGGAAACTATGGACCAGTTAGCTTAACATCTGTCGTTGGAAAAATGCTGGAGTCCATTATTAAGGAAGCAGTAGCGGGACATTTGGAAAAGCATAATTCAATCAAGCAGAGTCAGCATGGTTTTATGAAAGGGAAATCACGTTTAACAAATTTGCTGGAGTTCTTTGAGGATGTAACGAGCAGGGTGGATAAGGGGGAACCAGTGGATGTGGTGTATTTGGATTTCCAGAAGGCATTCGATAAGGTGCCACATAAGAGGTTACTACACAAGATAAAAACTCACGGGGTTGGGGGTAATATATTAGCATGGATAGAGGATTGGCTAACTAACAAAAAACAGAGAGTCGGGATAAATGGGTCATTTTCCGGTTGGCAAATAATGACTAGTGGAGTGCCGCAGGGATCGGTGCTGGGTCCTCAACTATTTACAATCTATATTAATGACTTGGATGAAGGGGCCGAGTGTAATGTAGCCAAGTTTGTTGAAGTTAAAAAGATGGGTGGGAAAGCAAATTGTGAGGAGGACACAAAAAATCTGCAAAGGGATGTAGACAGACTAAGTGAGTGAGCAAAAATTGGCAGGTGGAGTATAATGTGGGAAAATATGAGGTTATCCACTTTGGCAGAAATAATAGAGAAGCAAATCATAATTTAAATGGATGAAAATTGCAAAGTGCTACAGTACAGAGGGACCTGAAGGTCCATGTGCATGAAACACAAGAAGTTAGTATGCAGGTACAGCAAGTAATCAGGAAGGTCAATATAATGTTGGCCTTTATTGCAAATTCTAGGGAGATAGAGTATAAAAGCAGAGAAGTCCTGCTACAACTGTACAGAATATTGGTGAGGCCACACCTGAAGTACTGCATACAGTTTTGGTCTCCATATTTAAGGAAGGATATACTTGCATTGGAGGCTGTTCAGAGAAGGTTCACTGGGTTGACTCCAGAGATGAGAGAGTTGACTTATGAAGATAGGTTGCGTAGGTTGGGCCTATACTCATTAGAGTTCAGAAGAATGAGAGATGATCTTATTGAAACATACAAGATAATGAGAGGGCTCGACAAGGTGGAGGCAGAGAGGATGTTTCCACTCATAGGGGAAACTAAAACTAGGGGTCATAGTCTCAGAATAGGGGGGGGGGGAATTAAAAACTGAGATGAGGAGAAATTTCTTCTCTCAGAGGGTTGTGGAGGCCGGGGCATTGAATATTTTTAAGGCGGAGATAGACGGATTTTGAGCGATAAGGGAGTAAGGGTTATGGGGATCGGGCAGGAAAGTGGAGCTGAGTCCATGACCGGATCAGCCATGATCTTATTGAATGGTGGAGCAAGCTGGAGGAGCCAAATGACCTGCTTGTGCTCCTATTTCTTATGTTCTTATGAAAAAGGAATTAAGAGGGGCAAAGAAAGAGTATGAGAATAGATTGGCAGCTAAAATAATAGGGAATCGAAAAGTAATCGATAGACATATAAATAGTAAACGGGTAGTAAGAGGAGGGGTGGGGCCGATTAGGGACCAAAAAAGAGACCTGTGCATGGAGCAGAAGGTGTGGCTGAGGTACTAAATGAGTACTTTGAATCTGTCTTCACCAAGGAAGAAGATACTGCCAAAGTCATACTGAGAGAGGAGGTAGTTGAGATACTGGATGCCATAAAAATTTACAAAGGTGAGGTCCCAGAAAGGCTGGCTGTACTTAAAGTAGATAAGTCACCAGGACTGGATGGGATGCATCCTAGGACGCTGAGGAAAGTAAAGGTGGAAATTGTGGAGGTACTAGCCATAATCTTCCAATCCTCTTTAGATTCGGGGGTTCTGTGAGAGGACTGCAGAATTGCAAATATTACACCCTTGTTCAAAAAAGGATGTAAGGATAACCGAGCAGCTACAGGCCAGTCAGTTTAATCTCGGTAGTGGGGAATCTTTTAGAAATGACAATCCGGGACAAAATGAACAGTCACTTGGACAAGTGTGGATTAATTAAGGAAAGCCAGCACAGATTTGTTGAAGGCAAATCGTGTGTAACTAACTTAATAGAACTTTTTTGATGAGGTAACAGAGGGTTGATGAGGGCAATGCAGTTGATATAGTGTACATGGACTTCCAAAAGGCTTTTGATAAAGTGCCACACAATAGGCTTGCCAGCAAAGTTGAAGCCCATGGAATAAAAGGGAAAGCGGCAGCCTGGACACAAAATTGGCTAAGTAACAGGAAACAGAGAGTAGTGGTGAACGATTGTTTATCGGACTGGAGGAAGGTATACAGTGGTAAGCCCAGGAGTCAGTTCTAGGACCATTCCTTTTCTTGATGACTTAGACTTGGATGTACAGGGCACAATTTCAGAATTTGCAAATGACACAAAACTTGGAAGTATAGTGAACAGTGAGGAGGAGAGTGATAGACTTCAAGAGGACATAGACAGGCTGATGGAATGGGTGGATATGTGGCAGATGAAATTTAACACAGAAAAGTGCGAAGTGATATATTTTGGTAGGAAAAACGAGGAGAGGCAATATAAACTAAATGGTACAATTCTAAAGGGGCTGCATGAACAGAGAGACCTGGGGGTAAATGCACAAATCGTTGAAGGTGACAGGAAGAGGAGAAGTGTGTATTTGGAATTAAAAAAGGACAAATGAGGCAGTTCAGTGGAGCAATGACTGTGAAAGTGTAAATAAAAGAAAATGGTTAGAAACTTGTGGTAATTGTCCCATGGTTATTACTCTGAATCTATACTATTATACTTCTCATAAACAAAGTGAAGCACAACCACAGGAAAACTGCAAGTTAGGTATATTATAGTAGGTTTGCTCTCTAGAGTATACTTCCAGAGATTCTGCTTCCAGCGTGGAGAATCGTACATGGAGTCAATGGAGATGAAGTTTGTCTTGGGGCAGTAATGCAAAATGGGCAATAGTGTTTTGGCAGCCCGTTATATTTTATGCATGATTTTCTTTTCCATAGAAAAGGAAATTGGGGCGAGTGTAAAACAGGCTGCCGATTTGTTTTTGCCCATTTTGTGGTATCACCCAAGACAAATTTCATCACAATGTGCTTAATTTTTGGTGCTCCCGATTTTATGGTCATTCATTTTAAAATATTGGGCCCACTAACCTGCACACCCAATTCTGCAGTCTGGGCTCCCATTAAGCAAGATTCCGTGTCAGAAGCAGAATCACCAAAATATTTTACCCGATATGCTGTAGGTTTTCTGCTATACTGTGTTTTCACACCCAATTAAAAGAAATTGAAGGGAATTTTTGAAGAAGTAAAGCTGACTAAACTAAGTATGATTCTGAGTTCTTCAGTTGCAAGTAAATTATCTCATTTACTGGCATTCATTTTTGCAGCAGCGTCTGACCTACACTATGGTGAGACCTTAGTAGACAAAGGACATCTTTGTCCTTTTTTTTTCAGCATTTAATCATTTGGGATTTTTGTGCATAAACCTGACAAGTTTCCAAGTCTGTATGTGTTTTCTATGAGAATGTCCAAGTAATTTCTGGTAAAAGACAGCATGGAGGAAGAGAGTGACTGAGCATGGTACAGTGCCACAATAATTGACGTGTTATAGACCCTACATTAGTTGATGTGCAATAAAGAAAACTCGTATTTCTTGTCTGCTTCAAGCGTACCCATGTTATAACTGTATAATATTGTTAAATTTTCTTTCTTCATTCCTTCTTCAAAACTGTTTAGTCAAATTAATATTTCTGGAGTGATTCTGCATATTATGACACTATGTAAAAGTCTGCTTTTTTTCTATCTTAATGTTTCTGAAGTCTCTGTAAAGTACAATTGTATTATTTCTGATCTTAAAAACAAGAATGTATCATTATAACTGACTGTAGAAGCACGCAGAGACTAGAGGTTTATTGGGTATAAAATTAATATAAAAATGAGTGAAGTATAAAATATAAGACATTGATCTAGGCGATGACAGCATACTTTATGATATAAATGGAATTCCCATTTTGCTTATTAACATTTGATCTCCGGTGCAGATATAAGGGCGTTGCAATCAAATTGGATGTTTTATTATTGAGGGGATATGATGAATCACAATCAGTTCTGTGGAAATTGAAATCTATGCATTGTTTGCTGTCTTGACCCATTTGTGTTGCTGTGTAATGCACAAAGCATTATCATTGAGAATGCTGAATTGGAAGACCAGAGATTTTCTTGGTCAAGGTATTTTCAGTTTGTACTCTATTGGGATGGTCACAAAGGATCTTGCCATTGGTGCAACACCTAGTCTTTGGAGCCCCTTGTGAAATTAATTTAATGTAACAACAGTACATGGAAATAATATATATGAAATTCAACTGTCTGCTGGAGTTTGTAATTGCCACCTCTGAACTTCAGAGCTGGGGCAAGCCTATATTTGGAAGGTCATGACACCCACAAAATGACTGGTGATGTCAACCAACAACAACTTGCATTTATATAGCACCTTTAACATAGTAAAACGTCCTGAGCCGAAAAGTACTCGTGAAATACATGGATAACTATATAAAACTAATTAATCTTGCTATAAACTAAAAACAAAAAATAATCCTTAAAAGATGCACAGATTTTATCTAGCTACTACCATTCCAAACTTTTCCAATGATTAGCAGTTTTCTCTGTAGATCATTGTGTTCCTTATTCTTTGAAGACTCTCAGTAAACAGAGCAGACTCTTAACTTCACCACTTGATTAGCTACAATCGGGTTTCCAAAGACTAATTGAACTTCCTTCGGATGATTGTTGATGTGCATAATTCATATGGCGGATGTGAGCAGCCGGGTTAGAATGTGCTTACATTGATCAGATGTCAGTAGTCACATTTCTATCATCAATTACAGTGGTGTTCAGGTACATTACACCTTACCTGATAGCAGAACTCCAAGTAGTTGGTGCAGGTTAGCAATATGCCTCACAAGCCCTAGTAGCGCAGTTTTTAGGTCAGATGTGTGATCTGCAGTGTTGGCCTGAAACTACTCATCATAATGTGATCCTGAAAATGCATTCTAATCTTTTTTCAGTTATGTACAGCAATGCTGCTAATTGAGTAACATCTTTATTTTGAGCCTTATTAAATTGTACTTGAGATAAAAATTAATTTAGAGAAACCTTCTTTTTATAAAACAGTGCAACAATGATCATGCAGAAGCAGACATATGTTCCACTGCAGTAAAATAATTGGCCAATTCATTTCTTTTTCAAGCTGTGGCAAAGCACTGCATTAAGGATAAGATCCAAAATTTGTTTTCTGCAGAGTCCATGATCATACCACTAAAGAGTGGGAGAACCAACCCTTTGAACTAGATTTTACACTTTTGTGCATAAAAATGGGTTTTCAGATCACCGGCTTCTCGCCCATTCTCAATGCACCTAGCCTCCATTTTTTAAATTGGGCATTACCGCGAGCTATATGAAATGGGCGGTGGCGTTAAATCTCGCTGACCATCTGCCGTAAAGTGTCGCCGTCCTTAGCAATGGCATGGCAAGGCTCGATTCCCGCGATTCAGGAGGTCAAGGGTCATCATGACATGTGCAGAAGAGGAGACAGAAAGAGAAGGAGCTGACAGGGACTGAAAGCGTGTTTGGGTGTGATGTGTGCTTATTTGTCTGTTGTGGGAGGCACGAGGGAGATTCACCAGCAGCAAAAAGCCTACTAAGCACCAAGAACATAATTGGCACCGAGTTTAAGATAAGATATAACATAGAAGGGATGGTGGAGGCCCTGGACCTAGTAGCCAGGAACACTGGTGCCAGAGGGCTCCCAGTGGTCAAGGAGCGCGGCACTGCACCCCAAGGTGCCACACCCCATTGCCAACCACACATGAGAGCCAGGAGCACCATCTTGCTTCTGGCTTGGAGCACGTATCTACCTCGGGACCGTCCTCTCCCGTATCCGTCCAAGCAGCGGTTCGTCCGTCATTTCCCCCCGCCCCGGCCCCCCTCCCCCCCCCCCCCCCCCCCAATGAAGCATCGCCTGAGAAGTTCCTCGGCCAGGCGGCTTGGAGTCAGGAGGGGAAGGGGCCGAGGTGGGGAGGAGAAGTGCGGGGGGGGGGGCGAAGGGTTGGTTATAACAGAAATACTGATCATTTCAGACGACTGTTCGGTTTAAATGTTATTTATTTAATAAAATCTTGTTGCGCATTGGCTCAGATAACTGCACCGTTACACGCTGGTGATTCCTTAACATCAAAGGGCATAATTACACTTAACTTCAATCAACTTAAACTTTAACTGTCACCAAGGTGATGCCCTCCATTGATGTATGACCTGCACACCCAGCAGTGTGTCAGCCTTGTAAATAACACCAAAGTTCCTTCAAGCAAAACGCTCATTGATGAGCTCCTGACATAAGACTCTTGCAGCTACCATGCCACCACGGGCCCTTTCATGCGATTTACAGGGGGGGGCAGGTGCATGGCTTCAGCGTCAGCCTAATTGTCTGGGCCGATGTCAGCGTCTGCCTCCTTGTCCTCCTCTTCCTCTCTCTGGTGAGGTAGACTGTCAGACTCATCAGGCAATTCTTGTCCCCTCCTGATAGCCAAGTTGTGTAGCATGGAGCACAACACCACGAATTGAGCTACCTGCTCAGGGTGGTATTGGAGGTCGCCTCCTGAGTGGTCCAGGCATCTAAAGCGCTGCTTAAGCACTACAATGGTTTTCTCCATGATATTGCGAGTGGCTCTGTGGCTCTCGTATCGCCTCTCGGCTTCGGTGTGGATGTCACGCAGGGGGGTCATCAGCCAGGTGGCGAGGCCATATCCTTTGTAACCAAGCATCCAGCATTGACCTTGTGGCTGATTGGTAAACAAGTCAGATACAGTGCTCTCACGCAGGATGTGAGCATCATGGATGCTGCCCGGAAATTTAGCGTTCACTGCCAGTATAATTTGTTGGTGGTCGACAACGAATTGGACACTCGGGGAGTCGAATCCCTTGCGGTTCCTGAAAACCCTCTGCATCCTGAAAAGGTGCCCGCATCGCGATGTGCGTACAGTCTATTGCTCCCTGCTCTTTGGGGAAGTTTGCAATTCTGGAGAATCCTAGAGCCCTCTCACTCTGTGCCTCCCTGGTCATAGGGAAGCAGATCAAGTGTTTCCTGCATGCGTACAGGGCTTCAGTGACCTGTCTAATGCAGCAATGTGTGGCATGCTGAGACAGAACGCAAATGTCGCCAGCTGTGGCCTGAAAAGAACCCGACACGTAGAACGACAGTGCCGCGGTGACTTTGACCTCGACGGACAGTGCAGTACTGATGGTGCTGGCAGGCTGCAGATCTCCCCTTATGAGCTGGCATACCTCAGTAATAACCACTTTGTGGAAGCGCAGTCTCCAAAGGCAGGTGGTGTCGGGCAAGTCAAGGTAAGACCGCTTGCCCCTGTACTTGCGGGGCGGTGTAACGTCTGGTCCTCCTCATCAGTCTGGCACGTCTTACATTGGGCACATAATGCTGTGGAGCGTACCTTCGCCCATCTCGAGTCTGCAGCATGTAATTGGTCATCAAGAGAGGGTGAGAAAGGACAGGCCCCATTGCAGTAGCTCTCTGTTTTCCACCGATTGGTCACAAACAAGGAATGTCCCGACCAAGACACCTATTAAATTCCAATCGGTCACAGTATGGTCAAGATGTTTGTAGAGATGTTCACATCAACTCCAACGACCTCCAGAGTAAATCCGAACTCCCCCGAGGTTGAAGCAAAGCAGCCTTTTAAAGGATGTGACATGTGATTTGGAACATTAGTTCCGGTTAGTTCCACTTTTTCTGTGATATTGTGGCCGATATGTGTGCGGGGTGGTGAAAGTGACACTGGGCGATCTCATGGCCGCTAGTTTGGGCAAATATGATCTTTATGACAAAAAAGTGGGCGGGCAGTATTATTGAATCTCGGCGTTAATTCCGTGCGGAAACTAACGCTGGGCGATATTATGGCCGTTGGTTTCGCCCATTCTGATGATTCCGCCCAAAAAAAGTGGGCGCGCAGTATTATTTTTTTCCCGGCATTACGCACATGGGGAAAGTAAAGCTCGGCGATAAGTTTTCGAAAAATGCCTGTCAGTTTCCATTTTGTTGCGAAGTGGGCGATATCTGGGCGTTTTACCTCAATTCAGTGGTAAAATGGGTGTTAAGTGGACATTAAACATGCAAAAAACGTGGAAAATCTAGCCCTATATTTCCTTCTCTTTCTCTTTTCCTTTCCATACTGGACTGGCACAGATCAAATGCATACTCATAAATGAACTAACCAGGTACTAGATACTTTCCTCTGAATGACCTTTGACACTATGGCCGGAATTTTAAGGTGGAGGTGGATCAGGAGCGGAGGTGGGTGCTCGAAAGCGGTTGGGAAACCCAGGCGAATGAGTTTCCCGCAGACCCTGCCAAATTTAACCGAATGACCTGATTAACATTTCAAAGTTATGTTTCCCGCCTACAGCCAGCCAGATGAAGGGTAGGCCTTTGGCACTAGGCCGCTGAGAGGAGGTAGGGAGGTATCGGGAGGTGAATCGGGACCAGAGGAGGATCGGGGGGATTGAATCAGGGCTGGAGGAGGATCAGTGGGTGAATCGGGGCTGGAGGATGATTGTGGGGAGCCGGGGCGGGGTGGGTGAATCAGGGCTGCAGAAGGAACAGGTTTGGTCAGGGGGAACGGTGGTTGGGAGCTGGAGGATGATCGGGACCAAAGGGAGAAGGCTGGAGGAGCATTGGGGGGCTAGTGGTTGGGGGCCAGGAAGGCGACTGGAGTACTCGGGTGGGGGCAGGTGGTGAGGGAGGTCAGTGTGGGGGGGGAGACCGGAGGCCTCTACGGGTGGATTGGAGGCCTCGGAGTTGGGGTGGGGGGGAGACGTAGGGGGAGATCGAAGGCCTAGGGGGTGGGAGGCGTGGGGGGTGTTTCCGATCAGTCAGGGATGCTAGATCCAACAGGTAAGTGGAAAGCCACTTACTTCCTGGATCCAGCAGTCCTCACCTTCCTTTAGCTGGTGGGTTCACCGAGGCCTGAGAAACCCGACCAACCCGAGTTAAATTTGTAAAATTCACCATGAGGCATGCCAGCCTAATTTAAATGGGTGACCTGCCTCCTGGCAACAGGTTGTCTGCCCATTCCACCTCCGTTAAAACTGGAAGTGGACGGGTTAGAGTCAGGATTCAGTTTCTGAACTCTTTAAACTTCCACCGGGCCCCAACCTACCCGTTCTTTGGGATTAAAATTCCCCGCTATGATTGTACTAGCTGTGACAAAGGAGATTTAATGGGGCGGCAGCAATGTTAATGCACAAACATACAGAGGACTTTTCTTGTCTTGCACATGTACATAGATTTTATCTGCTCCTTTTCTGCTATTTTCCCCATGTCTTTCTTTTGTAGTCCATAGCCATTGCTGAGCTATGATCTCACAGACAATGGCCCCTTGGCATATGGCAATGTGGCCATTTTCCATGTGAAAACCTGGACATTGAGCATTAATGGCTATACAACATCCCTGGGGTAAAAAGATTGCTAATAATGACTAGACTCGCACATGAAAGTAGGCCCTTGGGTAATGAACTGGAGGACACTTGGGGGTAGATATTGGTATGTGTTGCACCTGTTTCTTGGGCCTAAACCATGGCGCAAAGCATACCACCTTGGCGTGGAACAGCCTGCAGGCATTGGTCCCGCTACTAAATTTGTGTGGGCGGACACGTAGAACAGGTGTTAGGCCCCTTAAATATGTAAATTAGGGCAAGAACTTGCATGGGATATATGGCACAGAAATAGGCCATTTGGCCCAACCAGTCCATACTGGTGTTTATGCTCCACTCGAGCCTCCTCCCGTCTTTCCTCATCTAAATCTATCTGCATAACCCTCAATTCCCTTCTCCCTCAATATGCTTGTCTAGCTTCCCCTTAAATGCATCGATACTATTCGCTTCAACCACTCCCTGTGGTAGCGAGTTCCACATTTTCACCACTCTTTCGGTAAAGAATATTCTTCTGAATTCCCTATTGGATTTCTTAGTGACTATATTATATTAATGACCTCTAGTTATGCTCTTCCGAACAAGTGGAAACATTTTCTCTGTATCCACTCTATCAAAACCGTTCATAATTTTAAAGACCACTATTAGGTCACCCCTCAGCCTTTTTTCAAGAGAAAAGAGACCCAGCATGTTCATCCTTTCCTGATATGTATACCTGCGCATTTCTGGTATCCTCTTTGTAAATTTCTGCACCCTCTCCGGTGCCTCTATATCCTTTTGATAATATGGCGACCAGAAGTGTACACAGTACTCTAAGTGTGGTCTAACCAAGGTTTGATACAGGTTTAGCATAACTTCTCTACTTTTCAATTCTATGGGCCCAAGTTTCCACACGATAAAAAACGGGTGCCCCTCCGAGCTGGGCACCCGTTTTTCGCACCTAAAACGGCGCCTAAAAAAAAAACGCGCAATTCTGGAGCGTTGTGCAGCTCCTTGTCTGTTTGGCGTGGCGCCCAGGGGGGCGGAGCCTACACTCGCGCCGATTTTGTAAGTGGGAGGGGGCGGGTACTATTTAAATTAGTTTTTTTCCTGCCGGCAACGCTGCGCGTGCGCACTGGAGCGTTCGCGCATGCTCAGTGTGAAAAAAACATTGGCACTCGGCCATTTTTGTAGTTCTTTGTAGCTGTTTAATTTTTGAAATTTTTTTTAATAAAAGCACATTGCCATCAGCACATCAGCACTTGCAGCCTTCTCACTGTCTCCTCCCCCCCCCCCCCCCTGCCCCCCCGCGGGAAAGAACGGGCGCCTCCTCCCCCCCCCCCCCCCCCCCCCCCCCGTGGGAAAGAAAGGGCGCCTCCTACCCCCCCTGCGGGAAAGAATGGGCGCCTCCTCCTCCCCCCGCGGGAAGAACGGGCGCCTCCTACCCCCCCCCCCCCCCCGGGGGAAGAACGGGCGTCTCCTCCCCCCACCCCCCGCGGGAAGAACGGGCGCCTCAGGCTGACTGCGGCATTCTCCGTGCCTGAAGCACTTTCACACAGGTAGGAAGATGGTTTATTTAATCTTTTCTTGGCTTATAAATGTTTACTCAGGTTGGATTTATTTGTATAATATTTGTATAAGTATAAATAAGGATTTATTGTAGAATTTAATGACTTCCCTCCCCTCCCCCCTCCCCACCTTGTTCTGGACGCCTAATTTGTAACCTGCGCCTGATTTTTTAATGTGTAGAACAGGTTTTTTCAGTTCTACAAAAATCTTCACTGGCTCCATTCTACTTTAGTTTGGAGTACGTTTTCACTGTGGAAACTTTGAAATCAGGCGTCAGTGGCCGGACACGCCCCCTTTTGAAGAAAAAATTCTGTTCCAAAGTAGAACTGTTCTATCTGACTAGAACTGCAGAAAATAAAATGTGGAGAATTGCGATTTCTAAAATAGTCCGTTCTCCACCAGTTGCTCCTAAAAATCAGGCGCAAATCATGTGGAAACTTGGGCCCATAACCTCTAGAAATAAACCCTAGTTGGTGATTATTCTTGAGCAGAAGGTAAGTTTTTTTTTAAATTATGCCTGTGGAGCCAGGAGGAGTAGGAGTGTTCCTCTGACTCCACAGAGGGCTCGACCCGTAGCCCGCTCCAGTTAACCCTCCCACGACTTGCCTAAGGGCCACTGCCAGCATGGCAAGCAGCCCGACATTAATCTCTTGGCTCGAGTGAGTGGCTTGTGGAGGAACGACCAGTGCCGGCAGCTGATGTGGCCTACTGCTGGGTGGCCAAAGTGCATGCCTAAAACAAGCGGTAAGGATCTTTGTTGTGCATATAACGGTCCTAATGATGTAGTTTGGATCCTGTTGCAATTTTAAGGGGCACATGGGTGAAATGTGTGACGTGCACACCTCACTTAATGCTTCCGATCAGGAAATAGCCAGAACATTTTTTAACGTGTTTTGATGAGGCAGGCGTGCTCCTCCTGGCTTCATATGAAAGCTGTGATCTGCTACGGACCCAGCTTCGCCCCCAACTTAGCATGGCCTTCCCCCTCCAAGGACCTACTTGCGAGTCACTGCTTGTGTCCCAGCAGGCTCAAATGTCTGAGGCTAAGGACTGGGATGCTGCAGTTTCTGAGATTGGAGCCTCCTGATCGCGGCTGCCTCTTCGCCACCGTTTCGAGAGAGGCAGGCCAGCCGACGCACTCCCGTCAATCGACCGCCAAAATGTCATGTTTGACCTCCAGATATTTGTCTGGTCTGTATAGCCGGTTTATCACGTGTATTCATGTAATTATCTTTTTGGTTTGATTAACTAATCATCAGTTAACACCATCCTGGGTCAAATAATTCTCATTGATTTGCACTGTACTAACAGTGTAGAATTGTTAATCTACTTCAGACATTGTTAGTTTGTCAAGTCTGTTTTCTTCCCTCCGGCGGCAAGAATCGAACCACATGACTTTAAGTTGTCTGTAAAGTGGGTTTACATTTATTCAAATTTATTTTTCCCTCTCAACTGCCTAAGTCTAAACATAGATACATAGAAAATAAGTGCAGGAGTAGGCCATTCCACCGTATTGCTACCAGTTTGCTGAGCCCAATCTATTTGTAGATTAAAGTTGCCCATGATAACTGCTGTACCTTTATTGTATCCCTAATTTCTTGTTTGATGCTGTCCCCAACCTCACTACTACTGTTTGATGGTCTGTACACAACTCCCAATAGCGTTTTCTGCGCTTTGGTATTCCGCAGCTCTACCCATACAGATTCCTCATCATCCAAGCTAGTGTCCTTCCTTACTATTGCGTTAATTTCCTCTTTAACCAGCAATGCTACCCCACCTCCTTTTCCTTTCTGTCTATCCTTCCTGAATGTTGAATACCTCTGGATGTGAGTTCCCAGCCTTGGTCACCCTCGAGCCATGTCTCCGTAATCCCAATTATATCATATTCCTTAATAGCTGCCTGCGCAGTTAATTTGTCCACCTTTACAAATACTCCTCACATTGAAGCACAGAGCTTTCAGGCTTGACTTTTTAACACACTTTGTCCCTTTAGAATTTTGCTATAATGTGGCCCTTTTTGATTTTTGCCTTGGGTTTCTCTGCCCTCCACTTTTACTTTTCTTCTTTCTATCTTTTGCTTCTGCCCCCATTTGACTTCCCTCTGTCTCCCTGCATAGGTTCCCATCCCCTGCCATATTAGTTTAACCCCTCCCCAATAGCACTAGCAAGCACTCCCTCTAGGACATCGGTTCTGGTCCTGCCCAAGTGCAGACCGTCCGGTTTGTACTGGTCCCATCTCCCCCATAACCGGTTCCAATGTCCCAGGAATTTGAATCCCTCCCTGCTGCACCACCCCTCAAGCCATATATTCATCTTAGCTATCCTGCTACTTCTACTCTGACTAGCACGTGGCACTGGTAGTAATCCTGAGCTGACTACCTTTGAGGTCCTGCTTTTTAATTTAACTCCTAGCTCCCTAAATTCAGCTTGTAGGACCTCATCCCATTTTTTACCTATATCGTTGGTACCTTTATGCACCACGACAACTGGCTGTTCATCCACCCCCTCCAGAATGTCCTGCAGCCGCTCCGAGACATCCTTGACCCTTGCACCAGAGAGGCAACATACCATCCTGGAGTCTCGGTTGCGGCCGCAGCAACGTCTATCTATTTCCCTTACAATTGAATCCCCTATCACTATAGCTCTCCCACTCTTTTTCCTGCCCTCCTGTGCAGCAGAGCCACCCATGGTGCCATGAACTTGGCTGCTGCTGCCCTCCCCTGATGAGTCATTCCCCCCAACAGCACCCAAGATGGTGTATCTGTTTTGGAGGGGGATGACCGCAGGGGACCTCTGCACTACATTCCTGCCACTGCTCTACCTGATGGCCACCCATTCCCTATCTGCCTGAGTAACCTTTACCTGCGGTGTGACCAACTCACTAAACATGCTCGTCACGATATCCTCAGCATCACGGATGCTCCAGAGTGAATCCATGCACAGCTCCAGTGCCGCAATGCGGTCTGTCAGAAGCTGCAGCTGGATACATTTTCCACACACATCGTAGTCAGGGACACTGGAAGTGTCCCTGATTTCCCACATAGCACAGGAGGAGCATGGCATGGCGCTGTGCTCAACTGGCATGACTTAACCCTTAAATTACTTAATTTACTTAATTAGGCAACCATGACAAAAGTTTCCTACTGATAAGAAAAAGATAAATAAAAAATAAAAAATACTCACCAATTAGCCAGCCAGTCGCTTACCCTCTTGGCTGTGAGGTCACACTTCAATTATTTTTTACTTCTTTGTTTACTTCCTGCCTCTGCTGCAGCTGCAGCTGGCTGCTCGCTCTCTGCCGCTACCCTTTTATTAAAGGTTATTTAATTTAGAAACAAAAACTGCAAATAATTGAACAGATAAGTGCCACAATGACATCACTAGAGCACACATTGATTGTAATTACAACTAAGAAATCTTCTGCAACTTTTAGATGGAGGAAGTAAGTGCAGGCAGACTATTTTTAATATAAAAATATTTCAGTTTTAATATATTTTCCCATTTTGTTTTTCCCTTTTCTGGAGAGAACCACTCTGCTAGCATCAATAGTAAGGTCAATTCGCAAGTATCTACACAGGAAGTCCTCAAACTCATCATCTGGGTTGGTGCTGAATGCTGATTAGGGGTGGTTAATTCAGCGGTAGACCATTTATATGGTAGTCTGACTGAGTATTGCAGAGGTTCACACAGCAGGTGACCATCACAATGGGCTTTTAGCAGATTGTTTGCAGCAGGCTATTCTTGACTGTCTAGGAATTTTGCCTAGAAAATAATCATTGCATTTGCTTGTTTCATTTCTTTTAAAGCAGTATTTATTTAAGTAGTAAATAATGTGTTAACAGAAATATATAATAGTGTCCTGATTTCTTCTTATGTTGGTTCTGCACTTAACTTTAGTAATAAAATAATGTTTATTTTTTTCAAATCCTCAGATGCAGCAGCTGTTCTATGAGAATTATGAGCACAACAAAAAGGGATACATTCAGGATTTGCGCAGCAGCAAGATTCATAATGCTATAACACTCCATCCGAACAAAAGACCTGCCTATCAGTATAAATTACATAACTACTTGTTAACCCGTAAAGTTTCGGAACTACGCCATCGGACCATTCAGTTGCATCGAGAATGCGTCTCTATGAGCAAGCTGAGCAACACTGAGGTACGGAAGGAGGATCAGCAGCTTGGAATGATGCCATCTTTTATGCGTTTCCAGCCTCATGACAGGAATGAGGTCCTTGAATGGGAATTTCTGACTGGCAAACACCTTTTTAGCATGGCGGAAACACAAATCCCTCGCCAGGGCATCAACAGTGTGCTCCGTGCAGCGCTGGATGACACTATAATGCAGGTTATGGAGATGATCAACTGGAACTCTAAGACCAGAGGACGTGTGATCGAATTTAAGGAAATTCAGTATGGCTATCGAAGAGTTAACCCCATGCATGGAGCAGAGTACATCATGGACCTTTTGCTACTTTATAAGAAACACAAAGGGAGAAAGGTGACTGTTCCCGTGAGACGCCATGCCTACATTCAACAATCTTTCAGTAAAGTGTCCATGAAGGAGGCTGAAGAGCTTGATGCCAGAGAGCTTGCAGAAAGCATAAACAGCGACTCTCAGTCTTTCTCATTTCTCTCAAACTCACTGAAGATCTTCTCACCATTCCAATTCACAGAGACCACCAAAGAGCTTAAGCAACACAGTGGCCAGAAAGTTCACATCCTAGTCCCTCTCACTGGAAGGTATGACACATTTGTTCGGTTCATGGAGAACTTTGAGAAGACTTGCCTTATCCAAAAACAGAATGTAAAACTATCCATATTGTTGTTCAATTCTGATTCAATCCCAGATAAAGGCAAGCACGTGGAGTTAATGACAGAGCTTAACCTTAAATATCCTAAAGCAGATATGATCATTCTCCCTATGAAAGGAGAATTCTCCAGGGGCCTAGCCCTAGAAGTGGGCTCTTCGTCACTTCATAATGACAGTTTGTTGCTCTTCTGCGATATCGACTTAATTTTTACTCCAGATTTTGTGCAACGATGTAGAGACAATACAATTCAGGGAGAACAGGTTTATTTTCCTGTAATCTTTAGTCAGTATGACCCAAAAATAGTTTATGGTGGTAACCCAATAAATGATAATAACTTTGTTTTCACAAAGAAGACCGGTTTCTGGAGGGATTATGGCTTTGGAATCGTTTGCATATACAAAAGCGATTTATTGCATGTTGGCGGGTTTGATACCTCCATTCAGGGTTGGGGACTAGAAGATGTGGACCTTTTTACTAAAGTGATCTCTACTGGCTTGAACGCCTTTAGAAGCCAGGAAATTGGGGTTGTCCATGTTTACCACCCTGTTCACTGTGATCCTAACATAGATCCTAAGCAATATAAGATGTGTTTAGGGTCCAAAGCAAGTACATTTGGATCGACAATGCAGTTGGCTGAACTCTGGCTTGAAAAACATCTAAATGGTGGATACAACAGAACTATATCCTGATGTTCAAGCTCTTTATCTCACTCTCTCAAAGGGTTTTACCTCAGATTTTTACATTGTTATGCTTATGGTTCCCCAGTCGCCTCTTCCAAAGAAGATTTTCAAAGCATTAAGAAAAGGTGAATAATGTTCATGAATATTTTAATGTCCTATGGAAAGTGCTTTGAAAGTGGGTTATTTTGATCTTTTTTGCCTAAAACTGGGGAGATTCAGAACACTTGAGAGTACTGTCAATCATATTTCTCCTGCAGGCTTTGTAAAAGTGCTTCACGTGTCAGAATCAGCTCAAAAGTCAAAACTGATACGATGGAAATAATGCCACAAAAGTGCTTTAAGCTTCAAGTGGGGAAGAACTATTCTAGACTTTTTAATTTATGTTCAGACTTTAAAATTGTTGACATTCACCATCTGCAGTATTTTTTAAAACTACGTGAACAAATGTATGATTGTATGTTTGCTTTTAAAAACTTTTATGTGGGAATATATTCTCACAAGATTACAGGTACTGGTGACCAAGCTCTAAATGTCTGAAATTGTATGTATTCTGTATACTGTGTACAGTGAGTTTAGATGACTCCTGGTTTCTTCAATGGAAACATGCTGCAAGTAGGCATGTATCTTCATTCCTGTAGCTTTGTGTCCTTAAATGCCCCTTCAGTTTGCCGCTTAGAACAAACCATCTGAGAACACTCCTATTTATAATAAAGTATCTGCATAACATTATTTCATGTTCTAAATATGGTTGAATTGTTTTTGTTTAGTTTGTGAAAGTCACTGGGCTCCAAAGTTTGAATTTATTTTGACTGTTACACTTCTGACATGCAATGATTTGCCTTATTGATCGTTAAAACACTGCATTTATGAAGCAGATAGCTGTTTAATAATTGCTGCATTGAACATAAGAACAGAAGAAATAGGAGCAGGAGTAGGCCATTTGGCCCCTCGAGCCTGCTCCACCATTTAATAAGACCATGGCTGATCGGATCATGGACTCAGCTCCACTTCCCTGCTCTGCCTTATCGCTCAAAAATCTGTCTATCTCCGCCTTAAATATATTCAATGACCCAGCCTCCACAGCTTTCTGGGGCAGAAAATTCCATAGATTTACAACCCTCTGAGAGAAGAAATTCCTACTCATCTCAGTTTTAAATGGGCGACCCCTTATTCTGAGACTTTGTCCCCTAGTTTTAGTTTCCCCTATGAATGCAAACATCCTCTGCATCCACCTTGTCGAGCCCCCTCATTATCTTGTATGTTTCAATAAGATCACCTCTCATTCTTCTGCACTCCAATGAGTATAGGCCCAACCTACTCAACCTATCTTCATAAGTCAACCCCCTCATCTCCAGAATCAACCTAGTGGACCTTCTCTGAACAGCCTCCAAGGCAAGTATATCCTTCCTTAAATACGGAAACCAAAACTGTACGCAGTACTCCAGGTGTAGCCTCACCAATACCCTGTACAGTTGTAGCAGTACTTCTCTGCTTTTATACTCTATCCCCCTTGCAATAAAGGCCAACATTCCATTTGCCTTCCTGATTACTTGCTGTACCTGCATACTTACTTTTTGTGTTTCATGCACAAGGACCCCCAGGTCCCACTGTACTGCAGCACTTTGCAATTTTTTTCCATTTAAATTATAATTTGCTTTTCTATTTTATTCTGCCAAGTTGGCTAACCTCACATTTTTGCACATTATACTCCATTGGCCACATTTTTGCCCACTCACTTAGCCTGTCTATATCCCTTTGTAGATTTTTTGTGTCCTCACAATTTGCTTTTCCACCCATCTTTGTATCATCAGTAAACTTAGCTACATTACACTTGGTCCCTTCATCCAAGTCATTAATATAGATTGTAAATAGTTGAGGCTCCAGCACCAATCCCTGCGGCACCACTAATTACTGTTTGCCAATCGGAAAATGACCCATTTATCCAAACTCTCTGTTTTTTGTTAGTTGACCAATCCTCTATCCATGCTAATATATTACCCCCAACTCCATGAAATTTTATCTTGTGCAAAAATCCTTTGTTGCTCGAGCCCTCTCTAGAATAGGAGGATTTACTGCTGGATGTGCATTGGAAATCATTTTAAACTCATTGGCGTTATGCACCGAGAACCCACCCAAATTTTCCTCAGTGCACCTTCATTGTAGTTATGGTGGGCTCCAGGCACTTTTAGTGCCATCTGTAGATAGCCTGCCTCTGGGGGAGGAAAATCCAGTACTGCTGTAACAGCTGAAAGGGTCAAGGTAGCCATTTTGTGTCTGTAACAAGGGGGCTTAGTGCAATCTCGAAGACTGGTGCTTCAGGGCTCTGAGACCACAAAATTCTTCTGTTGAGCTGCTTTGGTCTAATTCAACAAAGGAAAAGCCAGTTTTTAGCCTCCGAGGGAAGCAGAATCATGAGAGGCATGATACTGAATCGTGGAAGGAGATGGCTTGGGCAGTTATTGCCATCCCACTTCTGTTAAGGAATGCCTTTTGAAATCTGGGTTGCATTCTGTATGAAGTCATGCAACATGCCCTTATTTGCTCTACTTACTTCTTAGGAAATATCCCACAACTAAAAACAAGAAATTGCTACCTCCATTGCCCCAAAGTTCTTGCTGAAAATGATCAGTTAGCCACCTCAGAACTTCCTGACAGGATACAAGTAGGAGGCTAGAATTGAAAGGGCACATAAGAGTAAGAACCAAGGGAAGCCATTATGGCTTTAATCAGTGGGCAAGTTGTCACTGATGGAATGTGTGTGGTATATTCTGGGTCACGGTGGGGGAATGCCTGCACTGTAAACGGAAGAGAGCCTTGTAAGTTGTGAAGGAGAGCTCGATGAGTTGAGTTTGTTTCCAAAAGAGGACCATCATGTGTTAGAAATAGCCAAGTTTAAGGCTATCTCTGGTCACTTTAATAATCAGGATCGACTGTAAACCAATCTGGTGGGTATACTGTGTTTAATCAGAGTTTAAGACGGAATATAACAATAACACATTAGTTATACTGCAAAAACATACGACCGTAACAGATAGTTGATACCAGTCCCCAATGGACAAACGGCTGACGCACATGAGCAGTTCTTTGGCTTGCAGTCTCTTTCTATTTGTCAAGAGTTTCCTTCGGTAAAGCATGGGATAACCCTTGGAGAGTATTCGACCAGCCCAACTTCTGTTTCACTCTCCCCTCATACCGTTTGTGAGAACAACCGTCAGAAGGCTACATTTATTCTCTTTTTAGGGGTGGGCCTGACATGGGATATTGGCAAGACCTTTTGACCTATAGAGGTTCTCCTAAAAACTTAAAATCCAAAAAGGCTTCTCGTTCTTTGTCTCAATTATTGTGTCCAGAACCCGCTCTAAAGATGTCTTATGATCTTGGCCACATGACTTTCTTGTTTATACTTCCCAGAGTTTGTTTTTTGAAATTCGTTTCATCTCTCTCGTCCCTAATCTCTCCTTTGATCCCATGAGGCCAAACCAGAAAACTGCTCCTTCAGAGTCGTTATCTCCTTTATGACATATCAAATGTTTACGTTAACTTTCAACTTCCATCCATTCTAAGTCTTTCTGTAACAAATTGTCTTAAAGATACATAAACAAAGCTGAAGTCTGAACTTGAAAACAACGAAGATAATCGCTTAGCAACAGGGAGATTGTATATAGTACAAAGAACTATACCCACCATAGGAAACCAAGACATTAGCATTTCAAAGCATTTCTCTTATTTGAAGAGACTTTCCATCTGCAATTTGAACTTCAGAGTTTAAACAGCATTTTTTCACGTCACAGTATTTTTTAATCGCATAACCATATACATTTTTAGACACCCCTGATTTCTGACAAATGGCAGGATTCATTTGGCAGTGGCCTTGGATGTTAGTTAACTGACGATCTTCCTTTTGAGCTGTACCCACTGCTGTCAGGCAGCTGACACAACTTAGTTATTGCTTCACGAGGGAAGTGCTGCCTTCTCAAGCAGGTAGCCCAGTTGCAGATGGGCCGGTATGGGTACCATCCCTGCATTAGCTTCCTGATCCTCCCCTTCTTCCTCCTCCTAGAATCATAGAATTTACAGCACGGAAGGAGGTCATTTCGGCCCATTGTGTCCGTGCCAGCCAACAAGAGGCTATCCAACCTAATCCCACTTTCCAGCTCTAGGTCCGTAAAAATGCAGGTTACAGAACTTCAAGTGCACATTCAAGTACCTTTTTAAATGTGGTGAGGGTTTCTGCCTCAACCACCCTTTCAGGCAGTGAGTTCCAGACACCCACAACCCTCTGGGTGAAGAAATTTCCCCTCGAATTACCTCTAAACCTTCTACCAATTACTTTAAATGTATGCCCCCTGGTTGTTGACCCCTCTGCTAAGGGAAATAGGCCCTTTCTATGCATTCTATCTAGGCCCCTCATAATTTTATACACCTCAATGAGGTCTGCCCTCAGCCTCCTCTGTTCCAAGGAAAACAAACCCAGCCTATCCAATCTGTCCTCATAGCTAAGATTCTCCACTCCCGGCAGCATCCTTGTAAATCTCCTCTGTACCCTCTCCAGTACAATTACATCGTTTCTGTAATGTGACCAGAACTGCACACAGTACTCTAGCTGTGGCCTACTAGTGTTTTATAAGTTCAAGCATAACCCCCCCCAGCTCTTGTATTCTCTGCCTCGGCTAATATAGGCAAGCATTCCGTATGCCTTCTTAACACCTTAGTAGATGAATAATAGGGTCATATTGGCTCCTGAGATCCTGTCCTGCCAATTTTTTTTAAAATCTTACAAAAATGTTATTTAATACTTAAAAACAAAAACTCAAAATGCCATACATCCCTTCAGAATGCTCTAGGTCCCTCCTGGCCTTCAACAATGGGGCTTACTGCAACCAAGCCTACAACATCTGTTCCCCTTAGGTATTCTCTACCACTGCCGCCACTGAGTTGCAGAAGATGGTTCAGCAGTAAAAGATGTCCATCCCTGCTGTGGAGGGGGGCAGATCTGACATTGGATTTTGAGGGGGAGATCTGTCATTGGACTCCAGGCTCCCAATTTTATCCTGTTGCCTGCTGTGTTGATATGGCCGAAAACAGGAAGGCCAACTGAGATAACATCAAGCTCCAATCGTCCAATGGCTTATCTTTCTCTTTTAGTTATTTGTTGACATGCTGTGCTTTTATTTCTACCAGTTAACTTGAGTTTCTCAGTCATTTTTGCAAAATCCTTAAAAGGAGAAATCTCTCCTTTAGTCAACTCTTCCATGTGATTTGCTCATCATAGTGATATCCCACTAGCCATTTTGTGAATATTTATCACTGAATTAACTGTAGCTAACTAACGACTGGACCTTTCTTTTTCATTTATTGTTTTGTAATATATTTGGATGAAAGATACAGAATGTTGTGCTTTTAGATTTCAGCAGCGTTTTCTACAGTCTGCACATTGTTTAAAACTATTTTCCAAGCTTAAGGTATTGTATTTTTATGATTGTTGCTGATACAGCTTTCTCTCCATTTCATTTTTAGAGATGACTGTTATATTTAAACTGAAAGAAGAACAAAAGAAAACTGCACATTTTTGGTCTTTCTACGTAACATGAGAGCTAAAAACAGTCAGGACTGCTAAACTTAATGATGCAGTTTTTTTTAAACTAAACTTTCTGTACAACAATTACAGTACATAGAGTAAGATCTCATGGTGGACTTGTTCACAAAAGATAATTTTGGTCCAGCTTTGGTAGTGCTAATACTGCCATAGATGTACACCATTGGTTTATTTACTAGTGGTTCTTGAAAAACTTTGAAAAGTCTGAAAATAGTTGTCAGTTATTTGTCTGGAAAGAGGCTTTAAATATTAAGCAGTTAAAATTGTCAATTCCCAGAGACACACTTGGTAAATGCATTGCTCAATATGGATCCCATTCCTTACAGACTAAGAATGTCTTCGGTTTGATCCCCTAGTTTGTGCAAAGTTAGCTGATATGAATGAAGATAGTAATAGGCTTCTACAACTGCCCTCAGTGTACCTCTCAAAAAGTTTTCACTAAATGAACAACTTCAATGCTAAAGATGTATTAATTGTCTTTCTGTGTGATTACCTTGTAAGACTAGTCCTACTTAAAAAGGTAACAATAGAAAATGCTGGAAATCTCAGCAGGTCAAGCAGTATCTGCGGAGAGAAACAGAGTTAACGTTTCGGGTCTGTGACCCTTCGTCAGAATTGGAAAAGTGACCCATGAACAAGGCATAATCACGGAGCAGCGATCAAACCACATCCGATATTAAACAATAATTGGGGGAGGGGGGCGGGTGGGGAAGTTGGACGTCAATGCGGTATTTGTCATCTTTTTCCTTCCATGGACTCCAACTTTTTCATTTCCTGTGTGAAAAGTCAGAGATCAAAGTTATCCTTATGGAAAAATGCTACAACTTTTAATTTATTAGTTTCACTTTTGCCGACTATGTACAGATGCACTTAGTGTGGTTAAATGACCATTAATGATATTTTATGATGTTTTTTCCCCATATTTAACAATAGCACATCCATGCATTGTATTAAAGATATTTTGGGTTTATTATTTTTTTTTACAGTACAACAAAAATGTAAAAACAACCTTTGTGGTATTATATTTACGTATGAATATAACACACCCTATTGGGAAGAAAATAATGTTTACTACTACAGTACAAGAAAACAATTGGTAATGAAGGTTGGTCTGGAGGCCAAAGAACCAAGTGGTCATGATTTAAAGTATATTTTTAATAGTACTTCACTGTCTTTTACCTAAAAGCTTGCAGGTTGTGTTCTTTGACAGACATAGCAAACATTAATTGAAATCGACATGATTAGACACATCAAGTACTTTGTGGAAAAGGTTATTATTTAAAGCAGGTGGCTGAGGCAGCCACTTTTATCATTTGACAGTCTGCTCACAGCTGTCGGATCAAAATGTCTTATTTAGTAATGAGATGACTTTGAACATCATTACTGTGCTGCAGGTATTATCTGGTTCTGTTAATGATTATAATTCACCATGAGTACGTAGCTGATGAGTGATTTTCTTTGAAGCCTTCATCCATGTCTATGTTTCTCTGAGTTCAGGGGCTATTCGAAGGTAGAACATTGAGGTGTGTATTTTCATGAATTTTAACTATTTCCTATGACCATATTGAAACAGCTAATGCCTAGACTTCCACATGAAGAAGTGATTAGTAACACACCAGACAGCCACTGGTACCTTAGGATGGACCCCCTGGGAATCACTGCTGATAAATCTAAAAGTCGCAACAACACGGCACCATTCCGGCTATCATTGCTCCAATCATCAAATTGAGAATCAAGAATTGTTTTAGTGAAACAAATTTGATCATGTTCTATTCATTTTAAAGATCAATAAGTTCTGGGATTGAAGATTAATTCCCCAGGAGTCTCAGAAGAATTTTTCTCTGTAATTATTCGAAGGAAAAAAATTAATTAATACTGTATAAGAAGAACCTTATAGGCAAATGAAAATATTAAATTATAACGTATAATATTTCAAATTGGCACTTCAACAAAACATAGGTCATTATAATCTGTTTTGAAAACAGCCGCCTTAGAAATGATATCCAATCTTTATTATCTATGCATCTGATGCCAAATGGAATTTTCTTCCATATTTAATTATCTGTACTAGTAAGGACTGGGGTAGAATCCCAAAACGTGTTCATGCAAATTTGTTCCTTCCCTTTGTACATCCCTTGAACATGGTCTCCAATATCAATGAATGAAATATATTTAAAACTTTGTATTGAGTCTACATCAAAGACATCTGGTCAGATGATTGGCTTTGAAAGGTCCTGGGGTCTCTTTGGCAGAACTGGGGGTTTGATTAAAGGGGGGGACTGTGAAGGGTGGATCTCACAGCACTGGGGAAAGGGCTGGCTTGCTGGTACAAACCTATCTCTGCATTAAACCAGATCCATCCTTGGGATAAAACGCTGCTGCCAGAAATTTGCATCCACTTTAACTGGTACAGTGACGGAATAAAACAATAGCGATAGCGATCGACCCTGCAGCTGCGGTCGCTTTCAGTGAGCTAACACCATTCTTCTTGTGGGAGGCTCTGGAGTAGAGACTGTCACTGAGGGATGTGCTCCAAAGACTCTGGTTGCCTGACTGTCAAATTTCCCCAACAGCCTTATGTTGCCAACAGTTAGAGCAATCTTGGTTGGAACAACAATTTCTCGCTGTGGCTTTTGATCAACCAGCAGTGACTCCTGGGGAATTAATCTTCAATCCCAGAACTTACTGATCTTTAAAATGAATAGGACATGATCAAATTTGTTTCACGAAAACGATTCTTGATTCTCAATTTGATGATTGGAGCAATGATGGCCAGAATGGCGCTGTGTTGTTGCAACTTTTAGATTTATCAGCAGTGATTCCCAGGGGGTACCAGTGGCTGTCTGGTGTGTTACTAATCACTTCTTCATGTGGAAGTCTAGGCATTAGCTGTTTCAATATGGCCAGAGGAAATAATTAAAATTCATGAAAATACACACCTCAATGTTCTACCCTTCGAATAGCCCCTGAACTCATAGAAATATAGACATAGAAAATAGGTGCAGGAGTAGGCCATTCGGCCCTTCGAGCCTGCACCGCCATTCAATGAGTTAATGGCTGAACATGCAATTTCAGTACCCCATTCCTGCTTTCTCGCCATACCCCTTGATCCCTCTAGTAGTAAGGACTACATCTAACTCCTTTTTGAATATATTTAGTGAATTGGTCTCAACAAATTTCTGTGGTAGAGAATTCCACAGGTTCATCACTCTCTGGGTGAAGAAGTTTCTCCTCATCTCGGTCCTAAATGGCTTACCCCTTATCCTTAGACTGTGACCCCTGGTTCTGGACTTCCCCAACATTCGGAGCATTCTTCCTGCATCTAACCTGTCTAAACTCGTCAGAATTTTAAAGGATTCTATGAGATCCCCTCTCATTCTTCTGAACTCCAGTGAATACAAGCCCAGTTGATCCAGTCTTTCTTGATATGTCAGTCCCACCATCCCGGGAATCAGTCTGGTGAACCTTCGCTGCACTCCCTCAATAGCAAGAATGTCCTTCCTCAAGTTAGGAGACCAAAACTGTACACAATACTCCAGGTGAGCCCTGTACAACTGTAGCAACACCTCCCTACCCCTGTACTCAAATCCCCTCGCTATGAAGGCCAACATGCCATTTGCTTTCTTAACCGCCTGCTGTACCTGCATGCCAACCTTCAATGACTGATGTACCATGACACCCAGGTCTCGTTGCACCTCCCCTTTTCCTAATCTGTCACCATTCAGATAATAGTTTGTCTCTCAGTTTTTACCACCAAAGTGGATAACCTCACATTTATCCTCATTATACTTCATCTGCCATGCATTTGCCCACTCACCTAACCTATCCAAGTCACTCTGCAGCCTCATAGAATCCTCCTCGCAGCTCACACTGCCACCCAACTTAGTGTCATCCGCAAATTTGGAGATACTACATTTAATCCCCTCGTCTAAATCATTAATGTTCAATATAAACAGCTGGGGCCCCAGCACAGAACCTTGCGGTACCCCACTAGTCACTGCCTGCCATTCTGAAAAGTCCCCATTTACTCCTACTCTTTGCTTCCTGTCTGACAACCAGTTCTCAATCCATGTCAGCACACTAACCCCAATCCCATGTGCTTTAACTTTGCACAGTAATCTCTTGTGTGGGACCTTGTCAAAAGCCTGCTGAAAGTCCAAATATAGTTCAACTGATTCTCCCTTGTCCACTCTACTGGAAACATCCTCAAAAAATTCCAGAAGATTTGTCAAGCATGATTTCCCTTTCACAAATCCATGCTGACTTGGACCTATCATGTCACCTCTTTCCAAATGCGCTGCTATGACATCCTTAATAATTGATTCCATCATTTTACCCACTACTGATGTCAGGCTGACCGGTCTATAATTCCGTGTTTTCTCTCTCCCTCCTTTTTTAAAAAGTGGGGTTACATTGGCTACCCTCCACTCGATAGGAACTGATCCAGAGTCTACGGAATGTTGGAAAATGACTGTCAATGCATCCGCTATTTCCAAGGCCACCTCCTTCAGTACTCTGGGATGCAGTCCATCAGGCTCTGGGGATTTATCGGCCTTCAATCCCATCAATTTCCCCAACACAATTTCTCGACGAATAAGGATTTCCCTCAATTCCTCCTTCTTACTAACCTTAATGTTCCCTGCAAGCTTCCTCTCGTACTCTATTTTCCCTTCCCTAATCAAACCCTTTGTCCTCCTCTGCTGAGTTCTAAATTTCTCCCAGTCCCCAGGTTCACTGCTATTTCTGGCCAATTTGTATGCCACTTCCTTGGCTTTAATACTATCCCTGATTTCCCTTGATAGCCACAGTTGAGCCACCTTCCCTTTTTTATTTTTATGCCAGACAGGGATGTACAATTGTTGTAGTTCATCCATGCGGTCTCTAAATGTCTGCCATTGCCCATCCACAGTCAACCCCTTAAGTATCATTCGCCAATCTATCCTAGCCAATTCACGCCTCATACCTTCAAAGTTACCCTTCTTTAAGTTCTGGACCATGGTCTCTTAATTAACTGTTTCATTCTCCATCCTAATGTAGAATTTCACCATATTATGGTCACTCTTCCCTAAGGGGCTTCGCACAATGAGATTGCTAATTAATCCTCTCTCATTACACAACACCCAGTCTAAGATGGCCTCCCCCCTAGTTGGTTCCTCGACATATTGGTCTAGAAAACCATCCCTTATGCACTCCAGGAAATCCTCCTCCACCGTATTGCTTCCAGTTTGGTTAGCCCAATCTATATGCATATTAAAGTCACCCATGATAACTGCTGCACCTTTATTGCATGCACCCCTAATTTCCTCTTTGATGCCCTCCACAACATCACTACTACTGTTTGGAGGTCTGTACACAACTCCCACTAACGTTTTTTGCCCTTTGGTGTTCTGCAGCTCTACCCACATCATCCAAGCTAATGTCCTTCCTAACTATTGCATTAATCTCCTCTTTAACCAGCAATGCTACCCCACCTCCTTTTCCTTTTATTCTTTCCTTCCTGAATGTTGAATACCCATGGATGTTGAGTTCCCAGCCCTGATCATCCTGGAGCCACGTCTCTGTAATCCCAATCACATCATATCCATTAACATCTATTTGCACAGTTAATTCATCCACCTTATTACGGATACTCCTTGCATTAAGACACAAAGCCTTCAGGCTTGTTTTTTTAACACCCTTTGTCCTTTTAGAATTATGATGTAGTGTGGCCCTTTTTGTTTCTTGCCTTTGTTTACTCGGCCATCCACTATTGCTTTTTACCTTTCTACAAACTGTTTCTGACTCCATGTTACTTCGCCCTATCTCGCTGCATAAGTTCCCATCCCCCTGCCATATTAGTTTAAACACTCCCGAACTGCATTAGCGAATGTTACCCCTAGGACATCAGTTCCAGTCCTGCCCACGTGCAGACCGTCCCTTTTGTACAGGTCCCACTTCCCCCAGAACTGGTTCCAATGTCCCAGGAATTTGAATCCCTCCCTCTTGCACCACTGCTCAAGCCACATATTTATTCTAACTGTCCTGCTCCCTCTACTCTGATTAGCACGTGGCACTGGTAGCAATCCAGAGATTACTACCTTTGAGGTCCTACTTTTTAATTTAACTCCTAGCTCCCTAAATTCAGATTGTAGGACCTCTTCCCGCTTCTTACCTATATCGTTGGTACCTACATGTACCACGACAACTGGCTGCTCACCCTCCCTCTCCAGAATGCTCTGCAGCCGCTCCGAGACATCCTTGACCCTTGCACCAGGGAGGCAACATACCATCCTGGAGTCTCGGTTGCGGCCGCAGAAACTCCTATCTATTCCCCTTACAATAGAGTCCCCTATCACTATAGCTCTCCCACTCTTTTTCTCACCCTTCTATGCATCAGAGCCAGCCACGGTGCCATGAACTTGGCTGCTGCTGCCCTTCCCCGATGAGTCATCCTGCTCGACAGTACCCAAAGCGGTGTATCTGTTTTGCAGGGGGATGACCACTGGGGACCCCTGCACTACCTTCCTTGCACTGCTCTTCCTGCTGGTCTTCCATTCCCTAGCTGGCTGTGGATCCTTTACCTGCGGTAAGACCAACTCGCTGCATGTGCTACTCACGTCATTCTCAGCATCATGGATGCCCCAGAGTAAATCCACCCTGAGCTCCAATTCCACAACGCGGTCCGTCAGGAGCTGGAGGCAGATACACTTCCCGCACACATAGTCGTCAGGGACACTTCCAGTGTCCCTGAGTTCCCACATGGTACAGGAGGAGCATATTACGTGACCGAGCTCTCCTGTCATGACTTAACCCTTAGATTAACTTAAATTGGCAACAACAATGCTAAAGTTTACTCACAGTTATAGAAGAGAAAAAAGAAAAACTACTCACCTGTTTCGGAACCTGGACATCAGTTTGTCTCTGATTCTATCCAACCTGCATCAACTTTATCAGACCTCTGACTTTAGATCTAGCTTTCCAGCATGTTGTCTAATCCCTACTCCCCGTGTATTTCAGAACATAGTTGTCTTGATCTTGCATGTAATCACACCTGTGTATCCTTGTCTTCCCATGTCCATCTGTGTGCGTGTTTTGGCTGCCGCTCCAGATCCAAGCCCATGACAACTATTTCCGTTTTTCTCTCCCTTTTTTCTTTTCTCTGTACCCCTCATACAGTCATGCCTCCTTTTTTGACTCTGCCCTTGGGTACTCTACCCTCACAAACCCCAATCCTTCAGCAAACGTCCTTCCTACTCTACTGCCACTCTCCCAGACTTGACACCACCTTAAACAATCCTACAACTTCCCTCTGTGCCTCTCTTGGCATCCTCTGAAGGGTCCACTGAGGCACTCGTCACTGCTCCTAACGATCAGCAACCCCAGTTGCCCCATCCTACTTTTTCCCCAACTTTCCTGTCGGGGCTAAACTTGCCATACTCCATCTTGTCCCACTCAGCGTTCCCTTTGCTGACTCATTGGACACTGCCAGTGGATCAGCTATCACCGCCCCTCTCCATATCATCCACCCCAATGTACATTCACTTGTGATCAAGGCTCTTGCTATCCATAAGCTTATTATGGATGATCTAATCAACATAATGGTCTTGATGGAGACATAGCTGAAGAGTGATGAAACTCTTCCCTTAATGAAACTTCTCCGCATGACTACACCATGCACCACTTGCCTCACTCAAACCGTCACAGTGGTGGTGTAGCCTTTTATCTCTGAATCACACTTTTGTCTCTCTACTCACAACTTATGCTTTTGAGCATCTCACCTTGTTCCAGCCCTCACACCTCATTTAAAATCCTTGTTCTGTACCGCACACCAAGTTTTTCACTGAGATATATTCTCTGCTTTCCTCCCTCAGCCTCTGCACCAAGTGACTTCTCAACCTCGGTGATTTGAATCTCCAACTCAACTCTTTATGCTCTCTCCACTAAGTTAACAGCTCTCCTTTCCTCCCTACATTTCTCCCTCCATATAAACTCTCCTAAACTTATTCACAGCCACCCCCTTGACCTCGCCATCTCGTGTGGCCTCGCGACTTCCACCGTGACTATGACCGGTAAGGGCATCTCTTATCACCTCCTTGTATCGCGCTCCACCCACATCCCTCTTACCCTCCAAACTCCAATTCCTCCTGTGTCCTCCCCTGGAAAAAAAACTTCCTTCCAGTAACTTACCACTGTACTTTCAAATTCCTAACTATCTGGCCCTCCATTCATCATGACATTGCTGAATCTGCAAAATCACACCCTCTTCATCTTTGATGCCCTTGTCCCCATTAAAGCCATTACTCTCTATCACCCATCGATCCCCGTGGTATGGCCCTGATCTCCATTCACTCAAGTCCAAGCGCCGAGAGGCCCCGACCCAAGCGGCCCCCAACCTGAGCTCAGTGAGTCCGAGCGGCCCCAACCCGAGGGACCCCGACCTCAGTGAGTCCGAGAGGCCAGAGAGTTCAGGAGGCCAGGAGTCTGAGGAGCAGGAGAGCTGGAGGTAGCGAGGAGTTCACTTCTGGCAAGGAGCTCACAGACCTCGTCCGGACAGGTAAGTGGTTGGCAGTTTGATTGGTAAATATCTCTCTCTTTCTGTTTAATTAGATTTCAATTAGAGGGATGGCAGGGCAGCTCAGTCCTGTGGAGTGCATGTCCTGTGGCATGTGAGAAGTCCTGGGCACTTCGCACGGCCGAGACAACCATGTGTGCAGAAGGTGTCTCCAGCTTCAACTATCGAGCTCCGCATTTCGGAGCTTGAACGGCGGCTGGAGTCAATATGGTGCATCCGCGAGGCTTCGAGCTGCATGGATAGCATGTCTCAGGAGCTTAAAGCATGCCGATAGAAGGGAAGTGGGTGACGACCAGATGGAGTAAGAATGCTAGGCCGGTAGTGCAGGAGTCCCCCTGTGAGTCCATCTCGCTTTCCAATCGATATTGTCTTCTGAGCAACAGATGGTGCCTCTGGGGATTGCAGCCAGAGCCAAGTCCAAGGCACCACAGGTTGCTCAGCTGCACAGGGGCGGAGGGATGAAGAATAAAAGAGCTGTAGTGGTAGGGGATTCAATAGTTAGGGGAATAGAGAGGCGTTTCTGCGGCCGTAGACGTGACTCCAGGATGGTATGGAGCCTTCCTGGTGCCAGGGTCAAGGATGTCACAAAGCGGACGCAGGGCATTCTGGGGGGAGAGGGTAAACAGCTAGAGGTCCTGGTCAATATCGGAACCAACGACAAAGGTAGAAACATAAGAAATAGGAGCAGGAGTAGGCCATACGGCCCCTCGAGCCTGCTCCGCTATTTTATACGATCTTGGCTGATCCGATCATGGACTCAGGTCCACTTCCCTGCCCACTCCCCATAACCCCTTATTCCCTTATCGGTTAAGAGACTGTCTATCTCTGTCTTAAATTTATTCAATAGCCCAGCTTCCACAGCTCCCTGAGGCAGTGAATTCCACAGATTTACAACCCTCTGAGAAAAGAAATTTCTCCTCGTCTCAGCTTTAAATGGGCGGCCCCTTAGTCTAAGATTATGCCCTCTAGTTCTCGTCTCCCCCATCAATGAAAACATTTTCTCTACATCCACCTTGTCAAGCCCCCTCATAATCTTATACATTTCAATAAGATCACCTCAATCTTCAGAATTCCAATGAGTAGAGGACCAACCGACTCAACCTTTCCTCATAGGTCAACCCCCTCATCTCTGGAATCAACCTAGTGAACCTTCTCTGAACTGCCTCCAAAACAAGTATTACCTTTCGTAAATATGGAAACCAAAACTGCACACAGTATTCCAGGTGTGACCTCACCAATACCCTGTGTAACTGTAGCAAGACTTCTCTGCTTTTATACTCCATCCCCTTTGCAATAAAGGCCAAGATACCATTGGCCTTCCTGATCATTTGCTGCACCTGCATACTAACCTTTTGTGTTTCATGCACGTACCCCCAGGTCCCGCTGTACTGCAGCATTTTGCAATCTTTCTCCATTTAAATAATAACTTGCTCTTTGATTTTTTTCTGCCAAAGTACATGACCTCACACTTTCCAACATTATACTGCATCTGCCAAATTTTTGCCCACTCACTTAGCCTGTCTATGTCCTTTTGCAGATTTTCTGTGTCCTCACACATTGCTTTCCTCCCATCTTTGTATTGTCAGCAAACTTGGCTATGCTACACTCGGTCCCTTCTTCCAAGTTGTTAATATAGATTGTAAATAGTTGGGGTCTCAGCACTGATCCCTGCGGCACCCAACTAGTTACTGATTGCCAACCCAAGAATGAACCATTTATTCCGACTCTCTGTTTTCTGTTAGTTAGCCAATCCTCTATCCATGCTAATATATTACCCCCAAACCTATGAACTTTTATCTTGTGCAGAAAGAGGAATAAGATCCTGTAGGCAGAATTTAGGGAGCTAGGAGAAAAATTAAAGGGAGGACCTGAAAGGTAGTAATCTCTGGGTTACTACCGGTGCCACGTGCTAATGAGTATAAGAATAGAGAGGATGAATGCGTGGCTGGAGAGTTGGTATGGGAGGGAGTGCTTTAAATTCCTGAGGCATTGGGAGTGCTTCTGGGGGAGTTGGGAGCTGTACAAACCAGACGGGTTGCACCCAGGACCAATATCCTTGTGGGGAGTTTTGCTAGTGCTGTTGGGGAGAGTTTAAATTAGCTTGGCACGGGGATGGGAACCCGAGAAAAAATTCAATCGGGAAGGAAGTTAAACCGGAAATTGGATAGCAAGAATTTAGAAAGTGAATCTGTAAGACAGAGGAAACAAGGGTTAGTAAGTAGTAATCAAGGAGGTCTTTATGTGCTAAATGGTATATACTTTAATGCAAGGAGTATAGCAAATAAGGTGGATGAGCTAAGGGAACAGGTAGACACTTGGCAGTTTGACATTATAGCCATTACAGACATATGGCTGAAAGAGGGGCAGGTTTGGCAGCTCAATATTCCTGGTTACAGGATTTTTACACAAGACAGTGAGGTGGGTAAAAAGGGGGGGTCATTAAAGAAACTTACAGTGGTGAGGATGGATGATATGTTAGAGGGATCATCAAATGAGGCCATATGGGTCGAATTGAAAAATAAAAAAGGGGCAATCACACTGCTGGGTGTGTATTATAGACCCCCAAACAGTGGTAGGGAGATAGAGGAGCAAATATGTAGGCAAATTGCTATGGTCCAAAAACTACAGGGCAATAATAGTAGGGGATTTTAACTATCCTAATATTGATTGGGACAAATATAGTGTGAAGGGTATAGAGGGTACTGAATTCTTAAAGATAACTTTTTTAGTCAGTATGTAACAAGCTCAACACGAGAGGGGGCGGTTTTGGATTTAGTTTTGGGGAATGAAGCTGGGCAGGTGGAAGGGGTATTAGTGGGAGAGAATTTGGGTGCCAGTGACCATAATTCAGTCAGATTCAAGATAGTTATGGATAAGGATCAGGATAGACCAGGAATAAAAGTCCCAAATTGGGGAATAGCTAACTTTTTGGCCACAGTGGACTGAAAACAGCTACTTGTATGTAAATCAATGTCAGAACAGTGGGAGGCATTCAAGGAGGAGATCCTAAGGGCTCAGGCCAAACATGTGCCCTTAAAGAAAAAGGGTGGGAATAACATTTCTAGAGCCCCCTGGATGTCTGGGGACTTACAGGGGAAGGTAAAGAAAAAAGGGAAGCTTATGTCATATACCAATGGCTAAATACTATAGAATCTTTAGAGGAATATAGAAAGTTCAGAGGTTTAAAAAAAAAGGTATTAGGAATGCTAAGAGAGAGCATGAAAAACTCTTGGCAAGTAAAATTAAGGAAAACCCAAAGATGTTCTATAAATATATTAAGAGCAAGAGGATAAATAAAGAAAGGGTAAGGCCTATTGGAGACCATGAGAGTAATCTTTGTGTGGAGGCAGAAGATCTTGGTATGGTTCTTAATGAATACTTTGCATCTGTTTTCACAAAGGAAAGGCGCAATGCAGATACTGTTATCAAGGAGGAGTGTGAAATTCTGGATGAAATAAACATAGTGAGAGAGGAGGTATTAAGCCGTTTAGCAGCTTTGAAAGTAGATAAGTCCCCAGGCCCGGATGAAATGCATCCCAGGCTGTTGAGCAAAATAAGAGAGAAAATAGCAGAGGCCTTGACCATCATTTTCCAGTCCTCTTTGGATTTGGGCATGGTGCCAGAGGACTGGTAATGTGGTACTCTTGTTTAAGAAGGGAGAAAGGAATAGGCCTGTAATTACTTGGCCTATCAGCCTAACCTCAGTGGTGGGAAAATTATTGGAAAATCTATATTTGGAAAGGCAAATTAATAAGGGGCAGTCAGCACAGATTTGTTAAGGAAAGATCGTTTTTGACTAAGCTGATTGAATTTTTTGAGGAGGTAACCAGGAGGGTCAATGAGGGTAGTGCATACAAAGTAATGTATATGGACTCTAGCAAAGCTTTTGATAAGGTTCCACATAGTAGACTGGTCGCAAAGGTTAAAGCCCATAGATCCAGGGCAAAGTTGGATTCAAAATTGGCTTATAGGTAGGAAGCAAAGGGTAATGGTTGATGGTAATGGTTGATGGATGTTTTTGTAACTGGAAGGATGTTTCCAGTGGGGTTCCGCAGGGCTCTACTAGGTCCCTTGCTTTTTGTGCTATACATCAATGATCTAGATTTGAATATAGGGAGTATGATTAAGAACTAGTTTCGAAACCTGGACTAGTTTCGATCGCCTGGATGGGTCAGTGAGGAATTTTCCCAGATTTGTTTCACCAATTGGCCTGGGTTTTTTAATCTGGTTTTGGCAGATGGAGTATATAGGTGGAGCTCATGAACTTCTTTGTCACAAAGATCGAGACCATTTGTTCAGCTACCTCTGCCACTCCCTTTCCTTAGCTTACCAGGCCAAATTTCCCCAAATGTTCCCTACTGCACTAGCCCTGAACTCACATCTTTCTCTAGATTCTATCCCATCACCCGTTGTGCTCTCTCTGAGCTCACATTGTCCATGAGACCCACCTCCTGCTCCCTCGACCCTATTGTTCCCCAACTTCCCTTCCTAGCCCCCACGTTAGATGATGTATTCATCAGCTATTATCCCCTCACCATCATATCTGCCATCATCAACCCTTTTAAAAAAAACTCCTTTGTCACTTGCAAACTACTGTCTCATCTCCAACCTCCCTTTCATCTCCAAAGTCACCTCCCAAATCCATGTCCCTCTATCCCACAATTCCATGTTTGATTCCCTCCAGTCAGGTTTCTGCCCCACCACAATACTGAAACTTCTCTTATCTAAGTCACAAATAACATCCTATGTGACTGTGTCCATGGTAAACTATTCCTCCTCATCCTTCTTGATCTACCTGCAGCCTTCGACACAGTTGACCACACTATCCTCCTCCAACACATCCTCCATTGTCCAGCTGGAACAGCCCTTGTCTATCGAGTTGTAGCTAGAGCATCATCTGCAAAGGCTTCTCTTCCACTCCCACACCATAACCTCTGGAGTCTCCCAAGGATCTAGCCTTGGCCCCCTTCTATTTCTCACCTACATGCGGCTCCTCAGCAACATCATCCAAAAACACGTTAGGTTCTACATGCAGCTCTAACTCACCACCACCTCTCTTGACCCCTCCACTGACTCTGATTTATCACACTGCTTGTCCGACATCCAGTTTTGGATGAGCAGAAATATCCTTAAATTAAATATTGGGAAGACCGAAGCCATTGCCTTTGGTCCCCCACCACAAACTCTGTACCCTCACCATCGATTCCATCCCTCTCCACTGGCAACTCTCTGAAGCTGAGCCATACCGTTCACAATCTTGGTGTTGTATTTAACCCTGAGATGAGCTTCCAACCACATGTCCGCTTCATTATCAAGACTGCCTATTTCAACCACCATAAGCATCACCTGCCTCAGCTCATCTGCTGCGAAAGCCTCATCCATGCCTTTGTTACCTCTTGACTTGACTATTCCAATGCTCTCCAGGCCAGCCTCCCATCTTCCACCCTGCATATACTTCAGCTGCCTTGGCCATGTGCTCTGGAATTCTCTCCCTAAACCCCTCCTCCTCTCTACTTCTCTCTCCTCCTTTAAGATGCTCCTTAAAACCTATCTCTTTGACCAAGCTTTTGGTCATCTGACCAGATAGCTCCCTCTGTGGTTCGGTGTCAATATTTTTAATGATAACTCTCTTGTTAAGCACCTTGAGACATTTTGCTATGTTAAATATTAATTACAAGGAGGTAGAACATGTATAAAGAATTAGGTGCCTGCAGATGAATGTAATTGTTACATAGAGCAGTGGAATGATTTTCTCAAACTAGTGGATTCACAGAATACGTATCCGATATTTGGACTTCACCTTTGACATTATGTATAGCATTCCCTTTTGCAAAGGTTTCACCCATAATTTTGATCAAGTAAACTGATCTTGATAGGTTTAATATGACTTGTAGGTTTTCAGTGAACTTACTAATAATAATTTCTGAAGATCCCATTGTGTTTTTATTGTAAGTTTTAATAGATAATTTTTATCTTAAAATAACAAAACAAGAAATCGATAAACAGACTTAAGTATGACTCATTACCTAAAGCATTGAATTAAATGGTTTCAGATGCTTCACTCAACAGCTATCTGTGATTTAAACATTTATGGTGTTAGATAAAATTAAGAACATAAGAACATAAGAAATAGGAGCAGGAGTAGGCCATGTGCGGAACGCCGGCAAAAAATAATACCGCCCGCCCACTTCTTTTTGTCATAAAGATCACATTTGCAGAAACTAGTGGCCCAGTATCACTTTCACCATCTCGCACACATATCGCCCACAATATCGCTTGCCCAAAAAAACACCCGGAAAAGGTGGAACTAACAGGAACTAATCACAGCGGTATGGACGCCATGTTCTACATCACATGTCGCATCATTTAAAAGGCTGCTCTGCTTCAACCTCGGGGGATGTATTCTGGAGGTCTTTGGAAGTGATGTGAACATCTCTACAAACATCTTAACCATACTGTGACCGATTGGAATTTAATAGGTGTCTTCATTGGGACATTCATTCTTTGTGACCAATCGGTGGAAAACATAGAGCTATTGTAATAGGGCCTGTCCTTTCTCATGCTCTCTTGGTGAACAATTACATGCTGCAGACTCGAGATGGGCGAAAGTACAGCCACAGCATTATGTGCCCAATGTAAGATGTGCCAGACTGATGAGGAGGACCAGACGTTACACGTCCCGCAAGTACAAGGACAAGCGGTCTTACCTTGACTTGCCCGACACCACCTGCCTTCGGAGACTGCGCTTCCACAAAGAGGTTATCCCTGAGGTATGCCAGTTCATAAGGGGAGATCTGCAGCCTGTCAGCACCATCAGTACTGCACTGTCCGTTGAGGTTAAAGTCACCACGGCACTGTCGTTCTACGCGCCTGGTTCTTTTCAGGCCTCAGCTGGCGACATTTGCGGTCTGTCTCAGTATGCCACACATTGATGCATTAGACAGGTCACTGAAGCCCTGTACGCATGCAGGAGACACTTGATCAGCTTCCCTATGACCAGGGAGGCACAGAGTGAGAGGGCTCGAGGATTCTCCAGATTTGCAAACTTCCCCAAGGTGCACGGAGCAATAGACTGTACGCACATCGTGATGCGGGCACCTTTTCAGCATGCAGAGGTTTTCAGGAACCGCAAGGGATTCCACTCCCTGAATGTCCAACTCGTTGTCAACCACCAGCAAATTATATTGGCAGTTAATGCTAAATTTCCGGGCAGCTTCCATGATGCTCACGTCCTGCGTGAGAGCACTGTATCTGACTTGTTTAACAATCAGCCACAAGGTCATTGCTGGATGCTTAGTGACAGAGGATATGGCCTCGCCACCTGGCTGATGAACCCCCTGCATGACACCCTCAGCAAAGTTGAGAGGCGATACAACGAGAGCCACAGAGCCACTCGCAATGTCGTGAAGAAAACCATTGGAGTGCTTAAGCAACACTTTAGATGCCTGGACCACTCAGGAGGCGACGTCCATTACCACCCTGAGCAGGTAGTTCAATTTGTGGTGGTGTGCTCCATGCTGCACAACTTGGCTATCAGGAGGGGACAAGAATTGCCTGAAGAATCTGACAGTCCGCCTCACCACAGAGAGGAAGAGGAGGCGGACACTGACATCAGCCCAGACAATCAGGCTGACACTGAAACCATGCCCCCGCCCCCCTGTAGACCGGATGAAAGGGCCCGTGGTGGCATGGTAGTTGCAAGAGCCTTACGTTAGTAGCTCATCAATGAGCGCTTTGCCTGAAAGAACATTGGTGTTATTTACAAGGCTGACACACTGCTGGGTGTGCAAGTCATACATCAATGGTGGGCATCAACTTGGTGTCAGTTAAAGTTTATGTTGACTGAAGTTAAGTGTAATTATACCCTTTGATGTTAAGGAATCACCAATGTGTAATGGTGCAGCTATCTGAGCCAATGCGCAACAAGGTTTTATTAAATAAAAAACATTTAAACCAAACAATCGTCTGTATGATCAGTATTTCTGTAATAACCAACCCTTTCCTCCCCCCCCCCTCGGCTTCTCCTCCCCACCTCTACCCCTTCCCCTTCCCCTCCTGACTCCAAGCCGCCTGGCCGAGGAGCTTCTCAGACGATGCTTCATTGGGCGGGGGGGGGGGGGGAGGAATGACGGATGAACCGCTGTTTGGATGGATATGGGAAAGGACAGTCCCGAGGTGGGAACGTGCTCCGAACCAGAAACAAGATGTTGCTCCTGGCTCTCGTATGGTTGGCAATGGGGGTGCAGTGCCGTGCTCCGGGACCACTGGGAGCCCTCTGCAACCAGTGTTCCTGGCTAACAGCTCCAGAAACTCCTCCATCCCTTCCATGTTATATCTTCTTTGTTGGACAAAAACTCGGTGCCAACTATGTTCTTGGTGCTTAGTGGGCTTTTTGCTGCTGGTGAATCTCCCTCGTGCCTCCCACAACAGCCAAACAAGCACACATCACAGCCACCCACGCTTTCAGTCCCTCTCAGCTCCCTCTCTCTCTGTCTCCTGCGCATGTCATGATGACCCTTGACCTCCTGAATCGCACTAATTGAACGTTGCCATATCGTTGCTAAGGATGGTGACACTTTACGGCAGAAGGTCAGAGAGATTTAATGCTATCGGCAATTTCATATCGCTCGCGGTAACGCCCAATTTCAAAAATGGAGACTAGGTGCATTGCGAACAGGCGAGAAGCCGGCGATCTGAAAACCCATTTTTACCATCCACGCCGGAAATAACACCCATTTTTGGGCAATATGCACAAAAGTGTAAAATCGAGCCCTATGTTCCCCTAGTTTTAGTTTCCCCGATGAGTGAAAATATCCTCTCTGCTTCCACCTTGTTGAGCCCCCTCATTATCTTATATGTTTCAATAAGATCACCTTCATTCTTCTGAACTTCAATGTGTTTAGGCCCAACCTACTCAATCTATCTTCATAAGTCAAACCCCTCATCTCCGGAATCAACCTAGTAAACCTTCTCTGAACGGCCTCCAATGCAAGTATATCCTTTCTTAAATATGGAGACCAAAACTCTATGCACTACTCCACGTGTGGCCTTAACTATATCCTGTACAGCTGTAGCAGGACTTCTCTGCTTTTATACTCTATCCCCCTGGCAATAAAGGCCAACATTCCATTTGCCTTCCTGATTACTTGCTGTACCTGCATACTAACTTTTTGTGTTTCATGCACAAGGACCCCCAGGTCCCTCTGTACTGCAGCACTTTGCAATGTTCCTCCATTTATATTATAATTTGCTTTTCTATTATTTCTGCTTGAAGCTATCATTAAGGAAGAAATAGCGGGACATCTAAATAGGAATAGTGCAATCAAGCAGACACAACATGGATTCATGAAGGGGAAATCATGTTTAACTAATTTACTGGAATTCTTTGAGGATATAACGAGCATGGTGGATAGAGGTGTACCGATGGATGTGGTGTATTTAGATTTCCAAAAGGCATTTGATAAGTTGCCACACAAAAGGTTACTGCAGAAGATAAAGGTACGCGGAGTCAGAGGAAATGTATTAGCATGGATCGAGAATTGGCTGGCTAACAGAAAGCAGAGAGTCAGGATAAATGGGTCCTTTTCGGGTTGGAAATCGGTGGTTAGTGGTGTGCCACAGGGATTGGTGCTGGGACCACAACTGTTTACAATATACATAGATGACCTGGAAGAGGGGACGGAGTGTAGTGTAACAAAATTTGCAGATGACACAAAGATTAGTGGGAAAGCGGGTTGTGTAGAGGACACAGAGAGGCTGCAAAGAGATTTAGATAGATTAAGCGAATGGGTTAAGGTTTGGCAGATGGAATACAATGTCAGAAAATGTGAGGTCATCCACCTTGGAAAAAAAAAACAGTAAAAGGGAATATTATTTGAATGGGGAGAAATTACAACATGCTGCGGTGCAGAGGGACCAGGGGGTCCTTGTGCATGAATCCCAAAAAGTTAGTTTTCAGGTGCAGCAGGTAATCAGGAAGGCAAATGGAATGTTGGCCTTCATTGCGAGAGGGATGGAGTACAAAAGCAGGGAGGTCCTGCTGCAACTGTACAGGGTATTGGTGAGGCCGCACCTGGAGTACTGCGTGCAGTTTTGGTCACCTTACTTAAGGAAGGATATACTAGCTTTGGAGGGGGTACAGAAACGATTCACTAGGCTGATTCCGGAGATGAGGGGGTTACCTTATGATGATAGATTGAGTAGACTGGGTCTTTACTCGTTGGAGTTCAGAAGGATGAGGGGTGATCTTATAGAAACATTTAAAATAATGAAAGGGATAGACAAGATAGAGGCAGAGAGGTTGTTTCCACTGGTCGGGAAGACTAGAACTAGGGGGCACAGCCTCAAAATACGGGGGAGCCAATTTAAAACTGAGTTGAGAAGGAATTTCTTCTCCCAGAGGGTTGTGAATCTGTGGAATTCTCTGCCCAAGGAAGCAGTTGAGGCTAGCTCATTGAATGTATTCAAGTCACAGATAGATAGATTTTTAACCAATAAGGGAATTAAGGGTTATGGGGAGCAGGCGGGTAAGTGGAGCTGAGTCCACGGCCAGATCAGCCATGATCTTGTTGAATGGCGGAGCAGGCTCGAGGGGCTAGATGGCCTACTCCTGTTCCTAATTCTTATGTTCTTAGGTTTTTTTGTTCTTCCAAATTGTTAAATACACCAGAATATTTAATTCCCAGTCCTGATCACCTTGCAACCACGTCTCTGTAATGGCTATCAGATCATACCCATTTGTATCTATTTGTGCCGTCAACTCATCTATTTTGTTACGAATGCTACGTGCATTTAGACAAAGAGCGTTTAACTTTTTTTTAACATTTTTTCCTCCTTGTTTCCTTTGTCCTTCAAATTCACTTTCTACATTTTTGCTTTCCAATACCAGCTTTACTCCCCTCTCTACTGACTTCCCATCCCCCTGCCAAGCTAGTTCAAACCCTCCACATTAGATAAATAAGTCAGTAGAATTCCTTTCACCGAGGGTATTAATATGAATTTACAGTTAGTTGTTAATGGCTGAAGAATAATTGTTACCAAACAATGAGTTTGTCTGTTGTATGTTCAGCAAGAATTCCACAGAGCTACATAAAGTTTAAAACATTTTTGTATTTTATTTCCAATGTACATGTGCTTACTTGCAACAACAAAAATGCTTGTCACTTGGGCATTAAAAAATCTAATTGGTACTAATGTACATGAGTTCGTAAATGAGAGATTCTTGGCATAAAGGAACCATAATAAACAATGGAGGACGTTACTCCCATCATTTTGGCAGTGACTTGGTAATGTTCAATTCTGGAATGAGGTCATGACCATTTCATAAGTGTTGGTTGAATATATAATTTTAAATCTGATCCTAATCTACCTCGTGTGCAGCCCATTTGCTCATTTTTAATGATGACATTAGTGGCAAAGTGAATGTTTGTATGACAAAAGTAGAGGTTTTGTCTCATAAAACATGTATACTTTATAGGTACTGGAAAATCTCCTGTGGCATTACACACAGCGTGATACAAGATGTACTGTTTTATAACACCATGGGCTAAACTTTCCTTTCATTTTTGGTGGGTTCTCAGCAATTTTCTCAGCTGTACAGCTGTTTTTCCGCCCGGCAAAAGTTTCCCCTTTTGTTTTTCAATGGTATCGCCAAAATCTGAAAATGCCCGTCGGGACCAAAGTATTATCTGAAAAATGTGATGCAACAAACATTACAGGAAGTAACACATGCAGTAAGTATGCACCATTTTTACTGCAGACTTTTAATATATTACTAAATTTGGGTACATTTTAATTGTGTCAGCATAAGATGATACTGAAGCACTTTCTTGAACTAGTAATGGCTGCTGAGGATGGTGAATCCAATTCAAAGCCCTTGTAAGCTTTCCATTCCTAGTTTAACAAATTACAGGTTCTAATATGTCTTTACTATACAGTACAAATGCATATGAGGCCCACACTAGAGAGAAGGTCACTCTGTGACCAGCAACCTTTATTCCAACACTGAAGTGGAGAAGATGGGTGGAACTTCCTCTTTTATACCTGAAAGTCCAGGGTAGGAGTGTCTCCCACAAGTTCACCACCTAGTGGTCAGTGTTCTCACGGTGTACAACTTAGGTCAGTTTATACATGGATTACAATGACAGTTGAATACATGACATTATCTCCCCCCCAAAGTCTTATTGGAATCACAGGTTAAGTCTCTCTGGTGGTTTACGCTCCCTTGTAGAGCACCTGAGTTGGGGCTCCGGTCGTTGGGCGCTGGCCTGAGTGTCTGCTGTTTGCGGTGCCTCAGGCCTGTCCAGACTGTCCACAGTGACTGGGCTCTCCTCCACTTGGTTCCGGTGTTCGGTCACCTGTGGTGGAGTGAACTCTACATCGTGTTCTTCCTCTGCTTCTTCTATGGGATTGCTGAACCTCCTTTTTGTTTGATCCACATGTTTGCGGCAGATTTGTCCATTGGTAAGTTTAACTACCAGAATCCTATTCCCCTCTTTGGCAATCACAGTGCCTGCAAGCCATTTGGGCCCTGCAGCGTAGTTGAGGACAAAGACAGGGTCATTGACATCAGTACATCGTGCCCTCGCATTCCCGTCATGGTAGTCACATTGTGACCGGTGCCTGCTCTCAATAAGTTCTTTGATGGTGGGGTGTATAAGGGATAACCTGGTTTTCAGCGTCCTTTTCATTAGCAGCTCTGCGGGTGGAACCCCTGTGAGTGAGTGTGGTCGGGATCTATTGGCCAACAGGACGCGTGATAAGCGGCTTGTCGGGAACCCCCTTGGATTCTAAGCATCCCCTATTTGATTATCTACACTGCTCGTTTCACCTGGCCGTTTGAGGCCGGCTTGAACGGTGCCATTCTGACATGGTTGATACCATTTCCTGCCATGAAGTCCTGGAATTCAGTGCTTGTGAAGCACGGGCCATTGTCGCTGACCAAGACGCCCGGTAGACCATGGACAGCGAACATTGCCCGTAGACTTTCTACCGTGACAGAGGATGTGCTTGAATTGATAATGTCACACTCGATCCATTTGGAGTAGGCATCTACTACAACCAAAAATATTTTTCTCATGAAAGGACCTGCGTAGTCCACATGGATGCGTGACCATGGCTTGGCGGGCCAGGACCAGGGGCTAAGGGGGGCTTCCCTGGGCGCATTGCCCAGCTGGGCACACGTGTTGCACCTGTGAACACAAAATTCCAGGTCTGCATCTATCACTGGCCACCAAACGTGAGACCTGGCAATTGCCTTCATCATGACGATGCCCGGATGCTCATTGTGAAGTTCTCGGATAAACACCTCTCTGCCCATCTGGGGCATGATGACTCGGTTTCCCCACAGTAGGCAATCGGCCTGAATCGAGAGTTCATCCTTGCGCCTGTGAAATGGTTTAAATTCCTCAGGGCATGCCCCGTATGTGACTGCCCAGTCCCCATTCAGGACACATTTCTTAACTAAAGACAGTAGCAGGTCTCTATTTGTCCAGACTTTGATCTGACTGGTTGTCACGGGTGAGCCTTCGCTTTTGAAAGCTTCAACAGCCATGACCATCTCAGCAGCATGCTCGGTTGCCCCCTCGATGGTGGTTAGTGGGAGCCTGCTGAGTGCATTGGCGCAGTTTTCAGTGCCCGGTCTGTGCCGAATTGTACAGTCATTGGCGGCTAACATGAGTGCACACCTCTGTATGCGGGCCGATGCATTTGCATTTATGGCCTTGTTGTCGGCCAAAAGGGACGTTAGGGTTTTGTGATCTGCCTCCAGCTCAAATTTCCTGCCAAACAGATACTTGTGCATTTTTTTTACTGCATATACACATGCAAGCGCTTCCTTTTCTACCATCCCGTAGCCCCTTTCTGCATGGGACAGACTTCTGGAGGCATAAGCTACCGGCTGTAACTGACCATTGGCATTCACATGCTGCAACACACACCCGACCCCATAAGACGATGCATCGCACGTTAAAATAAGTTTCTTACATGGGTCATATAGCGTTAACAGATTGTTGGAGCATAACAAATTGAGTGCTCTATCAAAAGCCCTTTCCTGGCTGTCACCCCAGAACCATTCGTGACCTTTGCGTAGGAACATTTGTAGCGGCTCTTACAGCGTGCTCAATTTAGAAGAAAGTTACCAAAATAGTTCAGGAGCCACAGGAACGAACACAGCTCCGCCGTGTTACGGGGTCTGGGTGCTCTCTGGATCGCTTCCATTTTGGACGCAGTAAATCTGGAGCTAGGAAGATGCACTTCGCCTTTTTCAGTCGCAGACCTACCCGGTCCAATCTGCATAGCACCTCCTCCAGGTTGTGGAGGTGTTCTTCAGTATCGCATCCCGTGATGAGGATGTCGTCTTGAAAAACCACTGTCCTTGGAATTGACTTGAGGAGACTTTCCATGTTTCGTTGAAAGATCGCGGCGGCCGAGCGAATCCCGAACGGACATCTGTTGTACTCAAACAACCCCTTGTGTGTCGTGATGGTGGTCAGCTTCTTCGACTCACTCACCAGCTCCTGGGTCATGTAAGCTGAGGTCAGGTCCAATTTTGAAAAAATGTTTGCCACCGGATCGCGTCGCAAAGAAGTCCTCCGCTCTCGGTACTGGGTACTGGTCTTGGAGTGACACCCGATTGATGGTGGCCTTGTAATCACCACATATCCTGACCGACCCATCCGCCTTGAGCACCGGCACAATTGGGCTCACCCAGTCACTGAATTCGACTGGCGAGATGATGCCTTCCCTCAGCAGGCGGTCCAATTCGCCTTCTATCTTTTCCCGCATCACGTACGGCACCGCTCTGGCCTTGTGGTGTACTGGCCTGGCGTCCGGGGTTATGTGAATCACTACCTTGGTCCCCATGAAAGTGCCAATGCCGGGTTGGAATAATGAGTGAAATTTGTCCAGGACCTGTGAGCAGAAGAAATTGCATTGACATCGCCCCATTTCCAGTTCATGACAGCAAGCCAACTCCTCCCCAGCAGTGCGGGACCGTCCCCCGGGACAATACAGAGTGGCAACCTGTTCTCTGAATCTTTGTGGGTCACGACTACCGTGACGCTGCCTAGCACCGGAATGATTTCCTTTGTATATGTCCATAGCTGTGTGTCAATCGGCAATAATTTTGGCCTCCTGGCCTTGGACGCCCACAACTTGTCGAATTGTTTGATACTCATCAGGGACTGGCTGGCCCCTGTATCCAGCTCCATTGATACTGGGATGCCATTGAGGAGCACTTTCATCATTATTGGTGACGTCCTGGTGTATGAACTGTACATGTGCTCCACATGAACTCGCTGAACTTCAGCTTCCAGCGATTTCTCCCAGTGTCCATTTAGCCTCGTAGGGCTTACATCAGGCCCGTCCTCCTCGGACATCAACCTGGCTGCAGGCTTCCTGCACATATGCGCCAAGTGACTGCTGACGTTGCAATTTCTGCAGGTATATTGCTGATACCTGCAAGCTCTGGCTGTGTGTTTGCCTCCACACCTCCAACATGAGCCATTGTTGGAAACAAAAGGTCCATTACCAGTTGCTCGTCTCTGACCGTCTCTGTAACTGTCCTTAAATGCACCATTGACAGGTGTTGATGGCCCCATTACTGGCCGCATTGTCCCTTGCGGTGGCATGAATTGCCATTCAGCTAGCCATTGTCTCTGTTGAATTCCCCCTTTGGGTTTGACTACATGCTCGGGCATGTCCGATTGCCCCTGTCTGCCTGGAGAACTGTGTGCTGCATTAACAATGTTGACTCCCTGTCCATTTGCTGCATTTAAACCAAGATTTTTGTCAAACATCATTCTGGTCTCTTCCTCCCCTGAGATAAATGTCTGAGCCATCAAAGCCGCCATTTCCAGGGTCAAGCCTTTGGTCTCAATCAGTTTCCTGAAAACCCCAGCATGCCCGCTGCCCTCAATAAAAAAGTCTCGCAGCATCTCCACTCTTCATGCATTTGGGAGCTTACATACTCCAGTCGCCGGAGGTCTGCCACGAAGTCTGGAACGCTTTGCCCTTCTCGCCGCCGGTGCGTGTAAAACCGGTGTCTCGCCATGTGCATGCTGCTCACCGGTTTAAAGTGTTCCCCGATCAACTTACTGAGCTCTTCAAAAGTCTTGTCCGCCGGCTTCTCTGGCGCTAGAAGGTCCTTCATCAGGGAGTACATCCTGGATCCACAAACCGTCAGGAGATGAGCCCTGCGTTTGTCGGCCGAATCCTGTCCCAACCATTCCTTAGTGACGAAACTTTGCTGTAGTCTCTCAATAAAATCGTCCCAATCATCACCAACACAGTACCTCTCGTCTGTGCTGCTGGTGGCCATGCTCGCGTGGTTTAAATCCCAGTTTCTCGTCGCCACTATAGTGATATGTCCTCACTATACAGTACAAATGCATACGAGGCCCATACTAGAGAGAAGGTCGCTCTGTGACCAGCAACCTTTATTCCAGCACTGAAGTGGAGAAGATGGGTGCAGCTTCCCCTTTTATACCTGAAAGTCCAGGTTAGGAATGTCTCCCACAAGTTCACCACCTAGTGGTCAGTGTTCTCACGGTGTACAACTTAGGTCAGTTTATACATGGATTACAATGACAGTTGAATACATGACAGGTTCTTTGAACGACAAACAATAAATTGATACAGATCAGCCATTATCTAATTGAATGGCAAAACAGGCTTCAGAGGCTGAAAAGCCTACTGTTGTTCCTTTAATACATATGTTAATTCTTCACAGTAAGGGTTGTGTTTTCTGATGCAGTCAGGTGCACAAAACAATCTATTAGACCATCTGCAAACTGTTTTTCATACCTGAAAAATGGTTAACGTTTTGATCTTATAGTTGTTGAAAATAACTCATTTGATCTTCAAAGGAAAATATGCTTTACAGTCCACAGACTTTCTCCAGGTGTCTGCATAGTCTTCATACAGTGTATGAATGGGAACTCCATGAGCAAACTATTGCTGTGATCAACATCAGAGATTGTTAATAAAAACCTCCTGAAAAGACTGCAAGGATTTTGAACTTCCTGGTTTCAAACAAATCACATGTTTTGCAAATATGGTTATTGTACCCATTTAGTATCATGCAGTGTCTCTGCTTTAAATGTATTATTGCATCGATAGGCAAGTCTGACTTGGTAGCTGCACACATTGGTCTTGCAGTGTGCTGTCTTCTGCTCTTCGGAGGTGATGTGAGAACCTTGTAAACATCCCATATATTCTCCAGTGAGCAATAAATTGCAACTGGGGAGTAATCATTAAGTTGCACACTGACCTGTATATAGTAGTGAATAAAAGCAGGTGAAAGTTCATAAGGAACTCAATCTGGCTCTGGAAATTGTCGTCTATATGTGAAATTGAGAGCAAGTGTTGGAAAAATCCTAAACTGTGGCAAACAATTAGTCTCTCCAGGAAATGCAGAGAATCCCAACCAAAGGGCTCTGGATAGAAAATCCTCTTATGGATAACCTTAATTTAAATTTTGTAGCACACAGGCATATGGGAAACAGAATTAATTCACTAAATTTTCGATGATGTGGCAGCTGAGCTGGAGCTGGTTGAGCAACAACACCCTCCTTTGAAAAACTGAGAGCTGTTAGTGCAATAGAACATAGCTGCTGGTACTAGGTGTAGGACAGTACTTTTTAAATTTCTCTCTTATGGTCAACTCCCTCCACTCTCGGGTACCTCCTACAAATGCTGATACACGACAAGGGACCAATGTTCCCTGTAATTTTTTGGGGGCCCTTTAGGCCCCCTTTAAGGGGCTGCACAGGGCATTCAAAATGTCGCGCATGCGCAGTTTTTACATTGAAAAGCCGGTTGCACAGGTTCCCTGGAGCGCAAGGGAATATTTCTAGGGACCTACCTCCTACTTTTGAAAGATAGTTACATAAAAACATATTAAATAAGAGCAGGAATATGACATTTGGCCCTTTGATCCTTTTCTGCCATTCAATACAATCATGGCTGATCTTCCAGTATGCAGGTACAGCAAGTAATCAGGAAGGCAAATGAAATGTTGGCCTTTATTGCAAGGGGGATAGAATATAAAAACAGCGAAGTCCTGCTATAACTGTACAGGATATTGGTAAGGCCACACCTGGAGTACTGCATGCAGTTTTGGTCTCCATATTTAAGGAAGGATAAACTTGCATTGGAGGCTGTTCAGAGAAGGTTCACTAGGTTGATTCCAGAGATGAGGGGGTTGACTTATGAAGATAGGTTGAGTAGGTTGGGCCAATACACATTGGAGTTCAGAAGAATGAAACATATAAGATAATGAGGGGGCTCAACAAGGTGGATGCAGAGAGGATATTTCCACTCATAGGGGAAACTTAAACTAGGGATATAGTCTCAGAATAAGGGGTCGCCCATTTAAAACTGGGATGAGGAAGAATTTCTTCTCTGAGTGTTGTAAATCTATGGAATTCTCTGCGTCAGAGAGCTGTGGAGGCTGGGTCATTGAATATATTTAAGGTGGAGATAGACAGATTTTTTAGCATAATTGAGTAAAGCATTATGGGGAGCTGGCAGGGAAGTGGAGTTGAGTCCATGATCAGATCAGCCATGATCTTATTGAATGGTGGAGCAGGTTCGAGGGGTCAAATGGCCTACTCCTGTTCCTATTTCTTATGTCCTTATGTTCTTACATTCTTAAAAAGGCCAGAGAGCAATTGGCTCATTGGAAACCCTGACCTGCATGCTGCATTTCTCAGCAGTAATAATGCTCAAATTAAGACAGCCACACCGCCGAAAAATCCATTTTGGAAGGGTTCATTCGCACTGGAACCCATTTGTTCATTTTTGGAGCTGAAAATGGGGTGGCCCAGCCACTCAAAAATGTTGGCGCTAATGGCCACTAAAAGGTGAGAGGAGCACCAGCTTTCCAGTGGTGCTGAATTTCGGGCCCATTGTCTTTTGTAGCGGCCACAAACTCCATTCCCTAGCCATCAACTCCATCCCTCTCCCTGGCAACTATCTGAGGCTGAACCAGATTGTTAGTAACCTTGGTGTCGTATTTGACCCTGAGAGGAGCTTCCCAGCACATATCCGCGACATCACTAAGACTGCCTATTTCTACCTCCGTAGCATCACCAACTCCACCGCTGTCTCAGCTCATCTGCTGCTGAAACCATCATTCATATCTTTGTTACCTCTAGACCTCACTGTTCCAATACACTTCTGGCTGGCCTCCCTGATCTACTTAATCGACTGGATCTACTTAAAACAGATTTTACAAAAGCCATTCCACTATTCTCAAGCAAATCCACAAATTGCTCTCTTCTAAAACAATAGAAGAAAAGTTGAATTTTAAGAAAGAAGAGTTGAATTTTAAGAAGGAAAAGCATGCATTTATATAGTGGCTTTCATGACCTCAGGATGTCAAAGCACTTTACAGTGAATTAATTACCTTTGAAATATAGTCACTGCTGTTATGTAGGCAAACATGGCAATCAATTTGCACACAGCAAGATCCCATACACAGACAATGAGACAAATGACCCGATGATTTGTTTTGGTAATGCTTTTTGAGGAATCCATCTGGGAATGGACAGGGTCTCAGTTTAATATTTCATCTGCTAGATGACAAATCTGATGATGCAGCATACCCTCAGTCTTCCGACACTAGCTTACTTCTCATTCCCCATTCATTTATGCCACTATTTTCAGCTGCTCCTTCAGCCAGTATGCTCTGCTCTCTGTTAAGACCACCTCAGCATCTACATCGTGACACCTTCCTTCGAAAACATCCTAAAGATCCTTGGAGACTAACATCAGAGCCTTCACGTAGGTGTGATGTTCCTCGAACATCCTTCCTTTCAGATGAATACTCATGAAATCTGGGTTCCACATTAGCAAAGCCATTGGCAGGCTTCTCCTCAGTCTCCTCTGGGAATGTGGCCCATCATCACTCATTCCCCACTTTACGGTGCCACATCCTCACTAACATTATTAATTGCCCCACCCCCCCCAACCCCAGGTAACAGTACCTGAGCTGATATGTGGGAGTGACAAAACAAGTGACGTAAGGGTTGGAGCAGAGAAAAAATGGGGCAAGATCATTCGCCAGGGACTTCTGTGTGGCCTGGTTATCATTCTCCTCTTGCTCATCATTATTCTCATTGTTATCATTATGATGATCATCATAGAATCATAGAATGATTACAGCACAAAAGGAGGCCATTTGGCCCGTTGCGTCCATGCCAGCTCTCTGCAAGAGCACTTCAGCTAGTCCCACTCCCCCGCCCTTTCCACGTAGCCCTGCAATGTTTTTTCCTTCAGGTTCCTATCCAATTTCCATTTGAAGGCCACAATTAAATCTGCCTCCACCACCCTTTCAAGCAGTGCATTCCAGATCCTAAACATACGCTGCAAAAATGGGTCTTCCTCACGTCGCCTTTGGCTCTTCTGCCAATCACCTTAAATCTGTGTCTTCTGGTTCTCGACCCTTCCGCCAATGGGAACAGTTTCTCTCTACCAACTCTGTCTAGACCCCTCATGATTTTGAACACTATCAAATCTCCCCTCAACCTTCTCTGCTCTAAGGAAGACATTTCTGCCCTCCTACTCCTCATCATTACCTTCTTCCTTTTCATCATCCTCTGGCCTTTGTTGCTGTGATGATTCTGTACAGAGATTGGGCATTGTAAAAGAAGGAGTGAGCATTACCCCATTGGGATTAGGAAGCTAGAGGATGGCCTGGAAGCTTTTGGCTCTCTGCTGTGTCACAGGGTTACCACAATAACTATCCAAGTCCCACTTATCTCACCATCTCCCACTGCGAGAGCAGAGTGCCTCCCTAACATCTCTATGGCCTCCACCTCATAGTGGGTGAGCTTTCTAATATCTAAGATGCCACCTCCAGTCCCTTGCATTTCACGATATTGTACGCAAGTTTATCTTGTAACTGGTCTGAGCATATTAGGTTTTGGAAAGCATCGGAGGGTGTCTCAGGTGGCATCAGGCAGCTGAGGTAATCGATCAGTTGAAATCACCCTGCTAAAGTGAAAGAACGGGTATTAGATTTTGCATGTAAAAATGGCTATTTGTAGAGATGGCAACGTATTCTGTAATATCCTGAGCTCATGAACCCCTTAACCACAGAGCAGTGTGAAGGATGACTTGTGCAAATATTAAAGTAAATGGTCTGTGACTACATGATCCAGGAAAAGCCTGATTGAACAAAATCATTCTGTAGTTGTTAAAATGTGGCCAATTTGCTGTCTACAGTATGTGTGCGTGCATTCGATGTTTATTATTGGTATTCAAGATTTAATTTTAAAAACGACCTTTTCTGTATGTTTCTCTTCATTTGTTCATACAAGACTTGGGGCTCAATTTCCCCCAAGGCCGGTTTTGCGGTACTTGAAGAGTTACACCCGTTTTTTTGGGGCCTAACTACGCCAAAAAAAAATCCAACTTTCCCCGTTTGAATTGTTCATTTTGGCGCTGCATAACCTGTCCTTTAGTTTTGAGGGTGAAGTCTAAGATTGGCACCAAAAAGATCGGGTTGCCAGGGTAACGAGGGACACACTGAGGCTGGAAAGTGAAACATCCAACACATTCTGGCCAGCTCACAGCAACCTGCACAAGCACCTTGCACATTGCAGCAGCTTACCAGCATTAAACTATTAAAGAGTTTATGCCAAAAGTCTATCCTCCCTCCCCCCGCTTCCCGATGCCCGGTGCTGCTCTTGACCCTGGCTGAAGGAAGAGGCATATAAATTGTCCAGAAAAAGCAGCAAACCTGAGGACTGGGAGAAATTTAGAATTCAGCAGAGGAGGACAAAGGATTTAATTAGGAGGGGGAAAATAGAGTATGAGAGTAAGCTTGCAGGGAACATAAAAACTGACTGCAAAAGCTTCCATAGATATGTGAAGAGAAAAAGATTAGTGAAGACAAATGTAGGTCCCTTGCAGTCAGAATCAGGTGAATTTATAATGGGGAACAAAGAAATGACAGACTAATTGAACAAATATTTTGGTTCTGTCTTCACGAAGGAAGGCATAAATAACCTTCCGGAAATACTAGGGGACCGAGCGTCTAGCGAGAAGGAGGAACTGAAGGAAATCCTTATTAGTCAGGAAATTGTGTTAGGGAAATTGATGGGATTGAAGGCCGATAAACCCCCAGGGCCTGATAGTCTGCATCCCAGAGTAATTAAAGAAGTGGCCCTAGAAATAGTGGGCGCATTGGTGGTCATTTTCCAACATTCTATCGACTCTGGATCAGTTCCTATGGATTGGAGGGTAGCTAATGTAATCACACTTTTTAAAAAAGGAGGAAGAGAGAAAACGGGGAATTATAGACTGGTTAGCTTGACATCGATGGTGGGGAAAATGTTGGAATCAATTATTAAAGACGTTACAGTAGCACATTTGGAAAGCAGTGACAAGATCGGTCCAAGTCAGCAGGATTTATGAAAGGGAAATCAAGCTTGACTAATCTTCCAGAATTTTTTGAGGATGTAACTAGTAGAGTGGACAGGGGAGAACCAGTGGATGTGGTGTATCTGGAATTTCAAAAGGCTTTTGACAAGGTCCCTCACAAGAGATTGGTGTGCAAAATTAAAGCACATGGTATTGGGGGTAATGTATTGACGTGGATAGAGAAACATAGAATCATAGAAAATAGGTGCAGGAGTAGGCCATTCGGCCCTTCGAGCCTGCACCACCATTCAATAAGATCTTGGCTGATCATTCACCTCAGTACCCCTTTCCTGCTCTCTCTCCATACCCCTTGATCCCTTTAACCGTAAAGGCCACATCTAACTCCCTCTTGAATATATCCAACGAACTGACATCAACAACTCTCTGCGGTAGTGAATTCCACAGGTTAACAACTCTCTGAGTGAAGAAGTTTCTCCTCATCTCAGTTTGAAATGGCTTACCCCTTATCCTTAGACTGTGACCTCTTGTTCTGGACTTCCCCAACATCGGGAACATTCTTCCTGTATCTAACCTGTCCAGTCCCGTCAGAATGTTATATGTTTCTATAAGATTCTCTCTCATCCTTCTAAACTCCAGTGAATAAAGGCCCAGTCGATCCAGTCTCTCCTCATATGTCAGTCCAGCCATCCCGGGAATCAGTCTGGTGAACCTTCGCTGCACTCCCTCAATAGCAAGAGCATCCTTCCTCAGATTAGGAGACCAAAACTGAACACAATATTCCAGGTGAGGCCTCACCAAGGCCCTGTACAACTGCAATAAGATCTCCCTGCTCCTATACTCAAAACCCCAAGCTATGAAGGCCAACATACCATTTGCCTTCTTCACCACCTGCTGTACCTGCATGCCAACTTTCAATGACTGATATACCAGGACACCCAGGACTCGTTCCACCTCCCCTTTTCCTAATCTGCCGCCATTCAGATAATATTCTGCCTTCGTGTTTTTGCCCCCAAAGTGGATAACCTCACATTTATCCACATTATACTGCATCTGCCATGCATTTGCCCACTCACCTAACCTATCCAAGTCACCCTGCAGCCGCTTAGCATCCTCCTCACAGCTCACACCGCCACCTAGTTTAGTGTCAGCTGCAAACTTGGAGATATTACACTCAATTCCTTCATCTAAATCATGAATGTATATTGTAAATAGCTGGTGTCCCTGCACTGAACCCTGCGGCACCCCACTAGTCACTGCTTGCCATTCTGAAAAGGACCCGTTTATCCCGACTCTCTGCTTCCTGTCTTCCAACCAGTTCTCCATCCACGTCAGTACATTACCCCCAATATCATGTGCTTTAATTTTGCACACAAATCTCTTGTGTGGGACCTTGTCAAAAGCCGTTTGAAAGTCCGAATACACCACATCCACTGGTTCTCCCTTGTCCACTCTACTAGTTACATCCTGAAAAAACTCTCGAAGATTTGTCAAGCATGATTTCCCTTTCATAAATCCATGTTGACTTGGACCGATCCTGTCACTGCTTTCCAAATGTGCTGCTATTTCATCTTTAATAATTGATTCCAACATTTTCCCCACCACTGATGTCAGGCTAACCAGTCGATAGTTACTCGTTTTCTCTCTCCCTCCTTTCTTAAAAAGTGGTATTACATTAGCGACCCTCCAATCCATAGGAACTGATCCAGAGTCGATAGAATGTTGTAAAATGATCACCAATGCATCCACTATTTCTCGGACCACTTCCTTAAGTACTCTGGAATGCAGACTATCAGGCCCCGGGAATTTATCGGCCTTCAATCCCATCAATTTCCCTAACACAATTTCCCACCTAATAAGGATATCCTTCAGTTCCTCCTTCCCACTAGACACTCCGTCCCCTAGTAATTCCGGAAGGTTATTTGTGTCTTCCTTCGTGAAGACAGAACCAAAGTATTTGTTCAATTGGTCTGCCATTTCTTTGTTCCCCATTATAAATTCATCTGAATCTGACTGCAAGGGACCCACGTTTGTCTTTACTAATCTTTTTCTCTTCACATATCTATAGAAGCTTTTGCAATCAGTTTTTATGTTCCCAGCAAGCTTACTCTCATACTTTTATTTCCCCCCTCCTAATTAAACCCTTTGTCCTCCTCTGCTGAATTCTAAATTTCTCCCAGTCCTCAGGTTTGCTGCTTTTTCTGGCCAATTTATATGCCTCTTCCTTGGATTTAACACTATCCTTAATTTCCCTTGTTAGCCACAGTTGAGCCACCTTCCCCGTTTTATTTTTACTCCAGACAGGGATGTACAATTGTTGAAGTTCATCCATGTGATCTTTAAATGTCTGCCTTTGCCTATCCACCGACAACCCCCTAAGCATCATTTGCTAGTCTATTCTGGCCAATTCACGCCTCATACCATCGAAGTTACCTTCCCTTAATTTCAGGACCCTCGTCTCTGAATTAACTGTGTCACTCTCCATCTTAATAAGGAATTCTACCATATTATGGTCACTCTTCCCCAAGGGGCCTCACACAACAAGATTGTTAATTAGTCCTTTCTCATTACACATCATCAATCTAGGATGGCCAGCCCTCTAGTTGGTTCCTCGACATATTGGTCCAGAAAACCATCCCTAATACACTCCAGGAAATCCTCCTACATCGTATTGCTACCAGTTTGGTGAGCCCAATCTATATGTAGATTAAAGTCGCCCATGATAACTGCTGTACCTTTATTTCACGCATGCCTAATTTCTTGTTTGATGCTGTCCCCAACCTCACTACTAGTGTTTGGTGGTCTGTACACAACTCCCATTAGCGTTTTCTGCCCTTTGGTATTCCACAGCTCCACCCATACAGATTCCATATCATCCAAGCTAATGTTCTTCCTTACTATTGCGTTAATTTTCTCTTTAACCAGCAATGCTACCCCGCCTCCTTTTCCTTTCTGTCTATCCTTCCTGAATGTTGAATACCCCTGGATGTTGAGTTCCCAGCCTTGGTCACCCTGGAGCCATGTCTCCGTGTCGCTAATTATATCATATTCATTAATTGCTGCCTGTGCAGTTAATTTGTCCATCTTATTACGAATACTCCTCACATTGAGGCACGGCGCCTTCAGGCTTGTATTTTTAATACACTTTGTCCCTTTAGAATTTTGCTGCAATGCGGCCCTTTTTGATTTGCCCTCCACTTCTACTTTTCTTCTTTCTATCTTTTGCTTCTGCCCCTATTTTACTTCCCTCTGTTTCCCTGCATAGGTTCCCACCCCCTGCCATATTAGTTTAACTCCTCCCCAACAGCACTAGCAAACACTCCCCCTGGGACATTGGTTCTGGTCCTGCCCAGGTGCAGGCCATCCGGTTTGTACTGGTCCCACCTCTCTCAGAACCGTTTCCAATGTCCCAGTATTTGAATCCCTCCCCCTTGCACCACTCCTCAAGCCATGTATTCATCTGAGCTATCCTGCGATTCCTACTCTGACTAGCACATGGCACTGGTAGCAATCCTGAGCTTACTATCTTTGAGGTCCTACTTTTTAATTTAATTCCTAGCTCCCTAAATTCAGCTTGTAGGACCGCATCCTATTTTTTTACCTATATCGTTGGTACCTGTATGCACCACGACAACTGGCTGTTCATCCTCCCTTTTCAAAATTTCCTGCACCCGCTCCACGACATCCTTGACCCTTGCACCAGGGAGGCAACATACCATCCTGGAGTCTCGGTTGCGGCCGCAGAAACGTCTATCTATTCCCCTTACAATAGAATCCCCTACCACTATAGCTCTCCCACTCTTTTTCCTCCCCTCCTGTGCAGCAGAGCCACCCACAGTACCATGAACTTGGCTGCTGCTCCTCTCCCCTGATGAATCATCCCCCTCAACAGTACTCAAAGCGGTGTATCTGCTTTGTCGGGGGATTACTGCAGGGGACCCCTGCACTACCTTCCTTCCACTGCTCTTCCTGTTGGTCACCCATCCCCTATCTGGCTGTGTACCCTTTACCTGTGGTGTGGTCAACTCACGAAATGTGCTATTCAAACATCCTCAGCATCGCGGATGCTCCGGAGTAAATTCGCCTGCAGCTCCAGTGCCACAATGCGGTCTGTCAGGTGCTGCAGGTGGATACATTTCCCGCATGCTAGAAGCTTCCCTAAGTTCCCTCATAGCACAGGAGGAGCATAACATGTGTCCGAGCTCTCCTGCCATGACTTAACCCCTAGATTAACTTAATTTGGCATCAACAATATAAAGGTTACCTACTGATAGGCAAACGAAAAAGAAAAACTATTCACCAATCACCAGCCAATCACTTACTCCCCTGGCTGTGACGTCACCTTTCGATTTCCTTCTACTTCTTTCTTTACCTTCTGCCCCTGCACCAGCTGGCCTTTATAGGCCTCATGAACTCCGGCTCCGTCTTCTCGATGCTGCCGCCGATCCCCGTACTCCCGCTCGGCCTTTATAGGCCTCATGAACTCCCGCTCTGCCTCCTCAATGCTGCTGTCGATCTCCAGACTCCCGCTGGACCTTTATAGGCCTCATGAACTCCCGCTCCACCTCCTCAACTGGTTGGCAAAGAGTCGGAATAAACGGATCCTTTTCAGAGTGGCAGGCAGTGACTAGTAGTGTACCACAAGGTTCAGTGCTATTTACAATATACATTAATGATTTGGACGAAGGAATTGAGTGTAATATCTCCAAGTTTGCAGATGACACGAAGCTGGGTGGCGGTGTGAGCTGTTAGGAGGATGCAAAGAGGCTGCAGGGTGACTTAGACAGGTTAGGTGAGTGGGCAAATGCATGGCAAATGCAGTATAATGTGGATAAATGTGAGGTTATCCACTTTGGTGGCAAAAACAGGGAGGCAGAATATTAACCGAATGGTGACAGATTAGGAAAAGGGGAGGTGCAATGAGACCTGGGTGTCATGGTACATCATTCATTGAAAGTTGGCATGCAGGTACAGCAGGCGGTGAAGAAGGCAAATGGCATGTTGGCCTTTATAGCGAGAGGATTTGAGTATTTGAGCAGGGAGGTCTTGCTGCAGTTGTACAGAACCTTGGTGAGGCCACACCTTGAATATTGTGTACAGTTTTGGTCTCCTAATCTGAGGAAGAACATTCTTGTTATTGAGAGAGCGCAGCGAAGGTTCACCAGACTGATTCCCGGATGGCAGGACTGACATATGAAGAAAGACTGGATTAACTAGACTTATATTCACTGGTAAATAGAAGAATGAGAGGGGATCTCAGAGAAACATAAAATTCTCACGGGATTGGACAGGTTAGATGCAGGAAGAATGTTCCCGATGTTGGGGAAGTCCAGAACCAGGGGTCACAGTCTAAGTATAAGGGGTAAGCCATTTAGGACTGAGATGAGGAGAAACTTCTTCACTCTGAGAGTTGTGAACCTGTGGAATTCTCTACCACAGAAAGTTGTTGAGGCCAGTTCGTTAGATATATTCAAAAGGGAGTTAGATGTGGCCCTTACGGCTAAATGGATCAAGGTGTATGGAGAGAAAGCAGGAATGGGATACTGAAGTTGCATGATCAGCCATAATCTTATTGAATGGTGGTGCAGGCTCGAAGGGCCGAATGGCCTACTCCTGCACCTATTTTCTATGTTTCTATGTTTCTATGAAAGGCCTCCCTCCTCCCAATGCCAGGTGCCGCTCTTAATCCTGGCCGAAAGGCCTCTCCCTTCTCTCTCCTCTCCCTCCCTCTCTCCTCTCCCTCTCTCCCTCTCTCCTCTCCTACTGTCTGTCCCTCTCTGCTGCTGCTGTCCGGGCCATGGAACTGCACCTGCTACGCTGATTCTCTAGCCTGCGCCGATTTTGTTAACTGCTCAGAAAGTTTTTCCAGAGTGGTCACATACACCATCCTAAGAAACATTGGAGTAAATTGGAGCTGGCTAAACTTGCTTAAATGGCCAGAATTGGCGCGGGTGGCAGGTTATGCTCCTAATGAGGTAAAAAAAAATCGTAGCCTAAAAAAATCCTACCTAATGCTAGCTAGAAACTTTGGGGAAACTTGGAGATTTGAATTTACTTCCAAAAAAACGGTGCATGGCCAAAAAACGGCACAGATAATTTGGGAAAATTGAATCCTTGATCTATCGAAGATGTTTAATATGGGAAATAGATGATTTCTTGTAAATTTGTAGTTACGGTTTTAGTGAAGTAGGAAAATCCAGACTAAATGTTTGATGAGATTCTGTCCACCCATTCACACATATGCAAATGCTGATCAATCTTTCTACAAAAGACAGTTTGATTTGTAATTCTTAAGCTAATGTGGTGCAGAATGATTGTATGAAAGGCTGTATAAGAAGATAAGAAATAGGAGCAAGAGTAGGCCAATGGTCCATCAAGCCTACTCTGCTATTCAATAAGATCAATGTTGAACTTCTACATCAACTCCACTTAACCACCCTATCCCCAGATCCCTAGATTCTCTAAGTGCCCCAAAATCTATCAATTTCTATCTTGAATTTACTCATCGACTATGCATCCATAGCCCTCTGAGTGAAGGAATCTTTCCTCATCTCAGTCCTAAATGGCCGACCACTTATCCTGAGACTACGTCCCCTATTTCTAGACTCTCCACCCAGGGGAAACTGCCTCTCTGCATCTACTCTGCCAAGCCCTCTAAGAATTCTGAGAATCTAAGAATTGGCAGAATAATGGAGTCAAGTTGAAAGCTGCGATGTTTACACGTTTCTTTGCCACATGAATCAGTGACAAATTTCCTGTTCTGTAAGGCATTCATTTAGCTCTGTGTTGGCGGGATGGTCTGCAATTTGGTGTCAACCTGATTTTTCATTCCTCCAGACTCTTGTGTCGCCAATGCCTGCTCTACTTTGCCAGTTTTCACGTTTTGAATTCTACTTACCTCTCTTTAGCTTTTTTCACCATGTATACATCTTTTGATTTTTCTCATTGTGTGGGTGGTCATTGTGCAACTCCCCCCTACCACCGCCCCCCGCCCCCCCCCCCCACCCCCCATGCCCTTCTATTCCTTTTTAAATACTGTTCCTCTGTAATATCTTCCCATCTGAAGAAACAACCTAAATGTCGATTTGCATTCCATTGAAGTCAATGGAAATAAAAATAGGGAAAGATATAACAGGTTGCTGACTCGTTTGATCTGTTTTACATAATCGCACAAATCAAAATTACCCTATATGTCTAATTTCTATTTTTTTGTGCCACTTTATAAGAATATCTAACACAGGAGCAGCTGGTGCAGGCAGCCAAACAAGGGGCCAGGTCATGACAGAAAAGGAGATACTATAGTTTCTCAGAAACAGACCTGCAAACCTCCTGGATGAAAATAAGCTGAGGAGACACAGACTGCTGGATATATATGGCAGGCAATCTGGCCAAAATGTCACATACCATGCAATCCACATAATTAGCAATTTTGTTGTGCGAGGCCCCTTGGGGAAGAGTGACCATAACATGGTAGAATTCTTTATTAAGATGGAGAGTGACACAGTTAATTCAGAAACTAGGGTCCTGAACTTAAAGAAAGGTAACTTCGATGGTTTGAGGCGTGAATTGGCTAGAATAGACTGGCAAATGATACTTAAAGGGTTGACGGTGGATAGGCAATGGCAAACATTTAAAGATCACATGGATGAACTTCAGCAATTGTACATCCCTGTCTGGAGTAAAAATAAAACGGGGAAGGTGGCTCAACCGGGGCTAACAAGGGAAATTAAGAATAGTTTTAAATCCAAGGAAGAGGCATATAAATGGCTAGAAAAAGCAGCAAACCAGAGGACTGGGAGAAATTTAGAATTCAACAGAGGAGGACAAAGGGTTTAATTAAGAGGGGGAAAATAGAGTACGAGAAGAAGCTTGCCGGGAACATAAAAACTGACTGCAAAAGCTTTTATAGATATGTGAAGAAGACAAGATTAGTGAAGACAAACGTAGGTCCCTTGCAGTCGGATTCAGGTGAATTTATAATGGGAAACAAAGAAATGGCAGACCAATTGAACAAATACTTTGGTTCTGTCTTCACTAAGGAAGACACAAATAACCTTCTGGAAGTACTAGGGGACCGAGAGTATAGTGGGAAGGAGGAACTGAAGGATATCCTTATTAGGCGGGCAATTGTGTTAGGGAAATTGATGGGATTGAAGGCTGATAAATCCCCGGGACCTGATAGTCTGCATCCCAGAGTACTTAAGGAAGTGGCCTAGAAATAGTGGATGCATTGGTGATCATTTTACAACATTCTATCGACTCTGGATCAGTTCCTATGGACTGGAGGGTAACGAATGTAATACCACTTTTTAAGAAAAGAGGGAGAGAGAAAGTGGGTAATTATAGACTGGTTAGCCTGACATCAGTAGTGGGGAAAATGTTGGAATCAATTATTAAGGATGAAATAGCAGCGCATTTGGATAGCAGTGGCAGGATCAGTCCAAGTCAGCATGGATTTATGAAAGGGAAATCATGTTTGACAAATCATCTGGAATTTTCTGAGGATGTAACGAGTAGAGTGGACAAGGGAGAACCAGTGGATGTGGTGTATTTGGACTTTCAAAAGGCTTTTGACAAGGTCCCACACAAGAGATTGTGTGCAAAATCAAAGCACATGGTATTGGGGGTAATATACTGACCTGGATAGAGAACTGTTTGGCGGACAGGAAGCAGATAAACGGGTCCTTTTCAGAATGGCAGGCGGTGACTAGTGGGGTGCCGCAGGGCTCAGTGCTGGGACCCCAGCTATTTACAATATACATCAATGATTTTGATGAAAGAATTGAGTGTAATATCTCCAAGTTTGCAGATGACACTAAACTGGGTGGCGTGTAAGCTGTGAGGGGGAGGCTAAGAGGCTGCAGGGTGACTTGGACAGGTTAGGTGAGTGGGCAAATGCATGGCAGATGCAGTATAATGTGAATAAATGTGAGGTTATCCACTTTGGGAGCAAAAACGCAAAGACAGAATATTATCTGAATGGTGGACGATTAGGAAAAGGGGAGGGGCAGCGAGACCTGGCTGTCATGGTTTATCAGTCATTGAAATTTGGCATATAGGTACAACAGGCAGTGAAGAAGGCAAATGGCATGTTGGCCTTCATAGCTAGGGGATTTGAGTATAGGAGCAGGGAGGTCCTGCTGCAGTTGTACAGGGCCTTGGTGAGGCCTCACCTGAAATATTGTGTTCAGTTTTGGACTCCTAATCTGAGGAAGGACATTCTTGCTATTGAGGGAGTGCAGCAAAGGTTCACCAGACTGATTCCCGGGATGGCTGGACTGACATATGAGGAGAGACTGGATTGACTGGGCCTTTATACATTGAAGTTTAGAAGGATTAGAGGGGATCTCATAGAAACATATAAGATTCTGATGGGACGGGACAGATTAGATGCGGGTAGAATGTTCCCCATGTTGGGAATGTCCAGAACCAGGGGACACAGTCTTAGGATAAGGGGTAGGCCATTTAGGACTGAGATGAGGAGAAACTTCTTCATTCAGAGAGTTATTAATCTGTGGCATTCCCTGCCGCAGAGAGTTGTTGATGCCAGTTCATTCGATATATTCAAGAGGGAGTTAGATATGGCCCTTACAGCTAAGGGATCAAGGGGTATGGAGAGAAAGCAGGAAAGGAGTACTGAGGGAATGATCAGCCATGATCTTATTGAATGGTGGTGCAGGCTCGAAGGACCGAATGGCCTACTGCTGCACCTATTTTCTATGTTTCTCTGGATGGAGGTGGCACTGGCACGGAATGCCAACTCTCTCACTCCCAGGACTGCACATCAGTGCTGCAAAACTTCCATGACCTGGTCAGGACTAACAGGGTCACGCGCCAAGCACTCTCCCTCTAAAAACAACACTTGTGCAACAAACTATTCACAGTGTTTAAGTGGGGCACTAACTCAAGGTCTTACAGTGTGGTTACACATCTCCCCTAGAAGCAATTCTTGCATACACAACCCTAAAACCTCATCCTTTACTTTAACAGGCTGATAGTCCCACATCTCTTACTTCTGCTCTCCCATGCCACTTAGCACACACTGCTCAATTGCTAACTTTCTTCTCATTTACTCCATCCTCTTATAAGAGAAAATGGTGTACAATGTCCATCAGAAACTGGCCAGCAGATGAGGTATCCTCAATGTGAGGTATGTTATTGCCTACGAGGAGATGGCCATGGTGCTCATAGGGAGCCATTCTGCTCTTGCTGTGGGAGGTTGCTAGGTTGGGGACATATTGACAGCACTAGGCTTGTGACTGAACACCTACACTGTCGTCATGACATCCTCATGAAGAGCTACGCAGCCACAAACATTCACTCCTCTTACACTTCTGGCTATACAGGGAAACATTCACCCATTCTTAGCTTATACTGTCTTTTCCTGCAGATCCACAATAGTAACAGGAGGACGAAGAAAAAGATGATGAGGAGGAGAAAGGCATAATTCCTTCCTTGTTGGCTATGACGCAGATGATGAGGAACAGGGTGATAACCAGGACACATAGGAATTCCTGGAGCACAATCTTGCCCTGTGTCCTTTGTCTCAACCTCCTCAAAGTCACCTTCTGCATTCTCACTCTGCACATCAGTTCAGATACTTTCACCTGGGGGGGAAATTAGAAGATGTGGCACAAGGTGATTCACAGATCACATGGGAGCTGGAAGAGTGGGGAGTGGATGAGGGTATGTCACTTTCCCAGTGGAGGCTGAGGAGACGCCTGCCAATGGCTTCGGAGCTGTGTGAATCCAGAACCCATAGGTACTTGCCTCCAAAAAAAGATACTTGTGGTCAGTCTCCGCGGATGTGCAATAATGGACAGGTGAGATTTTTTAGTCTTCAGCTGTGATTTGCTGTATCGGAAATCTTTTCTTCATTCTCGACATCAATGCAGCATATTAGCAGTTTCATTTAAATCTGCAGCAGGCCCCTACCTAAGAAATGGCCAGGGACCAATCAGTTCCAATCAGTCCAATTAGCGTCAGCTGTGGCTCAGTGGGTAGCACACTAGCCTCTGAGTCAGAAGATTGTGGTTCAAGTCCTACTCCAGGAACTTGAGCACATAAATCTAGGCTGACGTTAAACCAAGGCCTCATATCCCCTCTCGGTGGATGTAAAAGATCCCTTGGCACTATTTCGAAGAATAGCAGGGGAGTTATCCCTGCTGTCCTGGCCAATATTTAACCTTCAATCAACATAACAAAAGCAGATTATCTGGTCATTATCACATTGTTGTTTGTGGGGATTTGCTGTGCACAAGTTGGCTGCCGCGTTTTGCACAATACAACAGTGACCACACTCCAAAAGTACTTCATTGGCTGTAAAGCGCTTTGAGACATTTGGTGGTCATGAAAGGCACTATATAAATGCAAGACTTTCTTTCTTTTTCCTCCACCTCCACAGGCTGCAGCTTTGGTGGAAATTGGGGAGAGAATAGACAACACCTTAGATGCTGCCTTCCAGACCATGGTGGACAGGATGCAAGCTGCTGTCTTTCTGGGATTCCATCCATCCTGCTGATCAGTGGGGGCACAGTTTCAGAGCCCTGCGAAATGGCAATGTTTGGCGTCAATTGGCTTGAAACTCCCATCAGAGCACCACAGCAGTACAATATGAGAGGCAACACCAGTTGCTCAGGAACAATTCCAGAGTTGCAACCAGTAGTGGCTCCCTGTCAAGAGCAAGGTGCCAGGGCACCTCAGACCCATGAGCCTTTTGTACAATATGAATAGCCAACTACCTCTCGTACTACTAGTCCTCAGGTTGCACCTAGAAGAAGCACTAAAACAAGTGAAATAAAGGCACATTCAGCCAGCCAGGGTAAGAATAATGTTACAAAAGAGTAGATTGGCTTCCGTACACTTTGAACATTATTGTAATAAAATAGAATGTGCACTGGTGTGTTTTGCTATTAGAGTCAAATAGGAAAGGGTGCACTTATTTGGTATTCATTTAATCAGGTGATGATTATTGGAACACATATAGGGGCAAAGAGGACTGCTGAATTGAGGGAATGTTATTTTATTTGAAAATGGGAGGTGGGGGATGCTCTGATTGTGAAGGTAGATTGTGTTATACAGAAGAGAAGACTTCAGTGATGAGATATGCTCTGATGGTCCTTGCAGCAGTTGCTGAGGAGCCCTCTGAATGGAGCTCATTGTGATGCTCTCCTTCATGTAATTCTGCCTCCAACAAAGCTAGGGCTGCCTCCCCACCAACATCAAACCTCAGCCCTTTTTGAATGGTGAAGTTGTGAAGGGCACAGCAGGCTACAATATGCATGACACATGATCTGAAGCACACTGCAAAGCCCCTCCCAACCTGTCTAGGCAGCAAAAGGGTCCCTTTACGACCCCAAAGGTCCTTCAATGACCAAACCTGTAGAGCCATGTACTTTGTTCGAGTGCTCCTCTGCTGCTTTGCAGATCACTCCTGGTGTAAATGGCTTCTGCCCCATTTTGCGACCAAAAAAATTACTTACACTGTAATGACACCAAAAACAGCATGAAAGTTCAACCTTCATGACCACGCAATTCCAATGGCTTGGTATGATAGATACACAGTGGTTCTCTATGAGGGAGTGAGGTGAGCCAGCATATAGGGATTAAACAAGATCAGCCAGTGTTGCGCTCCATCTAAGTTTCACCAGAAGTGAAAATGGGAGAGAATGAGCCATCCCTAGCAACAGTGCAGCCATGCAAATGAAGAGATTAGGCATGTATGATATCATCTGTTCTAATTCCGCCCTAGAAATCGCCCAAGTAAGATATGCCACTGTAAAACAGGGATATCTTAGACCAACAGCTGAGGATGGTTTATGCTGGATTCTTAAAGATGAATTACTGTGCTTTATTGTGCTGCTAGATTGAGACTTGTTACTTTGGAGTAATTTTCTTGGAAAACTTTTTTTCACTTCCGCTGCTCCCACAAACCCATGAATGTTTCAGCCCTCTCAGGCATAGGGCACCAATTGCTGGTAGGACAAATGCCTTTGTCCTGTCCAGCAATATGAAAATGAGCTGACCTCATGATTTTGGGCAGGGTCGATCTTGGGGCCATTGGACAAGTGGAAATCCTGCCCTGTCACATCACCTGGTGGTAGATTGTGGAACTTAACTAATACTGAACATACATTATACGTGACAATAGCACCTTCATATAAATGTTGTTATTGTTCATCAATTAGCTTGGATATTTCAATTCTAATGAATTATATAGACCTGAAACGTCCATCTCCATAAATGCTGTCTGACCTGCTGAGGGTTTCCAGCAGTTTCTCTTTTTATTTCAGGTTTCTAGCATCCACAGTATTTTGCTTTTTGTTTAGATATTTCATCTCTGTTGAACTGCATGATCAGAGCATAAAGCTAAATCTGCACCACACAAGAAACGCCTAATTAGCACTCACAATGCCTTGAGATACATTGGAATCAATCCACAAAGGATTATAGTGCCCATTAAACCCATCTTTTCCTTACCTCTTTACCTAATTAATTTTTAACATACGCTACAAATAGAATGCATAATGAAGACTTGTGAGCTGTGTTGTTGCTTGTGAGTTATGAGGTCAGTGCACTTGTGGGTTATAAATCATGTCTTTGTAATATATCTTCTGTTCTGGTAGTAGGGTAACAAAGTGTTACAGCCTGAAAAGATACTCAATTACACACTAATTAAGTAGCTTAGTCACACATGTCCTTAATTTTCAGTGGAGAAACAGTTGAGATAAATTAAGGATATCTTCGCATCATCACAAAACCAATCATCCTTACAAAATGGAAACAGAAAGACAGACAACAGAAATGAAATTACTCAGTACTGAAATCAAACTAAAGAATCAAGATGGAGCTAAATGAGACTCAGACTTCACTTGTATTTATCCTCAGACACAGGCAGAAAATTACAACATTTATGATCAAAGACTTTTAGAGTCAGATAAATTAAAAGTGGAAGATGAGGTGCAGAGCTCTAAGACGTCAGCGTGAAGCACAGCACGGCTTGGATTGCCCACCCACATGACAGAGTGGTCCCAAAGCCCACCAATGTCAAACTTCTGCCAGTCCACCACTATTTCCTCCCAGAATGTTCATTGGCTTATTGCCACTGGGAAAGAAGGCAAGCCAGTTAAAGGGAGACCTTGCACCTCCAGACACTGCAAGAAAGCTGAGGGAGCAGCTGTCTCGGGCATGGCAGCAGCAACAAATGCACCAAGTTACCAGCTGAATTTGGGGAGGTGCTGTTGCCAGAGGCGAAGGCAAGAATGGACCAATCTGATGGACTCACAAAGGTGGCCAGATACCTTTGACAAAGGCAAACCACTGATGCCAACACATATTCTCTGCCACTAATAGAGCTTTCACTCACTTTTAGAGCCTCATACTCATTCTCTCTCATCGTCTGGATGTTAGGAGATGGTTTCCACACATATGGTTGAGATGATGAAAGTATCTCACAACTTGGAGACCGTGATAGTTTGGGAGGTTGCTGCGGCATCAAGACGCCACAAAGAACACTGGTGGCTTCTGGAGTGACTGCCACCATTGCTTCCATAGATGCTTTCAGCTGAACATTAATAGAATTAAAGCTTTTCCTAATCATAAAATTGAGGGAGTTCTCATATCAGGCTTGGAGTGCCACATTCGTGCTGTCAATGCTCTCTCACTCTCTATTTGTTTGCTTCCATTGGGAGAGGTATGAATTATGTAGTCCTCCTGAATAGAACATTAGTGACCGTTTTGATGCAATGGTGAGCATGTGCTGATCAATGTTCCCTCTAATTTGTTTGGCCATTAAACGGGCTGTGTGGGCCATTCAAAGTTCCGCGCATGGTCAGTTTTTCTATTTAAAACTCGGCTCACTGGCTGCGCGAGACCTGCAGAGTATTGTGCGGCCCTGCAGCCTAAAGGAAACATTGATGTGGATTGGAAGGATACAGTTGCAAAGAAATTCATGGCAGGGTAGACCTTAATTGGTATAACTGATGCAGTTCTCCTGGTTGAAGTGGGCTGTAGATTTTCAGCCAGCAGTTGACACACTAACCTCTACTGCTGATTCTCCAATCCATGCTCCCAGGAGTTCAACTTCACAAAATGTATTCTATTGTGTTAAGTTCTCCATAATGTGTGGTATGAGATTATAATGGGAAAAATGGATAGGCAGCCCTTGCGCACTCTGACTGATGCATCAGCACCTTACCCTCCCAGTGTACAATATCTGTTCTATACATGGGCTTCACTGTAAACCTGTTTGCTTGCCTTCCTCTGCCAAGCCAGATTCTCTGCAGACCCTTCCACCTCCACCAAGATCATAATGGTGTTCTCTTGTTGCAAACCTGCTGCTATTATACTGCAAATAGCAGCCTCAAACCAGTATCTGCATATTGCATTGCACTGCTGGAAGACCCCAGCTAGACCTGCTATACCAAGTTACACTGGAATATTAAAGTTCAGGAGCAAGCTGGATAAAAATTCTAGATTAGATTTGATGGGCTAAATAGCCTATTTCTGTGTTGTAACATTCTACGATTCTACTCTGAACTGCTCAAGTGTGTTATGATGCATTTGCAGAACTCTGCACCCCAGGGCCTACTTTTTACAGTTAAGAGCTGGTGACCAGAAGCCACTCATCACTAATAACATTAAAAGAGTCAATATATTTAAACCTCCCATGGGTCAACTGAGCACTATTGAAATGTTATTTTGCACCAGGCTAGGGTAATATTGCACCCAGTGTGAAGACCAAATGGTGTGAGGCTGTCTACTTTAGAGCACTTGAAAGGCACATAACTAACTTGACTCCCAAGTTATAGTTCCTCTTTTGTGTCAATGTGTATCACAAACATTCTACATCAATGGAAAGTAGTCATTTAATAGCAGCCAAATATCCTAATCAATCTCATATGGAGATGTAGGGACAGAGCAGTTTGGTACAAGTATATTAAATCATTCATGTGGAATAGTGGCAGTCATAAAATATACCCAATTAAGGATAAGGTTTTACCTAATGTATGAGATCATACAGAATTCAAAGGAGTACATGACAATAAAACTGTAGAAACAAAGTGAACATCAAAGCCTCTGATGGGGAGTCAGGGACAAAGGGTTATCAATTTTAAATGTTCAATAGGAGAGTGAGGAGAGAGATTAGCAGAAATGTCCTTAAGTAGAGAGCTGTTGAAGCATGGGATGCTTTGCCACAGGGAATGGTTGAGGCAGCGACCATTTAATCTTTTAAGGATAAATTGAATAAATAATTGAAGGAAATGAATGCACAGAGACAGAGGGCAATGGTACACACACGACGGGCCAAATGATTTCCTATGTGCTGTAAACTTCTATGATTTTATTATTCTATAGTTCATAGACATTTCTTTAAATTATTAAAGAATCAATGAATATGAATCAAGTCTATTTACATAAGCTTAAAAGATTGTGCTATGTATTGTTGCAATGTAAATGATTCAACATGGAATGCTAGGAGCTGAGACTGTCAGAAGTGATGAGGTGGATTCATAAAATAGTTGTAATCTGAAGAGAAATTGTGGAGTCAGATTGGTTCTTTAGATCAGCTCAAGTAATTGTTTTCTTTTTAGTTGCATTCAGTTTCTCATCTGGCCATCTGCCATTAGATACTAATGGGTTTCTACAGTTTTCAGATTCTTTCAACCTTAGTTGTTGACGTTTTTGGCCTGCAATACATCAAGCCCTTTAATAGCTTTTAGATGCCTCTTTGTGCCTAGATGTATATTTTCAGTTTTAAAAACTGGCAATACTTTGAGTGTCACAATTGAAAGCTTGGCTTTCTAGCATGCATTTACAAACTACTCTATTTTACACTCTTTACTGAGCATGTATGTACACTTGGGTGGAAGAAATTAGCCACATAGTCAAACTTAGTTTTACTTTTCCATTGGTGACATTTTTTGTGTCTTCAAAGGGATCTTCTATAGCAGAGATTGACAACAACAACAACTTGCATTTATATTGCACCTTTAATGTAGTAAGGCTCTTCAGAAAAGCATAATCAAAGAAAATTTGTCCCTGAGCCACATAAGGAGATATTAAGACAGGTGAGCAAAAGCTTAGTCAAAGAGGTAGGTTTTAAGGAGTGCATGGAAGGAGGAGAGAGAGGCAGGGATGTATAGGCAGGGAATTCCAGAGATTTGTGTCTAGGCATAATTGTAGATCTTGGAGCGCTGTAGGGCTGGAGGAGATTACGGCGATAGGGAAGGGCAAGACCATGGAGGGATTTGAAGACAAGGATTAAAATTTTAAAATTGAGGCGTTGCTGTACCGGAAGCCAATGTAGGTCAGTGAGCAAAGTGGTGATGGGTGAGTGGGACTCGGTGCAACTTAGAACTTAATCAGCAGAATTTTGGATGAGCTCAAGTTTATGTAGGGTGGAAGATGGGAAGACGGCCAAGAGAGCATTGGAATAGTCAAGTCCCGAGGTAACAAATACAAGGATGAGAGTTTCACAGCAGATAAGCTGAGGCATGGGCGGAGCCGGGCCATGTTACTGTGGTGGAAGTACACGGTCTTGGTGATGGATCTGATATGTGGTGGGAAGCTCATTTCGGGTTCAAGTACGACACCGAGGTTGCGAACGGTCTGGTTCAGCCTCAGACATTTGCCAGGGAAAGGGATGGAATCGAGGCTAAGGGAATGGAGTTTGTGGTGGGGACCGAAGACAGAGGCCTCAGTCTTCCCAATATTTAGTTGGAAGTCCTTGAAAACTTACGGCTGGATTTTCGGCTTTCCTGATTTCGGGACGTTAATCATGGCGGGGCAGTAAAGCTACTGCCTGAAAAAAAGTTGTGCCCTCGACTGGGAAATTCGGCAAAAAATGAGGATCCATGATCGGGGATGCCCGAGCCGAAAATCGCGGCGTTAAAAAAGTTTTGTTGTTTAGTGCCCTGCAACATAACGTTGTATATTGTATGGTTTAATTTTGGTGGGAGAAGTTTTTGTGACTTTGTTGCAGTAAAATTTATGAATCATCATTTGCCATTGGTGTCTTGTGCATAATTCCAACCTTCACTGGAGATGTGCATTCATGGGCACACATACCGTGTCCAGTATAAGCTCCATCTCTCACCTTCCTCCATTTAGGAGAGTTGGTCCATTATGAGCTGGCGACGTGCGACTCTTGGCCCAGCAACATCTCCACGCTGCCTCCCCTGTACAAGGTGTGGCTATCCAATTGGGGCCTTGTCAGGCTTCTCTTCATTGTCCACCACCTCCTGAGGTGGGCCTGCAATCCCCAATGGCAATGACTGGCCCCTCATGATGGCCAAGTTGTGCAACATGCAGCATACCACAATGAATTTGGATACCTGTCGAGGGGAGTATTGAAGGCTGCGTCCAGAGCGATCCAGGCATCGGTCTGCCTGTAGGAGATGGCATATCTCTGTCAGCACTTTCAGAAGCGCAGCCTTCTCACACACTGCTCCTTAGAGAGCTGGAGGTATGAGTGTTGGTGCGTGTAAACCTGTGGGGGGGTAAGCCTTCCACCCCAGACGTCTTCGGCCTCATCTGTGGGTCGACATGGCCAAGAGTCCTTCTTCTACCTTGACACCACTCGGCAATAGCATGGAGCATGATACGCTGGCGAGCTAGTAATGCCCCCATTAAATTTACTCACCTTGTAAGGGCACTGTAATGGCAGATAAAAGAGCTGTTTGCAAGTTGGAGCTTCACACAGTGTGCTGTGCCCAACCGTTACACTCAATGTGACCTACGATGTAGGATTCTCATCCCTCCATTTAGAAATGCTGCCAATAATGCCTGCTGTACCCTGGGATCAGCTGGCTTTTCAGACGTTTTCTGGGGTGGGCGTTAAATGAGGCGTTAGGGCCAAATTTTGCATCCGGGGCGCTAGCGGAGTGTTGCATGACAATTGACGTTATGATCTCAGTGAAACTAAAGGGCAGATGTTAAGTTTTTGCGCCACCGCAAACCATGAGCTGAATTTACTGGGCGGGAGCTAAAAGCTGAACACCCAGCGTAATGCCCAAAAACAGCATTTACCGCTCCACCGGGGCGCAAACAGAGGCGCAAAAGAGCCGAAAATCCAGATCTACATCTTTGACTAAGCTTTTGGTAACCTGTCCTAATATTTTCTTATTTGGCTCAGTGTCAAATTTTGTCTGATAACGCATCTGTGTATTACCTTGGGACATTTTTATTTTGTTCCTGGGATATGGGCGCAGCTGGCAAGGACTGCATTTATTGCCCATCTCTAATCGTCCTTGAGAAGGTGATGGTGAGTTGCCTTTTTGAACCGTTGCAGTCCGCGTGGTAAAGATACTCCCATAGTGCTGTTAGGGAGGGATTTCCAGGATTTTGGCATAGCGACGATGAAGGAATAGCAACTTATTTCCAAGTCAGGATGGTGTGTTACTTGGAGAGCAACTTGGAAGTGGTGAGTTCTCATGTACTTGTCCTTCTAGGTGGTAGAGGTTGTGGGTTTTGGAAGTGCTGTCAAAGAAGCCTTGACGAGTTGCTGCAGTGCATCTTGTAGATGGTACACACTGCAGCCACGGTGCATAAGAACATAAGAATTAGGAACAGGAGTAGGTCATCTAGCCCCTCGAGCCTGCTCCGCCATTCAAAAAGATCATGGCTGATCTGGCCGTGGACTCGGCTCCACTTACCCGCCCGCTCCCCATAACCCTTAATTCCCTTATTGGTTAAAAATCCATCTATCTGTGATTTGAATACATTCAATGAGCTAGCCTCAACTGCTTCCTTGGGCAGAGAATTCCACAGATTCACAACCCTCTGGGAGAAGAAATTACTTCTCAACTCGGTTTTAAATTGGCTCCCCCGTATTTTGAGGTTGTGCCCCCTAGTTCTAGTCTCCCCAACCAGTGGAAACAGCCTCTCTGCCTCTATCTTGTCTATCCCTTTCATTATTTTAAATGTTTCTATAAGATCACCCCTCATCCTTCTGAACTCCAACGAGTAAAGACACAGTCTATTCAATCTATCATCATAAGGTAACCCCCTCATCTCCGGAATCAGCCGAGTGAATCGTCTCTGTATCCCCTCCAAAGCCAGTATATCCTTCCTTAAGTAAGGTGACCAAAACTGCACGCAGTACTCCAGGTGCGGCCTCACCAATGGTGGAGGGAGTGAATGTTTAAGGTGGCCAATCAAGCAGGCTGCTTTGTCCTGGATGGTGTCAAGCTTCTTGAGTGTTGGAGCTGCACACATCCAGGCAAGTGGAGTTACTATGTTTAAGGCACTATACAAATGCAAGTTGTTGTTGTTGTTGTTGTTGAAATGTCTGCTCATCCAGCACTGGATGTCGGACAAGCAGTATGACAAATCTGAGACAGTAAAGGGGTCGAGAGAGGTGATGGTGAAGTAGAGCTGTGTGCCCGTCACTGTAAATTTGGAACTTGACATTGTGTTTTCGGATGATGCTGTCGAGAGGCAGCATCCAGATGAGAAATAGGAGAGAGCTAAGGATAGATCCTTGGGTTCTCCAGAGGTAATAGTGTGGGAGCAGGAAGAAAGGCTACTATGGGTGATTCTCAGGCTAAAAATGGATAGAGAAGAATGGAACCAGGCAAGAGCAGTCCCACCTAGCTGGATGATGGAAGAGAGGCATTAGAGGAGGATTTGACTGTGTCAAAGGCTGCAGACAGGTCAAGAAGGATGTGGAAGGATAGTTTACCACAGTCACAGTCACAAAGGATGTCATTTGTGATTTTGATAAGGGCTGTTTCAGTACCGTGGCGGGGCTGAAACCTGATCGGAGGGATTCAAACATGGGTTGCAAGAAAGATGGGCATGGAACTATGAGGTGATATCACATTCAAGGGCTTTGGAGATGAAAGAGTGGTTGGAGATGTGGCGGTAGTTTCCAAAGACAGAAGGGTCAAGGTTTTTTTTTTCAGGAGATGGATGATGATGGCAGATTTGAAGGGGAGGGCGACAGTACATGAGGAGAAGGAACTGTTAACAATATCAGCTCATCTGAGGGCCAGGAAGGGAAGTTGGGTTGTTTGCAGCTTGGTGGGAATAGGGTCAAGGGAGCAGGAGGTGGGTCTCATGGAGAAAGATGAGCTCAGAGAGGGCATGATGGGAGTCAGGTTAGAAACTAGAGAAGGATGTGAATTCATGGCTAGCGCAGGGAGGACCTTAGAGGAATTTTGGCCTGGAGGGCTAGGAGAAGGGAAGAAAGCAGAAGAGGCAGTTGAATGAATGGTCTCAACCTTTGTGACAAAAAATTCCATGAGTTCCTTGCACTTGTTATAGAGGTGAGGGTGGAGAAGGCAGGGGAGAGGGGTTTAAGAAGATGGTTTGTAGTGGAGAAGAGACGTCAGGGGTTATCTTTGCAGTTTTGGAGAGCAGGCCCCGATAGTGCATTATGTCATCCAACCAGATCGAGCGATGAATGGGTAAACCAGTTGTCCACCATAGACATTCAAGTCTGAATCCCTTGGACTTAGGGGAGTGGATATGAGGGCCACACCAGGGGGAATGACCAGGATGAGAGAGAGTAATGATTTTAATGGGGGAAAAGGCATCAGCGGTGGTGGTGAGGATGGGATTGAGCAGAAATGTTGTGCTGAATGGATGGCCAAAAGGAATTTGAAAGTGCAGTTGTAAGTGACTTGGGGGAATGTTTTTTTCCAGGGGTGAACACAGAAGGAAGTTGGGTTGGGAGGAGGAAGGGGATGTGGAAGGAGAAGGATAAATAGATTTTATTCCTTCAAAACCCATTCAATTGTCCCTTCCTTCAGTCAATCTACCTTTTCTTCACATCAAACTACTGTACTCCCATGCATCTGTACTGCTTAATTTGATTGTAGTTCCAGGAAATGGAATATATGTATAAGTATGACTGAATGAAAAGTGTATTATTATATTCACATGAGGATGCCATTATAGGAAAGATCTTATAAAACTGTCCATTCATGTGGTACTGTCATAGTATTAGATGCTTTGGGGTAATTTTAACCACCCAAAATGGATGACTTTGAGTAGGGTGGGAGATTAAAAAATTAAAAATCTGAAACAGGAACCCACCTGCCCACTTCCGGTTTTAACGGAGGTGGGATGAGGGGCGGACGACCAATCCACTCACAGGAGGTGGTTGATCGTTGAAATGTTTTAAGGAGGCTGCGTACTTCCATTTTAACAGTGTTTCTATTTTTAACCACAGTCGGCTGGGTTTCCCAGGCCTCAGGAAACCCGGCAGGTAAAAGCAGACGAGAAGGGCTGGATCCATAAGATAAGTAACTTTACAGCACTGCTTGTGGCCTAGGAGGGGTAGGAATGTTTCCTCCAGGCCCAACAAGGCCAACAGCATCCCCACCTCCCCCCACTCCCCACGATCTGGCTGCTTCCACCATTGGATCGAACTTCACAACCACAATCACAACCACAATCTTGCTCCCCCTACCCACTGATCACCATCTACTCCCCCCAACCACCATCTACCCCCACCCACTGACCACCATCTGCTTCCCCCGACCACCATCTACTCCCCCGACGACCATCTACTCCCCCCGACCACCATTGCTCCCCCGAACACCATCTACTCCCCCCGACCACCATTAGCTCCCCCGACCACCATCTACTCCCCTGACCACCATCTACTCCTCCCGACCACCATCTGCTCCCGCTTGATTGCCATCTGTTCCCCCCGACCACGTTCTACCCATCACTACCATTTCCCCCCACTCCTCGCAATCTCTCCCACTCCTCCATTAGACCGATAATGATCGCTCCCTAGCTGCTGCTCCACTGTATACATCTGCTGTAGGCTTCACTGTCAATCAGGCTGGCTGTCGGGTGGGAAATCTGGAGAAAAAATGTAAAAGAATTCGGACATTCGGGAAACCCGTACCTCTGGGTTTCCCGTCCATAATTCCACCCTCCACCCCTGCACTGAACACGTCTCAGAGATAATATTGGGGCCTTTAAATCAGATGCTAAAGACAGAAAGGAAGCTGGGAAGAATGCCACAAAACTACTTAAAGAGATAATCTAATAGCAATAATGCAGGACATAAAATTTGTTACTCTTTGAAAACTATTAATTTATTAAATTTTATTTTTTATTGTATATGAAAGAGAAAAATATAGACCACTGTACAAGAATTTACATTAACATTTAATTTTACCAGTATTTGAAATATTCATTGGCCTATCTGCCCTCTCTAAATAAACTGTTAAATTGCTTATTCTACTGGCAAACTATTGCATGCCTCATACTATTAGGCTTGTTTGAGTATTCAGGGTCCTTTTATCATCCTCCAAATTTATTGTAAATCTATATGCTGCCTGTTACACTTCTGATGTGTCTACTAGTTGTTTGCCCTATCATCTTATTGTTAGTGATTTCCTGCTGTTTCAATATGGTAGACCAATCTGTAACTCCACACACTCATTTCATCAAATAAAGCCTTACCTGGTTCTTGACCAAATGCCATGAGACAGGCTGCATTAACATTTTTAACTAACTCATGATTTTCACAAACTGGACTATTCTTCTCAATATTTCTGTAAACTGGGCACTCCAGCTTGTGACTAGATGAGTTCCACCCATATCCATAATTATTAATTACCTTGAGGCAAATCTCCTGCTTTGAACAGTCTGTGAGGTGCTGGACAGGTTAGTGAATTATCTTAACCTAGATTATATTCAGATTGGCTTATCGCCATGCAATGTATGGCTCTTCACTTTCTGTCCAACTCTTCCTATCCAATTTAATTTCCTTTTACATTGATTGTAAATAGATCTCTTCACTCTCTGTATCAAGCAACCAAGGGTCTCCATTGATGATCTTTTTGTGTTTACCATTTCCACATTATTAATGACTTGGAAGAAGGGACTGAGTGTAACATAGCCAAGTTTGCTGACAATTCAAAGATGAGAGGAAAAGCAATGTGTGAGGAGGACACAAAAAATCTGCAAAAGAGCATAGACAGGCTAAGTGAGTGGGCAAAAATTTGGCAGATGGAGTATAATGTTGGAAAGTGCAAGGAAAAAATCAAAGAGCAAGTTATTATTTAAATGGAGAAAGATTGCAAAGTGCTGCAGTACAGCGGGACCTGGGGGTACTTCTGCATGAAACACAAAAGGATAGTATGCAGGTATAGCAAGTGATCAGGAAGGCCAATGGAATCTTGGCCTTTATTGCAAAGGGTATGGAGTATAAAAGCAGGGAAGTCTTGCTACAGCCATACAGGGTATTGGTGAGGACACACTTGGAATACTGCGTGCAGTTTTGGTTTCCATATTTACGAAAGGATATACTTGCTTTGGAGGCAGTTCAGAGAAGGTTCACTAGGTTGATTCCAGAGATGAGGGGATTGACTTATGAGGAAAGGTTGAGTAGGTTGGGCCTCTACTCATTGGAATTCAGAAGAATGAGAGGTGATCTTATTGAAACATATAAGATTATGAGGCGGCTTGACAAGGTGGATGCAGAGAGGATGTTTCCACTGATGGGGGAGACTCGAACTCGAGGGCATGATCTTAGAATAAGGGGCTGCCCATTTAAAACTGAGATGAGGAGAAATTTCTTCTCTCAGAGGGTTGTAAATCTGTGGAATTCACTGCCTCAGAGAGCTGTGGAAGCTGGGACATTGATTAAATTTAAGACAGAAATAGACAGTTTCTTAAACGATAAGGGGATAAGGGGTTATGGGGAGCGGGCAGGGAGGTGGAGCTGAGTCCATGATCAGATCAGCCATGATCTTGTTGAATGGCGGAGCTCGAGGAGCTGTATGGCCTACTCCTGTTCCTATTTCTTATGTTCTTATTAATTCTGCTCAAAATATCCAGGTCAGTTGGATTGCAAAAGGACAGTTCTAAAACTAAGCTGAAAAGGAAGGTTGTACTCAAAGATAAAAAAAGCAATTTTAAGTTACTGAATTGTTATCTAAGACTTCTATGTTGAGACAGAGTTATCAAACATGATCAATTGTTTTGTTTATTGCTGCCACCAAAGCCAACATATGCACTGATGAGGTAAGACCCTAAAACTAATCATCCAGACACAAGGGACAATTAGACATCAATAATAGTCAGGCTTAACAGTGCAGGCCTTATTTCTCAACCTTATAACAATCAATGTTTGGTAGTGGATTAAAAGCTTTTTAATCTTGAAGGGGAATACGTCAACCAGCTCCCCATTAATCCTTTAATATATACATTACTGTTACATTAAAGTAAATGTTCTTTTTTGAAAGATGTTGAAAATATTGTAGAACCTAATAAAGAACAGGCTTACATTACATTAATATGGCTCCAACATATTTACAGTCGATGAAGAAACAAGTTTTGCTTTCTTCCTTTTTTTGTCACTTTGCTCCTCTCCCCTTCTTCTCACCTGAAGGCATTAGCTCCATGCTGGAGTATGGCTTCATAGGCACCAGTCATCCTCTAGTACCATACCCAAGTGACCATAGTGAGGGCCAGGATGCTATCTCAGTACAGGAAATCGGGTGGCACCACAGCCTCGCCTGATGTTCATAAATGAGTAATTCCAGCACGAGTCACTGAATTCCATGAAGGAGAAGGAACCCTGGCTGATTTTCATCTCTCTAATCCAGGGCTGCTGGTAGGGTTGCCAACTCTGGTTGGATGTATGCTGTGATGTTTTATCACGTGACATTTGGTCCTGTGAGGTTTGGTCTGTAACATCAAACCATGTGACATTTGGTCACCTGACTATCTCCATGAATACCCCGTTGAAGGTAAGGGTTTAAGTAAATTCGTGTGAACTCAAAATAGAGGCAATCAGCGTAAATATGCAAACAAACAAAGCCAGACAGATCAGGAAAGTCAAAAATGTAATCCTCGTCTGTATTGTTAGCCCATCTCAGTCTGGTGGCAGTAGGGGTGCTACAGTTAACCAAAGCACCACTGGGAAAGGAAGGGAAAGCATCAGCTAGGGCTCCATCTCCTGATCACTTGCTGCTATGCTCGTCACAAGTTTGTAAGAAAGCCTGATTAACCTTTGGCAGGGGTAACACTACTTCTGTCTACTTCTTTTCTTTCGGTTGCATCCCACCTTGTTTGGCAGATCTCAGTCTGAGGAGTGTATTAATAGCAAGTTTTTCCATAATCACTTAATAAAAACATTTGGGGGAATTCTGAGGCACCCCGCACAGTGAAAACCACAAAAATCATGGGGAAGGTCTTACTGCCCAGTTCCCGCGATCCCCATGCCGGCACCATTTTCCCAGGACTGTATAGGGGAAATGGTGGATTGTTATATGATGAATTTTAAGTCGAGGTCCCATAATGTCAATAGGACCCCAACTGTCATTTTCAAACTCAACAAGTTGGAATGTGCACACCCTGACAGCATTAGCTTGCGGTCCACCTGAAGAGGTGCCTAAAGATAAATACATTTTTATTTTTGTGGGGACAGGCAGGAGTGCTGCCACCAACCCCCACCACCCCCATCTCCTGAGAACAAACCCCATCCCACCCCCCAACTACTGAGCTACCTTTTTCCAGGCCCAAAGGCCGAATATTATGGGGGCTCGGAGCCAGAGCCCTTGTTTGCCACCTGAGGGCATTATGTTAATGAGGTCCAGCTCTCAAAATGGAGCAGGCCTCCTGCTGGCCTTATCAGACAGCTCGCCAGCATACTCCACCAGCCAAACACCCAAAGAATGCTTGAAGGAAAAATGGAGGTTCATCTGCTGAGGTCAGCAAAATCCGTGGAGAAATGGTATGAATAGCTAAAAAAGGCCATAATGGGAGGCAGAATCAGCCAAGGGGACTGGTGTCTGCCATAAAGTGTTGGGAAGGTTTTCCAGTGTTGGGTGAGAAAAGAAAAAAGACTTGCATTTAACAAGGGCATGAACCTGACATAGCATGGATCAGGAATGATAGTGGGGCCACTGAACTGGGTGGCAGAGAGGGCAAGGGTCGTGCCTTTCTTCCACTGCCCATTCCACAAGGAGAGCTGCTCAGGTGTTCTCGTTGCAATATGGGGAAGCCCCCCTAACTGTTTTAGGAGGATTTTAATGAGTCTTACATGTGTTGCAGACCTTGGGTCTCCTTGCCTGCCATTGGATTATCAGCCACCATTAATACGGAATGAACATTAGAACATAAGAATTAGGAGCAGGAATAGGCCATACCTATATATCAGTGACCAAAACCTCCAGTCAGACTAGACATCAGAAGAATCATTTCCACTAAGCAGTGGATAGGTAAATTGGCTTGTAACAACAAGCACGTAACGCTGTGTTCATTAACTTCTTCAATCAAAGAGTTGGAGAAATGGGTCCCAAAAAATCCCCTGCTTTACACTTGTCCAAAGATATCTCCTTTTTGAGAAACATCTGAATGAATATACGTCTACAGAGATAGCTCATGAAAAGGTACAGCAAGTGATCAGAAAGGCCAATGGTATCTTGCCCTTTATTGCAAAGGGGATGGAGTATAAAAGCAGGGAAGTCTTGCTACAGCTATATAAGGTATTGGTGAGGCCACACCTGGAATACTGCGTGCAGTTTTGGTTTTCATATTTACGAAAGGATATACTTGCTTTGGAGGCAGTTCAGAGAAGGTTCACTAGGTTGATTCCGTGGGTGAGAGGGTTGACTTATGAGGAAAAGTTGAGTAGGTTGGGCCTCTACTCATTGGAATTCAGAAGAATGTGAGGTGATCTTATCGAAACATATAAGATTATGAGGGGGCTTGGCAAGGTGGATGCAGAGAGGATGTTTCCACTGATGGGGGAGACTAGAACTAGAGGGTATGATCTTAGAATATGAGGCCGCCCATTTAAAACAGAGATGAGGAGAAATTTCTTCTCTCAGAGGGTTGTAAACCTGTGGAATTCACTGCCCCAGAGAGCTGTGGAAGCTGGGACATTGAATAAATTTAAGACAGAAATAGACAGTTTCTTAAACGATAAGGGGATAAGGGGTTATGGGAAGTGGGCGGGGAAGAGGAGCAGAGTCCGTGATCAGATCAGCCATGATCTTATTGAATGGCGGAGCAGGCTCGAGGGGCCTTATGGCCTACTCCTGTTCCTATTTCTTACGTTCTTATGTTCTTATGAAATCAACTCAAGGCCTCTTGGGAATCATAGGCTAGAATTTCCACTTTTGTGCAGATCACCCAAAAATGGGCGTTATTTCCTGTGTTGGTGGTAAATATAGGTTTTGAGATTGCTGGATTATCGCCCATTTTCAAAACCCCAACTTTCCATTTTATAAAATGGGCATTAGCATTAAATTTTTCGACTTTCTGCCGTAAACTGTCAGCAACCATAGCAACGCCATGGCAACGGTCATTTCCTGCGTTTCAGGAGGTCACGGGTCATCAATACATGTGCAGAAGAGGAGAGAGAGAGAGAGGGAGCAGAGAGGAATTGAAAGCGTGTGTGGGTGTGTTGTGTGAGTGTTTAGCTGTTGTGGGAGGTAGGAGGGAGATTTACCAGCAGCAAAATGACTTGTGAGTGCAAATAATGTTGTTCCCACAGAGTTTTTTGGGAAAAAACTATAGTTAAAATGGAAGGGATGGAGGAGGCGACACAGCACACTGTGGAGACTGAGGATGCTGGCGAAACCAGTGAGCTGGGAGAGGAACTACTGGGAGGACGAAAACGAGCTCGGAGATACTCCAACGAGGCAAATGCCTCCCTCCTGCAGGAGGTGGAGTCACGCTGGGGTCAGTTGACCAAGGGAGGGCATGGGAAGCCCACCCCAAAGGTCTACCAGAAGATATGGGCCGACATAGCTGAGGTGTTCTCGTTGGCGACAAACGATGTGCGTGAGGGTATCCAGTGCCGCAAGCGCTGGAATGACCTTGTCGGATCCGCCAGAGTAAGTATTACATTTAATTACATTTATTTATATATTTATATAATTGGAATTGTAAGTGTAATGAGTGATTAAAATCAGATGTGATGTCTTGCACTTATACCGGGAATGTTTTACTCAAAGCCTGCGTTGACGGTGTACGTCTTTAGGTAAATAATGATAATTTTCATAATAATCATGATTAAATCTGTCATTGAAACATAGAAACATAGAAATTAAGTGCAGGAGCAGGCCATTCGGCCCCTCGAGCTTGCATTGCCATTCAATAAGATCATGGCTGAACATTCAACCTCAGTATCCCTTTCCTACTTTCTCTCCATACCCCTTGATCCCTTTGGCCGTAAGGGCCATATCTAACTCCCTTTTGAATATATCTAATGAACTGGCCTCAACAACTTTCTGCGGTAGAGAATTCCACAGGTTAACCACTCTCTGAGTGAAGAAGTTTCTCCTCATCTCAGTCCTAAATGGCTTACCCGTTATTCTTAGATTGTGACCCCTGGTTCTGGAACTCCCCAGCAACAGGTACATTATTTCTGCCTCTAACCTGTCCAATCCCTTCAGAATTTTATATGCTTCTATGAGATCCCCTCTCATTCTTCAAAACTCCAATGGATACAAGCCCAGTTGATCCAGTCTCTCCTCATATGACAGTCCTGCCATCCTGGGAATCAATCTGGTGAATCTTTGTTGTACTCCCTCAATAGCAAGAATGTCCTTCCTCAGATTAGGAGACCAAAACTGAACACAATACTCCAGCTGTGGCCTCACCAAGGCTCTGTACAACTGCAGTTAAACCTCCCTGCTCCTATACTCAAATCCTGTAGCTATGAAGGCCAACGTGCCATTTGCCTTCTTCACCACCTGCTGTACCTGCATGCCAAACTTCAATGACTGATGTACCATGACACCCAGGTCTCATTGCAGCTCCCCTTTTCCTAATCTGCCGCCATTCAGGTAATATTTTGCCTTCGCGTTTTTGCCACCAAAATGGATAACCTCACATTTATCCACATTATACTGCATCTGCCATGCATTTGCCCACTCACCTAACCTGTCCAAGTCACCCTGCAGCCTCTTAGCATCCTCCTCACAGCTCACACCATCACCCAGCTTAGTGTCATCTGCAAACTTGAAGATATTACATTCAATTCCTTCATCTAAATCATTGACGTATATTGTAAATAGTTGGGGTCCCAGCACTGAACCCTGCGGCACCCCACTGGTCACTGCCTGCTGTTCTGAAAAGGACTCGTTTATTCCAACTCTCTACTTCCTGTCTGCCAACTAGTTCTCTATTCACGTCAATACATTACCCCCAATACCATGTGCTTTAATTTTGCACACTAATCTCTTGTGCCTTGTCAAAAGCCTTTTGAAAGTTCAAATACGCCACATCTCCCTTGTCCACGCTACTAGTTACATTCTCAAAAATTTCTGTAAGATTTGTCAAGCATGATTTCCCTTTCATAAATCCACGCTGACTTGGACCGATCCTATCACTGCTTTCCAAATGTGCTGCTATTTCATCTTTAATAATTGATTCCAACATTTTCCCCACCACTGATGTTAGGCTAGCCGGTCTATAATTCCCTGTTTTCTCTCTCCCTCCTTTTTTAAAAAGTGGTGTTGTATCTGTCTCTGTGACAGTACCTAGCAATGATCTCATGCAATGATCTCATGCCATGTTGTGCTGGTGTTACCTTTTACAGAAGAAGCTTTCGAAGAATAGGGCCGAGCAGAGGTGAACGGGTGGCGCACCATCAGCCATCAGTGAGCTCACCGACATCGAGGAGCGGGTGCTGGCACTAGTGGGGAACCACCCCCGTCGGCCACGCATGCAGCAGCAGAACCTGATGTGAAGCCACGTAAGTAATGTATACACCATTGCGTGATGTAAAGTCAATAGATGCCACACACACTCATATCGACCAATAATATACGATAGATGATTGCTAAAAGTCTTCTGTAAATAATGATGATCTCATGAGAATCATTGCAATGCATAATTTGGTCATGGCCATGAAATGTGATGGCTATGATGATTTTGATAGCGGTGGTGCTTTTATTGTGCATATGCTGTGTGTAGCGCTGGAATCACCTTGTGACCCTAGCACCCCCTTCTCCTCTAATAACCTAATTTATGTTTTGCAGCTCAGCCAGCAGTGCAGCCCCATGCAACATCACCGAGCCAAGGAGGTGGAGGTGCGGGGCTGGACTCGCTGGATGATCGTCCATCTGGTGCTGAGGAGCCCCAATTATCGCCCGTGGAGCTGCAGGGTGCCTTCTCCACGGATGACAGTGCCGACTTCGAGGAGCGTGCATCACCATGCTCCATAATCCATTCGACACCGATTACACCTAGTGCTCCTGCGCCCATGCCCTCCTCCACTGTGGAGGTAGTGGCCCAAGCACCTTGCCGCGGGGCACCCGACGTGTCTCCATGACGGTGCCGACCACACGGAGGTTGGTTCGATGCAGCAGGTCTGCTCCACGAGCGGCAGATCTGAGCGGGCACATGGTACACTTGTCCAGGAGGAGTGTTGAGATAGGTCAGCAGATCCTCCAGACAATGGGGGGCATATCCCAACAGCTGGCCAGCACTATGACCGAGTACGTGATGTGGATGGCAGAGGCTCTGGAGCTGATAGCCAGTAACACTGGTGGCAGAGGGTCCTAGTGGTCCAGGAGCATAGCACTGCACCCCAAGGTGCCGCACCCCCATTGCCAATGACACATGGGAGCCAGGAGGAAGATCTTGATTCTGGCTTGGAGCACGTTCCCACCTCGGGACCGTCCTTTCCCGTATCTGGCCAACCAGCGGTTCTGCCATCATCCCCCCTAATGAAGCAGCGCCTGAGGAGCTCCTCAGCAAAGCAGCTTGGAGTAAGGAGGGAAAGGGGAAGGGGTAGAGGTGGGGAGGAGAAGAGTAGGGGTGGGGGGGGGGGGGGAAGGAAAGTGAGGTGCATGGCCGCAGGAGTTGTATTAGTCACAGTATTTTTATGTTGTGGTTGCTATTTTGTTGGGAGATTTGGGGGGAGGCGGGGAGAGGTACCTTGTTTTTTTTGCATTTGTGTTTTTTGATTATGAAGTTTTGTTTAAAATGTGAATACTTCTCTGAATGATATAAATGTCATCAATTTATTGTGGGGTGGGGTGGCATATTTTTTACAGTTCTAATTATGATTTTATACAAATGTTCTCATTGAATGTTTTTTCTTTCACGTAACCTTGTTGTGCATTGTCTCAGATAAGACCGCTTCTCCCTGTAAGTGCATGGGGTGTAAGTTCTCGTCCTCCTCCTCAGTCTGCCACCTCTTTGACTGGGCACATAATGCTCTTGAGTATAACTTCTGACATCTCTAGTCTGCAGCATGTGCGTGGTCATCAAGACAGGCTGAGAAATTACAGGCCCCATTACAATCACAATCAGTATTCTACCTATTGTTCACAAACAATAAATTTACCTACTAAAACACAGTATGATAAGATGTTTGTTCAGATGTTCAAATCACCTTAAAAGAACTGCACAGTACATCAAAACTCCCCAGAACTTAAAGCAGCCTTTTACATGAACCGACCTCCGATTTACAACATGGCGTCCAGACCGCTGGGTTTAGTTCAGATGAGAGCAACTTTTTCTCAGCGAGTGATATTTTCGGCGATATGTGGCCGAGGTGCCAAAAGTAACGCTCGACGATAAGTGAGCGATACATGGGCATTAGTTTCCATTTTGTTGCTCAATCGACGCTATCTGGCTGTTATACCTCATCTCAGCGTTAAAATGGACGTTAAGTGGGTGGTATCGATGCAAAAAAAGTGGAACGTCTAGGACCATATCTTTCTTAAAAACAGGTTTAAAGGTTATAGAAACATAGAAACATAGAAATTTACAGCGCAGAAGGAGGCCATGTCGGCCCATTGTGTCTGCGCCGGCCGACAAAGAGCCGCGCGGCTCTCGGTCAGCAGCCCTGAAGGTTACATATAAACCTATGAACAATGGCGGAAAGGTAAAGAGCACTCAGCCCAACCAATCCGCCCCACACAACTGCGACATCCCTTGCACCGAAACATTCTACACTCCACCCCAACCAGAGCCATGTGATCTCCTGGGAGAGGCAAAAACCAGATAAAAAACCCAGGCCAAATGGGGAAAAAAAATCTGGTAAAATTCCTCTCCGACCCATCCAGGCGATCAAAACTAGTTCAGGAGATCACCGTGGCTGTATTCTATTCACTACAGTACTTGCCATTGTTTCTGGATATCGTTATATGGATAAATATGGATGATTACAGTTCCTATGGAATGTGATAATTTCTGAGCTGCAGGAATGAGAGATAGACCCTTATGTGAAATTACTAGAAATATTTCAATCTGTAAAATGCCTTAAGTTCGCAACAGCTATAGATGCACAATATACACATCTTTACAGGAAATTGGGAAAACTAATCTTGTATATAACTTGTATTTCCCCACATTTAAATATTATATTTTTGCAGTGCAACTGGTCAGAGTTAAATAGTGTGAGTTGTAAGATTTGCTTAATATCCTGGAGTTTTGCTTGATTACCTGCAGAGCTAGGTAGGAAATGTTACAGATCTTTACTCAGTTGCAATCTGTTACAATGTTATGGAAACTGTCGCCTGGACATTATTCTGTGCCATACAAATGTTTTAACAGTTTCAAACCACAGGGTTGATTCTCTGATCAAAAAGCAGCACTCATAGGGACCTCGTTGATAATAATAACTTTTATTTATATAACGCCTTCAATAAAATAAAATGTCCCAAGGCGTTTCACAACAATTTTACAACACTTTAGATATTGACCATTGAGGGAAAGAGAGAAAAAGCGTGAGAAAGAAATGTAAAAAGAGGTTAAAGGCTCGAGTCCGAAGTGGCAGCCAAAATGCGCACGCAGATAGACATGGGCGAAAAAAACTAAACAAAAATCAAATTACATTGTAAATAATACAATAAGGAGTATACAATAGTAAAATAAGTATAATAAAGATTAATTATAATTAACCAAAATTAAATAATATATACCATAATTATAAATTAAGTTAAAGTTAGAAAATCAGCAATTGAAGCAAATTAAATTAGTTATAAGCTGTCTTTAAGATTCATTCCCTGTCCAGTGATTCAATTAATCTGGAAGAACCAATCACTGTGGTCCATCCTTGTGATGTCATAATTTTATTACTTTTTATTTCTCATTTCGTCCTCTTGATAGGACCTGAAATTGCTCCAGGCTCGAGCTTCCTCCATTGTCAGGAAGACACTGATGTTTAAAACTCCCTCCAGTTGTTCCAGGCTTGAGCTGCCTCTGTTGTCAGGGAGACGCTGATGTTTTGTTAATTATCCTGCCATTCACACCCTATCTAAACTAATCCTTTTCTAACTTCCGACATCACCATCTCAAGTCGGCCCATCATCTCTTTTGTCTCTCAAATCTCTCCTGTCTTCCACCCTATCACAGACCTTCCCTTTTGTTCTTTCCTCCCCTCCTCCTTTCAGTGCTCCTTAAAAATCTGTTCATTTCGAACATTCACCAGTTCTGATGAAGGGTCATCATCCTGAAACATTGGGCCCAAGTTTCCACATGATTCGCGCCTGATTTTTAGGAGCAACTGGTGGAGAACGGACTATTTTAGAAATCGCAATTCTCCACATTTTTTTTCCTGCAGTTCTAGTCAGGTAGAACAGTTCTAGTTGAGAACAGAATTTTTTCTTCAAAAGGGGGCGTGTCCGGCCACTGACGCCTGATTTGAAAGTTTCCACAGTGAAAATGTACTCCAAACTAAAGTAGAGTGGAGCCAGTGAAGATTTTTGTAGAACTGAAAAAACCTGTTCTACACATTAAATAATCAGGCGCAGGTTACAAATTAGGCGTCCAGAACGAGGTGGGGGGGAAGGGAACTCATTAAATTCGACAATAAATCCTTATTTATACTACTACAAATATTATACAAATAAATCCAACCTGAATAAACATTTATAAGCCAAGAAAAGATTAAATAAACCATCTTCCTACCTGTGTGAAAGTGCTTCAGCCAGGGAGAATTCTGCAGCCGTTCGTGCCGCTGAGCGGGAGGGGGAGAGAGAGAGAGAGAGAGAGAGAGAGAGAGGGGGGGGAGGGAGGGAGGGAGGGAGGGAGAGAGAGAGAGGGGGGGAGGGGGAGAGAGAGAGAGAGGGGGGGAGAGAGAGAGAGGGGGGGAGAGAGAGAGAGGGGGGGAGGGGGAGAGAGAGAGAGAGGGGGGGAAAGAGAGGGGGGGAAAGAGAGGGGGGGGCGGGGCGGGGCGGGGAACAGGAGCGCGGGTCGAGTCAGTCGGGGGGGAGCGGGTGTCGGGTCGGGGTGGGGAGCGGGTGTCGGGTCGGGGGAGGGGAGTGGGTGTCGGGTCGGGGCGGGGGGGGGGAGCGGGTGTCGGGTCGGGGCGGGGGGGGAGCGGGTGTCGGGTCTCGGGTCGGGGCGGGGGGGGGGTAGCGGGTGTTGGGTCGGGTCTGGTCAGGAGGCAGGGGGGTGCGGGGAGCGAGTGTCGGGTCTGGTCGGGGGGGGGGGAGCAGGAGCTGGCCGTGGGAGGAGACTCATTCACGCAGCCCCAGTGAGGCCATTCAGCCAGGGCTAGGGGCTGCGTGCTTCGGGCCCCTCCCACACAGTTCGGCGCCTGGAGCTACTGCACTTGCGCGCCGACTGTAGCGCGCATGTGCAGAGGTCCCGGCACTGTTTTCAGCGCCGGGACCTGGCTCCGCCCCCCCACAGCTCGTGCTGTCTGCGCCGAGGGCCAGAGGACCAGCAGGTAGGTGGAGAATACCGAGGATTTTTTTAGGCGCGGAAAACGGGCGCCCAGCTCGGAGGGGCGCCCGTTTTTTTTCTTGTGGAAACTTGGGCCCATTAACTCTGTTTCTCACCACAGATGCCTGACCTGCTGAGATTTCCAGCATTTTCTGATTTATTTCAGGCACAGCACAGGTTAGGTACAGAGTACAGCTCTCTGTCCGGTATTTCTATTGATAGAGACATACCAGACCCACAGGCCTGCAGCCCATAATTTTCCATCCATTAATTTAAATGGATGGAAAATCAAGGTCTTCAGGGCTGCAATCTCCTAATCAGTGCTCCCTGCAAGTGCTGCTCCATACCAAGAATTCCTAATCAGAGTATCACCCCTCAAGTTCTTCTGTCTACTATTTTAACAGTGGCATTTTTGATATATATTCGTGACCTGGACTTGAGAATAGGAGACATAATTTCAAAGTTTGCAGATGACATAAAGCTTGGAAATGTAATAAATAGATTGGTGAAATGGGAAGACATAAGGCAGATGAAATTTAATGCAGAAAAGTGTGAATTGATGTATCTTGGAAGGAAAAATGAAGACAGGCAGTATGAACTAAATGATACAATTTTCAAGGAAATGCAGCAACATAGAAGGGGTTCACATACACAAAATATTTGAAGGCAGCAAGACAAGTCGATAAAAAAAAGCATACGGAATCCTTCACTTTATTAATAGAGGCATAGAGTAAAAAGCAAAGAAGCTATGCTAAACCTTTATAAATCACTGGTTAGACCTCAGCTGGAGTATCGTGTCCAATTCTGGGCGCGATACTTTAGTAAGGATGTCACGGCCTTGCAGAGGGTGCAGAGGAGATTTACCAGGAGGGGTGAGGGAATTCAGTTATGTGGAGAGATTAGAGAAGCTGGGATTGTTCTCGTTAGAGCAAAGAAGGTGAATGGGAGATTTAATAGAAATGTTCAAAATTATGAGGGGTTTTGATAGACTAGATAAGATGAAACTGTTTCCACTCGCAGGAGGGCCTGTAACCAGAGGACACAGATTTAAGGCAACTGGCAAAAAGCCAGGGGGGGCGGGGTAGAATGAGGAGAATTTTTTTAACTCAGCGAGTTGTTATGATTTAAAATGCATTGCCTGAAAGAGGGATGTGTCATGTATGTAACCACAATGTAACACCACTGTATTACTGTGTACTCTCAACCTAGATGCACACCTTGACCACAAGGGGTGAGGGTGTGAGACACTCCTTACCTGATCACACAGGTATAAAAAGGGAGGTCCCATGCAGGGTCATCATTTTTGGAGTCCTGTGAATAAAGAGTTATGGTCACAGAGTGACCTTGTCCCCAGAATGTGCCTCGTGTATTTTCATACTGTAGAGTAAGGACTTTACATTGGCGACGATGATGGGATTTCATGACCCACGAGAATGGCCACCGGTAGCACAGAGGAACAGTACTGTATTGGGAAGACTGGGACGATTTTGTCGAGAGGCTTCAGCAAAAGCTTTGTTATGAAAGAATGGCTGGGGGATGCAGCGGCCGACAAGTGAAGGGCTCATCTTTTGACCAACTGCGGACCAAAGAATTACGCGCTCATGGAGGACTTACTAGCACCCGAAAAGCTGGTGGACAAAATCTTTGAAGAACTTAGCAAATTGATCAGGGAGCACCTCAAACCGGCGAGTAGCATACATATGGCCTGACATAGATTCTACACCCACCAACGTCGTAGCGGACCTCCAGCATTTGGCCAGCCTCTGTAAGTTCACAGATGCCTGCAGGGGGGAGATGCTAAGGGACTTCTTTATCGAGGGCATCGGTCATGCGGGAATTTTCCACAAATTAATTGAGACCAAGGATTTGACCTTGGAAGTGACACCGTTGATGGCTCAAACTTTAATGGCGGGGGAGGAAGAAACGAAAATAATATACGCGCGCAATTCTGCCTCTAACGCGGCGATGGATCAGGGAGTCAACATCATCAATGTGACTAAGAGCCCCGCAGGCAGGAAGGGCAGTCCGACATTTACCAGGCAGCAATAGACCCCGGAGTAGGACTTCAACAGATGCAATGGCAGGCTGAACGGACATTCACGCCATCACAGTGGACAATGCGGCCTAGGATGGGGCCATTGACACCCACTAATAGGGTACTTAAGAGCAGTCAGAAGGACAGTCAGCGTGGAATACCTGGCCATATTCCCTTTGTTCCCAACAATGGAAACTTTAACTCATGCTGGAGGTGTGGGGGAACTCACTCAGCTAGATCTTGCAGATTTCAACAGTTTGTCTGCAGGAATTGCAATCTCAGTGGCCACTTAGCTCGAATGTGCAGGAATTCTGCAACCAGACTAATATATGGGGCGGATGGACCCGAAGAGGGTTCTTTGAGGCAGGATGAATTTTGGGGCAAATCGATGGACGCTGAGGTTCAGCAGGTCCATGTGGCGAATATACACCAGAACGCCACCAATGATGATGAGGGTTTTATTAAACGGTATCCCTGTACGCATGGAGCTGGACACTGGGGCCAGCCAGTCACTCATGGGCGTTCAGCAATTTGAGAAGCTATGGCCACCTAAAGCCAGTAGACCCAAATTAGCACGTATTGAGACACAATTACGGACTTACACTAAAGAAATCATTCCAGTCCTAGGCAGTGCAATGTTGGCTGTCACACAAAATGGGTTAGTGAATTGGCTGCCGCTCTTGATTGTCCCGGGCAATGGTCCTGCACTGTTGGGGAGGAGCTGGTTAGCCGAGATGAACTGGAAATGGGGGGATGTTCACGCAATGTCATCTGTGGAGCGAAATTCGTGCTCACAAGTCCTACAACAATTTGATTCACTATTCCAACCTGGTGTCGGGACTTTCAAAGGCACTAAAGTAGTGATACACATCACCCCGGACGCAAGGCCAGTGCAACAAAAACCAGAGCGGTGCCGTATGTGATGTGGCAAAAGATCGAGAGCGAATTGGACTGGCTGTTGAGAGAGGGAATCATCTTGCCTGTTAAATTCAGCGACTAGGTGAGCCCCATCGTTCCCGGCCTAAAAGCGGATGGCTCTGTCAGGATCTGTGGCGACTACAAGGCCAACATCAATCGGGTATCCTTACAAGATCAATACCCGCTCCTGAGCGGAGGACCTCTTCGCCACGCTGGCAGGCGGCAAGCTGTTCACCAAGTTGGACCTCACTTCAGCCGATATGACCCAGGAACTGGCCGACGAATCTACTGACCACCATCAACACGCACAAGGGACTGTTCGTTTACAACAGGTGCCCGTTTGGCATTCGATCAGCGGCCGCGATCTTTCAACGAAACATGGAAAGCCTGCTTAAATCCATTCCTGGAATGATCGTATTCCAGGACGACATCCTCATCACGGGTCGAGACACCGAGGAACACCTCCACAACCTGGAGGAGGTGCTACACCGACTGGACCGGGTAGGCCTGCGACTCAAGAAGTCTAAATGTGTATTCTTAGCTCCTGAGGTTGAGTTTCTGGGCAGGGGGGTTGCTGCAGATGGGATTCGGTCCACCGAATCCGAAACAGAGGCGATTTGACGAGTACCCACACATCGGAGTTGCATTCATTCCTGGGACTGTTGAACTATTTCGGGAACTTTCTGCCGAACTTGAGCACGTTGTTGGAGCTGCTACATCTGCTCCTATGTAAGGGTTGCGATTGGTTTTGGGGGGACTGTCAGGAACGGGCTTTTGATCAAGTTGTTGAACCTGTATGACCCCTGTAAAAAATTGGTTCTGACATGTGATGCATCGGCCTATGGGGTTGGGTGCGTGTTGCAGCAGGGCAATGCTGAGGGTCAACTACAACCTGTGGCTTATGCCTCCAGGTCGCTCTCTCAAGCAGAACGGGGATATGGGATGGTCGAGAAGGAAGCGCTTGCATGTGTCTATGGTGTAAAAATAATGCATCAATACCTCTTTGGTAGGAATTAGAGACGAACCACAAGCCATTAACATCCCTGTTGTCAGACAGCAAGGCTATAAATTCCAATGCATCAGCTCGCATACAGCGATGGGCTGTCACGCTGGCTGCTTATGACTATGCCATCCGGCACCGGCCCGGCACTGAAAATGGCGCTGACGTGCTCAGCAGGCTTGCACTGGCCACCACTGAGGGGGCAGTCATTGCTATCGATGCGTTTGACAGCGCAGGCTCCCCCATCACAGCCCGCCAGATCAAAATCTGGACAAACAGAGAACCCTCCTATCCCTGATTAAGAAATGTGTCCTGACTGGGGATTGGGCGTCCGCACACGGAGCATGCCCTGAGGAGGTCAGACCGTTCCACAGACGGATGGATGAGCTCTCCATCCAAGCCGACTGCCTACTATGGGGCAGCCGGGTAGTTATGCCCCAGAAGGGCAGGGAGGCATTCATCAGGGAACTCCACAGCGAGCACCCAGGCATTGTGCTGATGAAGGCCATTGCCCGGTCACACGTTTGATGGCCTGGAATTGATTCAGACCTGGAATATGTGTTCACAGGTGCACAACGTGTGCAGAGCTCGGTAATGCCCCCAGGGAGGCTCCACTCAGCCCGTGGCCCTGACCCACCAGGCCATGGTCACGCATTCATGTTGACTATGCAGGTAAGATGTTCCTTATTTTGGTAGATGCGTACTCGAAATGGATCGAGTGCATCATTCTGAATTCATGCGCGTCATTCACCACCGTGGAAAGCCTACGTGCGATCTTTGCAACCCATGGCTTGCCAGACATCCTGGTTAGTGATAATGGCCCATGTTTCACAAGCTACGAATTCCGAGAGTTTATGTCAGGCAATGGCATCAACCACGTCAGGACTGCACCGTTCAAGCCGGCCTCCAATGGCCAGGCGGAACGTGCGGTCCAAATCATTAAGCAAGGTATGCTCAGGATTCAAGGACCCTCCCTATAATGCCGCCTATCACGTCTCCTGCTGGCCTAGAGATCCCGACCTCACTTGCTCACGGGGGTCCAGCCCGCAGAGCTACTAATGAAACGGACACTCAAAACTCGGTTGTCCCTCATTCACCCAGTCCTGACCGACATAGTTGAGGGCAAGCGCAAGTCACAAAACGAGTACCATGACCATAATTTGAGGGGGTGATGTATAGAAATAAATGATCCTGTATTCATCCTCAATCACACCATGGGGCCCAAATGGCTTGAGGGCACTTTAATTGACAAAGCGGGGAATAGGTTCATTGTGGTAAAACTCAACAATGGTCAGATATGCCGTAAGCATCTGGACCAAGTAAAAAAGGTTCAGCATCAGCACGGAGGAATCTGAAGAAGACCATGAGATGGAGCTCACAACTCCGCCAGTGAACGAGCAACAAGAGCAATCAGAAGAATGCACAGTCCCTGCGGTCAGGCCGGACAGGCCGGAATCATCACAGGTGACAGACACTCACGTCAGTCTCCAACAACCAGAGCCCCAACTGCGGCGCTCCACGAGGGAGCGTAGACCACCTGAAAGACTAAATCTATGATCCCAATAAGACTTTGCGGGGGGGGAGGTGATGTCATGTATGTAACCACAATGTAACACCACTGTATTTCTGTATACTCTCAACCTAGATGCACACCTTGACCACAAGGGGTGAACTTGTGGGAGACACTCCTTACCTGATCACACAGATATAGAAAGGGAGGTCCCACGCAGGGTCATCGTTTTTGGAGTCCTGTGAATAAAGAGTTAAGGTCACAGAGTGACCTTGTCCCCAGAATGTGCCTCGTGTGGTTTCATGCTGTAGAGTAAGGACTTTACAGGGTGGAAGCAGATTCAATCGTAACTTTCAAAAGAGAAGTGGATATATATTGAAAAGAAAAAATGTGCAGGGCTACGGAGAAAGAGCAGGAGAGTGGGACTAATTGGAAAGCTCTTTCAAAGAGCCGTCACAGGCATGGTGGCCTCCTTCTGTGTTGTATGATTCTGTGAATAAACCATTTAATTTATATAGTACTATGTCATTGTCAGGCTAAAATACAGAGGAGCAAATTTTTTGCATAATTCTCTTTCACATAAATTCTTCTGCTCACAAAATTCTTGACAATTTGTAGTAAGTCAGCACTTTGAAATCTAATCACCACATATGGGATTATATATGATCAAGGTGTCAGCCTTGACTATGTGGTTACATGCTTGCATCTGAGTCAGAAGGTTATGGGTTCAAGCCCCTCCCAAGGACTGAGCACCTAAGTCTGTACTGAGTGCAGTACTGAGGAAGTGCTGTCGTTTGGATGTGATGTTAAACTGAGGTTCTGTCTGTGCTCTCAGGTGGATGTAAAAGACCTCATGGCACTTTTTGCAGAAGGGTAGAGTTCTCCCAGTGTCCTGGCCAACATTTATCCCTCAACCAACATCACTAAAACAGATTATCTGACCATTTATTAGGTCCTGTTAGTAACATGAGACCACACACAATTCTTCTCAGAGTGTCTTATGGGCAAATAAAGATGAGCTCAATTGCTGTTTAATAATGTCTTGCTACAGTTGTACAATACATAGATTTATGAGGTTTATACTAATGAAGTGGCTCATTAGTTGCTTGAGAGATGTTAAAGGAGCATTATTGCAGCCATGTTGTGATTGGCTGCTAGTTTTTTATTATGGCTAATAATAAGATATTTTCAGGAAAATGTGCAGCCCATTCTTCTAGTAGTGCTTTATTTAGCAAAACAAAAAAAGAAGCATTCTCTCCACTTTTGCAAATACTGTTTCAGGAGTTTTGGCTGCAACTGTTCTCTGTTCTCATCACAATGAGAGACTTTGGGCTAAAGAGTAAGGGCTACATTTTGATTTTGTGTGATAGTGTAAACTCGTTTTACATTTCTGTAAATCAGGAGATGTAAAACATGCTTAAGATTCACTATCACCCATTTTACACTATCGCACAAAATCAAAATCTACCCCAATAAAGATAGACCTGCAAATGAAAGTGTAATATATATCGTTTCAATCTACTTTAGAATCTACTGAAACAATTAACATTGCAAGCTGGAAATTTTTGCTTGCTCTCTACATTTCCTAAGGCTTTATTAACTCATTATAGTTTGTTAAGCACCAGTGAGAATTACGTCTATTTGTAAATTTGCTCACTGATCATTATTGAACCTCCAAAATGAATTTTGCTGTAAGATAAGTGAAAGCAAGTTTCTATTTTACTTTTACACTTTTAATGGAAAGATTTACTTCCCTATATCATATTTTATGCTGATTTGGTTCAACAAAATGAATAGTATATTGATCTGATACATCACCTCCAGCCATCCAATGGATGTAATTATTCATGTGTATTTATTGCATTTTGAATCTAAACTGCTGGTTCTCATTTACAGAAATTCCCTCTAGAAGCAAAAACAGACTAGTAATAATAAGGCTGTCAAAGATAAAATAAAAAATGATTAATAGTTTGAAGTGCTTAATAAAGATGTTGTTGTGTTTATTATCTTGATTATTGTAATTATATTAGCGATAGATTTAAGTATCAACTGGTATGCTACACATTTCCTGCAGTGCAGTGAGATCACTTTTGGTTTTCCAGTGGGAAACTGGCAGGTGATATGAGGGGCGGGATCAACAGACCCCTGTAGAAGTTAACAGGGGACCCGTCCTAGTTTCCAGGTCACCCCTCATTTGCAGGCCGTAGGCCGGTTGCCAGCGCAGAGCATGCTTCTTGTAGGTGACTTACTGGTTAAAAGGTGGGGAATCGGGTACTGCTGGAAGTTCTGCAGCAGCTTAAAAAGGAGGCTTTTTTGGAGCCATAGTAAGGAAGCAATACAGGTTGGACCTCTCTGGTCCGGCACCCTCGGGATCTGACCGATGCCAGAACAGAGAATTTTCCGAACCACGTGAGGTCACGCCGAGCCTAGGCATACCGGTACTTATAGACAGCGCCCGGGCTCCTGAATGCCTCCGCCACACTCTGGCTCCGGCTCAGGCTGTGAAACTCGGGCCTCACTCTCTTTCGTTGCAGCAATAAACACTTAGAGCCAGGAAGCGCGGGAAACCGATGCCAAAGCGGAAGCCGAACCATGGATGTTTCCGGACCTGAGAATCCCGAACCAGAGAGGTCCAAGCTGTACTTTGGAGCTGCAGATTTCACACCACCTCCTTTCTGCTTTTACTCACATCTTCAAAAACTGACATTGCCCTCACAACTACTTCTTCCTGTTGGTCACACTTGCTACTTCTTCCTGTCATCATACAAACTTTGGCATGGTGCGGATTCAAAACTCTTGGCCAAGGTATATGTTTCCATGGTTCCACTCTTCTTTCAGGAGAAGCTTGCACACAAAAGGAGGGAGACAGCCAACACAGAAAGAGATTAGACACTCAACCCAATGGAAGAGACTGTCATTAACATAATGGGAAGACACATAGCAGTCTGGTGGTGAAGCTGAAGGCCTATCACACTAGAATTTGTCTGCATCTTCACTACCACTTCTCTTTCTACTTAAATCTTTCAGTCCTGGAATCATTAACCTCCTTAGCATGACAACCTGATATGACATAGTGCTGCTTGTGATCTGGTAAGTGCTTGCTTGCCATTGAAATTATATAGTAACCCTTGCCCCTGTCCCATTTTTCCAGATTCATCTTAAGCACTTGGGCACTATTGCAAGACAGATTGACGATGAATACGTTGATGACAATGCACCATCCTTTGTTCTTACCATGCAAAGCATCAGCACAGAAATTAGCATCCCGTATGACATAGAGAATGAGTTTGAGGGGAATGCACTGTGGCATTCACTGAGAACAAGTGAGCAGGAGCAGGTGGAGTGGGAAAGGAAGGCTAAAGGAAACACTAATTGCAGGACCAGCTTATGTCTTAGGTTTACTGAAGGGAACAGAGATGTAGACTTCAGGGGTCCAACATTTAAATAAAGAATTATTTCTATACACCAGCAATGGCTGAAGGCATTGGATTGCCTGCCAGGGAGCTTCCAAATGTCAGATACTATGATGTAATCTACTACCTGCTTGTCTGGGGTTCTCATGCATGGCATTGACACTCTTCAGTCAACCATGAAGTGTGTGGTCACCTTGATGGCTGTTGTAGCTGAGCAAACCCTGCACCCACCTCTTCCAATAGGTGTTTAAGACAATTGCAATATCATCTCTCAGGGATGTTCAGACTGGAGCCGTCAACTTTAGTTTCAACCATCTCTTCCACCTTAGATAGGCTGGGACCTGGGAAATCAAATGGATGGAGGCTTCACTGGAATCAGTGATCTCCTACAGCTTGCTTTACCACAGATTAACAGAAATGCTGATCTCCAGCCCCTTAGCAGGGGCTTTCCTACAATGTAAGTGGAAAATGATGCCATTTCTCATGATGGCAACACTCCTGTACCCTTATGACTCCATAACCAATGGTCCACAGTGCCAGCAAGCAATCTAGGCCAGACTACCCCTGGCAGACATTGAGTTGTTGTGACCCTCTCAGGTCTGAGTTCCCAGAGCTTGCTGACCACGAGCATCTCATGAGCCTTTCAATAAGCCACAGAGGGCTATCTCATCCATAAAGGAAGAACCGCATAGAAGCACGAGAGTAGGTAAAACTGCATTTTAGGTCGGCAATAGGGTCTAACACCGGGGTGACAAGTAGTTTATAGGCCTTTATAATCTATGTAACACAGTGCAGAAAATGACTCTGCAATGACTGGTGATGTTAGCCACTAATTTTAGTATTTGGGCCCATATTGTTTGTAGCGTGGAAGCACTGGCACAGATATTGGACATGACTGTTAATGCAGAGGAACAGAGATTGTTCAACTGAAGTTCTCTTCAAAGAGTTGCTGCCAAACAGCTCTGATTGAAGGCAGGTCATCAGCCTTCAGCCAATGGTGGCTCCATGAGCAATATTGGGCCTGAATTTGCAGTCCCTACGGGCGCGTACGAAGTGCGTAGCGCCCATAGGGGCCGCACAAATTCCAGGTTTAGGCATGCAAAGCGCATGCACCTAAACCCAGAACTTGCGATCTGTCAAGAATCCTCTTGACAAATCCAACGCATCCGAAGGAAAAGGGCCTTCGTGGGTGGAGAGTTGGGCTATTTGCTATTTGCCCAACTCCTGCCCAGCGAATATCCTTCACATTCTTACTCTTGGTAAAAGCAGGCAGAAGACCTGCTTTTACCAGCATAAGAGTTTTAAAAAATAGAAAAATAAAATGTTATCACTCATTTATATATTAAAACCCTTGTCCAATAAGGTAAGTTTATTTTTAGCCCTGTTAAAACATTTTTTTAAAAATTCAAATAAATATATTTGCATTTTAATTAATTTTAAATCTGTAATGTGTTTTTAAAAAAATGATTTAATGTGTTTGTGTATATTTTTGGGTATTCCCATTCATACTTGGGAGTCAAAGGTTATGGGGAACGGGCAAGGATCAGATCAGCCATGATCTTAATGAATGGCAGAGCGGGCTCGAGGGACCAAATGGCCTACTCCTGCTCCTATTTCTTATGTTCTTATACTTATAGCAGCTCTGTAGAAATAGAACTGACCATAAGTATGAATGGGAATACCCCCATTTTGATTGGTTGGGCCGGCCCACGTCATCCCAGTGATGCGTACGAAGCGCATACGCAGCTGGAATACGTGGGCTTCTGCGCAGGCCTTCGTATAGAGGCCCAGGACCAGAAGTCTCCGAACATTCGGGACCAACAGGTACTTTCACAGAAATTTTTGCGGTCGGGGTCGGTAGCATCCACCCGAGGGAAGCCTCCGACTACAAATTCTGGGTCATTATGTGATAATCAGCATAGAATGATTATATGAAACACTCTTCTTGGGCTTTTTGGAGGATAAACACCAGACCTATCCAAGCATCTGAATCATTGCTTCAGGACTCCAATGGTCTGCTTGATGAGGGCTCGAGTTGAACTGTGACTATCGTGGGGTGGTACTGCTGAATGTGGGTTCCTAAAATGTGTCATAAGCAGAGGATAGTCCTTATCTCCAAGCAGGCAGCCTGTAATAGAAACATAGAAACATAGAAACTTACAGTGCAGAAGGAGGCCATTTCGGCCCATCATATCTGCGTGGGCCAACAAAGAGCCGCACGGCCTTTCGTCAGCAGCCCGAAAGGTTACATACAAACCCATGAACAATAACAGAAGGGCAAAGAGCACCCAGCCCAACCAGTCCGCCCCACACCACTGCAACACCCCTTATACTAAAAACATCTACACTCCACCGCAACTGGAGCCATGTGATCTCCTGGGTGAGGCAAAAATCACATAAAAACCCAGGCCAATTTAGGGAGAAAAAATCTTGGAAAAATTCCTCTCCGACTCAACCAGGCAATCGAAACTAGTCCAGGAGATCACCCTGGCCGTATTCTATTCCCTGCACTACTTACCATTATATCTGTGCCGACCAACCAAAGGTCATCTAGTCTAATCCCAATTACTAGCTCTAGGTCTATAACCCTGCAGGTTACGGCACTTTAAATGCCCATCCAACCATCTCTTAAAAATGGTGAGGGTTTCTGCATCCACCACTTTTCCAGACAGCGAGTTCCAGATTCTCACAACCTTCTGCGTAAAGAAGTCCCCTCTCAAATCCCCTCTAAACCTTCCACCAGCCACCTTAAAACTTTGGCCCCTCATAATAGCCCCCTCCACCAAAGGAAATAGACCCTTACTATCCACTATGTCCAGGCCCCTCAATATTTTGTACACCTCGATGAGGTCTCCTCTCAACCTCCTCTGTTCCAATGAGAACAAACCCAGCAGATCCAATCTGTTCTCATAACTAAGATTCTCCATTCCAGGCAGCATCCTAGTAAATCTCCTCTATACCCTCTCTCATGCAATCACGTCCTTCCTATAATACGGCGACCAGAACTGCACGCAGTATTCCAGCTGTGGCCTAACCAAAGTATTATACAATTTAAGCATAACCGCCCAGCTCTTATATTCTATGGCTCAGCTAATAAAGGCAAGCATTCGTATGCCTTCTTAACCACCTTATTCACCTGGCCTGCTACTTTCAGGGATCTGTGGACAAGCACTCCAAGGTCCCTTAATGTGTAATGTGTATACCCTTTCCTTATTAGCCCTCCCAAAGAGCATCACCTCACACTTCCATTTGCCACTTCTCTGCCCACCTGACCAGTAAATTGATATCCTCCTGCAGCCCATGACTTTCCTCTTCATTATCAACCACACAGCCAATTTTAGTGTCGTCTGCAAACTTCTTAATCATACTTCCTATATTCAAATCTAAATCGTTGATATATACCACAAAAAGCAAGGGACCCAGTACTGAGCCCTGCAGAACCCCACTAGAAACATCCAGTCACAAAAACATCCATCAATCATTACCCTTTGCTTCCTGCCTCTAAGCCAATTTTGGATCCAACTTGCCACTTTGCCCTGGATCCCATGGGCTTTAACCTTCATGACTATCTACCATGCGGGACCTTATCAAAAACCTTGCTAAAGTCCATATATACTACATCGTATGCACTACCCTCATCGACCCTCTTGGTTACCTCCTCAAAAAATTCAATCAGGTTAGTCAAACACGATCTTTCCTTAATAAATCCGTGCTGACTGTCCCGAATTAATCCTCCCCTATCCAAATGCAGATTTATCCTGTCTTTCTGGATTTCTTTCCAATAATTTTCCCACCACTGAGGTTAGGCTGACAGGCCTGTAATTACTCGGCCTATCCCTTTTTCCCTTCTTAAACAAGGGTACTATATTAGCAGTCCTCCAATCCTCTGGCACCATGCCCATATCCAAAGAGGACTGGAAAATGATGGTCAAGGCCTCTGCTATTTCCTCTTTTACTTCGCTCAACATCCGGGCCTGGGGACTTATCTACTTTCAAAGCTACTAACCCCCTTAATACTTCCTCTCTCACTATATTTATTTCATCCAGAATATCACTCTCCTCCTCTATAGCAGTATCTGCATAACCTCTTTCCTTTGTGATGTGCTGTGGGTGAATTGGATGACTGATGTAAAGGGAAGTAAAATGGCAGCTGCCAAGAAAGTGGTACAAATTTACACGGTGTCACACGCTAGTTGAATAATAGAGTGGTACCAATGTTCCCCCTTATTTGTTTTTGGGTGAATGGCCCCTTTAAGGGGCTGCGCGGCCCATTCACTGCTTCACGCATGTGCAAAATTTAACATTTAAAAAGCCAGTCCCGGGCTGCGCAGGACCGGCAGAGAGCTGCTCAGCCGCTTCGTGGGAACGGTGAGTGGTACCCATTGCGATTCATGAAGGCTGTCATGTTGTGTGAAGGAGCCTGCATGGTAATGTGGATGGAGTCAATAATACCCTGGTCTTAGAGGAATCTTGCAATCTATGCAAACCTATCCCGTCCTATCCTGCTGTCAAGTGATCAACCTGTTTGTTGTAACAACAGGGCATCAGATACCTATTTAATATAAGCATGGACTTCAGATTGATGAATGTTGCTGATAACCCCTGTGGCACCCAGAGGCAAAGAAATTCAGAGCTGCAGTGAGCTTGGTTGCAACAGGCAACACTGCTTTAGCTGCAGCATTTAGCTGCAGATCTTCTTGCAGACTGTAATGCAACTCTGTCACTGCCTGCATGGAAAAGTGAAGCCTCCTTTTCATTATTCTTCAGAGAATTTCAGGTATATTGGGCTCAATTTTGCCTATGCCCGTTTTCTGCGTATTGCCAGAGTTATGCCTGTTTCACTAGACCAGAAATGCGCCGGAAATAATTTTCCAAAGTTTCCTCGATGTATAATTCGAATTTGGCACCATGCAGCATGTCCAGTCGCCTCGGGGGGGTGGAGGCTGCGCATGCGCAGAAAAAAAACGTTACGTTTCTGACATCGTTGCAATAGACGTACATGCGCAGAACAGTTCTGTAGTGTATGCAAGCACTCTAATAATGACTCCACGAGGTAAGGGTGTAGTACTTGAACTGTAGTGATATTAGTCCTTTATTGCAGCTCCTAGAGTGAGGACACCAAGAGGTGAGCTCCCTTTTATACTTGATTATCTGCAGTGTACAGGTGATCCTTAGATCTCCAGCAGCACCCTCTGGTGGTATATGTATAGTGTATATAGGGTGAAGGTACATTCAGTCGTCTAGTGTTACAGTACGTACATTAACCTGCATACATGACAACACTCCCCCCCTAAGCCTTTTCTACGTCCTTATTGCCATGGCATGGGGAGATGATCAGTGGAAGGTGGTGGTGAGGGTTGTGGTGAGGGTTGTGTGGGTGCCAGGTGTGATCCATGTGCTCATGGCTTCACATATCCATTCCCCCGCCCCCCCCATACACAGACCATGTGGGTGTCACTGTTGGAGGATTCCGCAGTGGTGGAGCAAGGTCTATGGGTAAGGTACATACATTGTGGAATGGGTAGGTGGTGGCATTTAGTGGTGGGCAGGGCCACAGGGTGGTGTGGCCACCTTGTCTTCCATTGGTGGTGGAAGTCTGGTCATCCCAGGTTCCGCCGGGAAAGCTGGATGGTACTGGCCTCTTGTTCCCGGTGCTGGCCCTGATGGCCAGGGGGTAGGGCCGATCTGGGGGAGGTTGCCAATGGTGGTGGCTGTGCTGCCCACTGACGTCCCTGCCGTGGGTATGCTCCCACTGGGTGTGTGTGAACCCTTCTTGGGGCATCACATTGGTCCCGGAAGCGCAGGCTACATGATCACTGTAGTCGCTGGACCTGGGTGTTTCCCACGGGGGTTCCCTTTTGCATTGTCATTATACATGTAGAACCTGGCATCATTTCTCATTCTTTCATTAGCATACATGATATATTGGCTCCGATTGCTACTAACTACTTCGACATTGTTATACTTCTTTACACTTTCACGTTTGTCACTTACAAAGGTTATATTTGTCACGTTAACATTACTGGCATCACTGTTCAACAGTGCAGACTTATCACTTACATCATCTTTTGAAGCATTCATTACATTTCTCCCATTAGCATTGCCGGCATCACCATTCAACAGTACATTTATATACCTGCATTCATTCTTCACACTTTTATCTTTAATATCACCGGCATCGCTGTGCCAAGAGTGGAACTGTCCCTTTAATTGTTCTGGGTTGCCGGTCTCCTTTAAGAGGACTTTATTACAAGAACAACTTAAACCTAAAGAGAGCATCCTCACAGCCAGGCATCGGTTCTACACCCACTGGCGGCCCGAAGGCCAAGAAATTGCTAAATACGCTGCAGATCTGAGAAGATTGGCTGCACAGTGTGATTTTGCCGGCCACCTCACCGAAGCACCAAGGGACATCTTCATTATTGGAATTGGCCACGGGGGCCTCCTCCACAAGCTGCTCTCTGCGGCCACTACGGTCACCCTTCAGAAAGCAATCAAAGTGAGCCAGGCCTTCATGATTTCGGTTTGCAACTCTAAATGGATGATGACTCACACCCAGGACTCTAACCCGACGAGTACAGTGAACAAATGGCGACTTTCAGAGGCAAGACTGCTGCCCCGAGTCCCGCAACCCTGAGTCCGCCACATGGGGCCAACCGGCTAGCCCCGTGCTGGCGCAGTGGAGGAAACCACAGGGCCCACCAGTGCCGATACAAAGACTATACCTGAGGCTAGCAGGTCCCTGACGAGGCCATGGATAGTGGACCCACAACTGCTGAGCAGGATGGCTGTGCGCTTGTTCGCCAGCGAGATCGGTGAGTCCCCAGCCAGGTCGTTTGCGATGAAAAAGTGTTCTAGCCTTTCCACAAAGGCATCACAATCTTCCCCATCAGCGAATTGTTGGAAGTTGCTTAGGTTAGACATATTGTGTGTGGAAATTCATAACCTCGTCGTCAGTTGTAGTGTATGCACGCACTCTAATAATGAGTCCACGAGGTAAGTACTGTGTTCCGAACACAGATGAGACTGCACACAGGGAGGTTAAAGTAACAGTGACCTCAGTCTTTATTAAGACACTCCAGAGTCAGGAACAGGCCATAGGGGCCGGCTTATATACAGTGCTCCCAAGGGATGCTGGGATCTCTTGGAACTTCAGGGGATGCACTTCCTGGTGGCGGAACATGGGAGTGCATGCTTTACAGATATACAACATCACTCCCCCCAAAGTCAAAGTGAAAACTATTTACAAGGTGAGGCGGTCGGGAGCCTTTCTTTCCCTGGTGGACCGCCTCGGTACAAATGTCTGTTCTGGTGTGTTGGTTGTGCCCTCGCTGGGCTGGCATGTTGTTGGCCCTGCAGAGCTGCTGGGTGAGCCTGGCCTTGCTGGGCTGTTGGGCATGATGGGTTCAATTTCCTGGTCGGGGTGGTGTCGTTGATCCTTTGGGTGTGTGTTGTGGGCTTGAAAAAGGTGGTGTCTGCTGTGGGTTGTTCAGGGCAGTCTGTGAACCGCAGCCTCGTTTGGTCCAGGTGCTTTCTGCAAATTTGTCCATTGTCTAGTTTGACTACAAACACCCTACTCCCTTCTTTAGCTATCACCGTGCCCACGATCCACTTGGGACCATGTGTTTTGGATCGATAATAAAAGACCCAGGTTCGGGATCTGGATGAATGTTAAATAAGAGTCAAGACAAATGAAGTAAAGATAAAACACTGTTTACTGAGAAAAAAGAAACATAATACAGTTTACGAAGAAAAGAGAAGTATGATAAGATGCAACAAAGCTCACCACCTTCGGCCTGTCGGGAACTCCGCAACGACGGCTGGTCAGGAACCTTGGGGGTCCCAGCACCGCTCGAGAATCACGGTCCAAGGTGAAGTTCAAAGAGCTACTGGACAGTTCCGTTTCTTTATACTATTGAACAAACATGGGTGCATGTGGCTTATGGCCAACTCCTAATCTGTAAGGCCCCAGCTGTTCTTCCACAAAGCATGAGACCTCGAGGCGCCGACCGTCCCATAAACAAGATGGTGTGCGCATCAAGGTCTTTCTCTCTCTCTCTCTCTCTCTCTCTCTGCATCAACAACATTCCACGAGGCATGAAGCAGAAAACACACTGTAAATGTCGGAATATCATAATTAACCCTATGTGATTAACCCTATACAATACACCATGTCCATAGTTTAGCACATACACAGGGTCGTTCAGATCAATTTCCCGTGACACAGTGGCGCGACCATCGTTTACATTTTGTTGCTGCCGCCTGCTCTCTACCTGATCATGCAGGTTGGGGTGAACCAGCGAGAGTCTGGTTTTAAGTGTCCTTTTCATGAGTAGCTCAGCCGGGGGCATCCCTGTGAGCGAGTGGGGTCTCGTGCGGTAGCTGAGCAGTACTCAGGACAGGCGGGTTTGGAGTGAGCCTTCTGTGACTCATTTAAGGCTCTGTTTGATTGTTTGTACTGCCCGCTCTGCCTGCCCATTGGAGGCTGGTTTAAACGGGGCCGAGGTAACATGTTTGATCCCATTGCGGGTCATGAATTCTTTAAATTCGGCACTGGTGAAACATGGCCCGTTGTCACTAACCAGTATGTCAGGCAGGCCGTGGATGGCAAACATGGCCCTCAGGCTTACAATGGTGGTGGTGGCAGTGCTTCCCAACATTATTTCACATTCAATCCATTTTGAAAAAGCATCCACCACCACCAAGAACATTTTACCGAAAAACGGGCCCACATAGTCGACATGGATCATCGACCATGGTCTGGAGGGCCAGGACCAGAAACTTAGTGGTGCCTCTCTGGGCGCGTTGCTCAACTGAGCACACACGCTACATTGCTGTACGCAGGACTGGAAGTCAGAGTCGATACCGGGCCACCACACGTGGGATCTGGCTATCACTTTCATCATTACTATACCTGGGTGTATGCTGTGGAGATCCGAGATGAACGTCTCCCTGCCCTTTTTGGGTAGCACTACGTGGTTACCCCACAACAGGCAGTCTGCCTGAATGGACAGTTCGTCCTTTCGCTGCTGGAACGGCTTGATTAGCTCTTGCATTTCAACGGGAATGCTGGCCCAGCTCCCATGCAGTACACAGTTTTTTACTAGGGACAGCAGAGGATCTTGGCTGGTCCAAATCCTAATCTGGCAGACCGTGACGGGTGATTTATCATTTTCAAACGCTTCCATGACCATCAACAAGTCTGCGGGCTGCGCCACCATCAACAAGTTTGCAAGCTGCGCTATTTCCACCCCCGTGGTGGGCAGTGG